>NC_134228.1:12212195-12512195 GCF_965140235.1 Caretta caretta | reverse complement strand
TGAGGAAAGATCCCTCCTTGCGGAAGCTCAGGGACCTAGCCAACCTCAGTGTGGTATGGACCATGAGGAGAGGTTGCCAGGAGAGGTTCCCATGGGAGAAGGGGTTCCTGTACCGAGAATGGGCTCCCCCAAGGGAAGTAGAGTCCTGTGAGATCAGGAGGCAGCTGGTGGTCCCCCAGAAGTATCGCCGCAAGCTACTATACCTGGCCCATGACATCCCCCTCTCAGGGCACCAGGGAATCCAGCGCACCCGGCAGAGGTTGCTACAGAACTTTTACTGGCCTGGGGTCTTTACCATGGTCCGGCAGTATTGCCGATCCTGTGACCCCTGTCAGAGGGTGAGGAAGGTCCGGGACAAGGGGGAAAGCGGCTTTGAGACCTTTGCCCATCATAGAGGAACGTTTCCAGAAGGTGGCCATGGACATAGTGGGACCTCTCAGCAAGATGACCCGGTCGGGGAAGAAATACATTCTGGTGGCAGTAGATTTTGCCACCCGCTACCCCGAGGCAGTGCCCTTAGCTTCCATTGAAGCAGACACCGTGGCAGATGCGCTCCTGACCATTTTCAGCCGAGTGGGTTCCCCAAGGAAGTCTTGACAGACCAAGGCTCCAACTTCATGTCGGCTCTGCTCCGGTGCTTGTGGGAGAAATGTGGGGGTCCGGCACAACTGGGCCTCAGCTTATCACCCCCAGTCCATTGGGCTGGTGGAGAGGTTCAACGGGACGCTAAAGATGATGCTGAAAACCTTTATGAACCAGCACCCGCAGGATTGGGACAAGTACTTACCTCACCTGGTGTTCGCCTACAGGGAGGTGCCCCAGGAGTCTACCGGATTTTCACCTTTCGAACTGTTATATGGAAGGAGGGTGAGGGACCCCCTGGACCTGATGAGAGACGAGTGGGAGGGGAAGGCCACTCCCGATGGAGAGTCAGTGGTGGAGTATGTCCTGATCTTCCGAGACAGACTTGTTGAACTCATGGGCCTGGCCAGGGAGAATGTGGCCAGAGCCCAGATGAAGCAGAAGGTCTGGTATGACCACACGGTGCGGGCCTGTGCCTACACCACCGGGGATCAGGTGATGGTTCTCATCCCCGTGAGAAAAACAAACTACAGGCCGCCTAGGAGGGCCCTTTCAAGGTTGTCACACAGCTCAATGAGGTAAACTATGAGGTGGAGCTGTCTATCCAGGCGCACCATCGCCAGGTTTACCATGTGAATATGATGAAGCCATATTATGCCAGGGGGAATGTGGTCTTGGCCGTGTGTGGACATTGGGAGGAGCAGGGAGATGACCCTTTAGTAGATCTATTGCCTGGGACCAGATCTGGTTCCCCCCTGGAAACAATTCCCCTCTCGGATCAGCTAAACCCTGGCCAGCAAGCTGAGGTCAGGGGGGTGCTGCATCCGTACCGACAGCTGTTTTCCAACCAGCCTGGACGCACTAATCTGACTGTCCACCGGGTGCAGACAGGGTCGCACCTGCGGATAAGATGCTCCCCCTTCCGAGTCACAGGGAAAACTGCTCAGGACCTGGAAAGAGAGGTCAGGGATATGCTGGCTTTGGGGGTGATCCAGCCATCTGCCAGCCCTTGGGCCTTGCTGGTGGCGCTGATCCCCAAAAAGGACGGGTCGGTCCGGTTCTGCGTGGACTATCGGAAGCTCAATGCCATCACTGTATCTGATGCCTACCCCATGCCCAGGCCTGACGAGCTCCTAGACAAGCTGGGAGGAGCTCGATACCTTACCACCATGGACCTTACAAAGGGCTACTGGCAAGTGCCGCTGGATGCAGATGCCCGGCTGAAATCGGCCTTTATCACCCCTCTGGGGCTCTATGAGTTCCTGACCCTGCCTTTCGGCCTCAAGGGAGCGCCGGCCACCTTCCAGCGCCTGGTGGACCAGCTCCTGAGGGGGATGGAGAGTTTTGCCGTGGCGTATATTGATGACATCTGTGTCTTTAGCCAGACCTGGGAGGACCACGTATCCCAGGTTAGACAAGTGCTGGACTGACTCCAGGGGGCTGAGCTGACCATAAAAGCTGAGAAGTGCAAGGTGGGGATGGTGGAAGTATCTTACCTGGGCCATCGGGTAGGGAGCGGCCACCTAAAGCCGGAACCAGCCAAGGTGGAGGTGATCAGAGACTGGCCTGCTCCCCACACCAAAAAGCAGGTCCAAGCCTTTACTGAGTTGGCAGGATACTATCAAAGGTTTGTGCCCCGCTTTAGCGCCATAGCCACCCCCATCACTGAGCTATGCAAGAAGGGGAAGCCAGACAAGGTGGTCTGGACCGAGCAGTGCCAGGAGGCTTTCCGGGCACTGAAGGAGGCTCTGGTCAGTGGCCCAGTTCTGGCAAACCCAGACTTTGACAAGCCCTTTATGGTGTTCACCGATGCCTCAGACACATGACTGGGGGTGGTGTTAATGCAGGAGGATGAAAAGCGGGAGAGAAACCCCATCGTGTACCTGAGCAAGAAGTTGCTACCCAGGGAGCAACACTACGCGGCCATCGAGAAGGAGTGCCTGGCCATGGTGTGGGCCCTCAAGAAACTAGAGCCCTATCTCTTCGGGCGACACTTCACCGTGTACACCGACCACTCTCCCCTGACCTGGCTGCACCAGATGAAAGGAGCCAATGCCAAGCTCCTGAGGTGGAGCCTGCTCCTGCAGGATTACGACGTGGACGTGGTCCACATGAAGGGAAGTGCCAACATGATAGTGGATGCGCTGTCCCGGAGAGGGGGGCCTGAACTTCCCAAGGTCACTGGTCACAGTGACCCCGCTCAGTTCAGTCTCCAAGGGGGGAGAGATGTGAGGACGTGACACAGCAGGGAGGGGGGAGTGTTGACCTGGGAATGTGGCAGGGGATTTTCAATGGGAGACCTGAGAGCCTGTAACCTGAGCCAGGTCGGGAAGGGGGAGGTAACTCCTCTGCCCAGGAATGTGAACAGAGGCTGGAGGAGAGAGCCTGCTGTGGGGGGAGAGGGGGGTTTAGTTTTCAGTTTGGGGCTGGGTGGAGGAACACAGGGAACCCCAGGGCTGGGGTCCGAGCTCCCTGCTCCCCCAGAAGGACTGGACTGATGGGGTCCTGGGTGTACCCACAAGCTCTGGATTAGACTGTGTTCCTATTGTCCAATAAACCTTCCATTTTACTGGCTGACTGAGAGTCATAGTGAATCCCAGGAAGAGGGGTGCAGGCCCCGGACTCCCCCACACTCTGTACACTCTGTGACAAGATCCTTTTCCCTTCCCTGGTTGGGTTGTTTGCCACCCCGCTGTGTCTTTCGTCCTCTCCTAGCTCACTCTCCTGGCTTTCCATCAGATGCTACAGTCAGGTGTGTGGCACCCACCCCACCTGTCCTGCCTGCTGAATCGAGGTGGGGACAGGGGGAGATCACTGAGTCGCTGTTTCAGTCCCTCCTCCGGCCCCTGACAGGTGCTCGTTTTATTCCCACAGGGGGAACCAACCCGACCCAGCCTGGAGTGGCGCCGACTCCCACCCGCCCGGGCAGCACGGGGCCAGGTATCATCAAACCAGCTCTAGAAACAGGCTCGTGGTGCCCAGGGGCTGGGGCTGGTTGGGGGGCACGGGGGCAGTGAATCCAGGTGAGTGGGGCCCAGACACCTCGGGGAGGGGCTCATTGAGGTGGGGGGATGGAGAGACAACCCCACTGCCCCTCCACCACTGGTAGACCCCCAGCTCCCCCGATGACTCCTGCCCTGAAGGTCACTGCCTGGAAGCTGTGGGGGGATCTCAGGGAAGGGGCACGATCTAGGAGGAGATCTAGGGCAATAACCTCCCTCTCTGGGGCCCATGACGTCCCCTTACCAATAGGGGCAACCCCTGCTCCCCACTGTGAGAAAGTGGGGGCGTTTCTTGGCTTTTCCTTGGTTTTTCCAATGGTTTGCATGCAGAGTAGGTGGGACTCAGTTTCCCTGAGTGTTACTGGTTTCACGAGGTGATGGGAGAGGGAGTTTATTGGTACAGAGGACCCGCGACGGAACTTGGGACCCCGGCCAATGCCCTGGAGAATGGAGACCCCAGCGACTGGTGACCTGGTGACCGGGAGGCCCAGCTCAGGAGTCACAGCTGGTCCGGCCAGTGAAAGGACAATGGGCTGTGAAGAGAGGACCCTGGTGACCTGACCAGCCGGTTCCAGCCAGAGGACAGAAGAGGGGAGAGGGGGCCCAGGCGACCCTGTTTACCTGGAGAGAAGACAATGGACGGGGGGGCTTGGGGCCGGTGAGATCAGATGCCCAGCTGGGAAGCAGGGGGGCTTGGGGCTGGAGGGAGGCAGCAGGCAGAGCCCACCTGGATGCAGGGGAGACTGGGATGTGCTGTGCTGAGGCAGGCCAGGCCTGAGGCCCAGAGAGTTTCCTGTGCTGGGTTCAGATGCTCAATAAACCCTCCTGTGTTACGCTGGCTGAGAGTCGCTCCGGGCTAGGGAACAGGGGGGCATTATTCCCTCTGGGAGTGGGGACCCCGGGGGTCCAGAGCAAGTGGACTCCCTGAGGGGTCCCATGGCGGGAGACAGGTGTGCTAAGGCTCAGAGAGGTGCGGTTCCAGGAGGCGGAGGGGCATAACCCCCAAGAGAGAGTGGACCCCCGAGAAGGGCTGTCGCACTGAAGGGGGTTCCCCCCAGGGACCGCACGGGGCTGAGAGTGGGCATGACCTGGGAGTCCATGACACACCCCATAATTCATTATGGAAATATGCTTATGAATGTATATTTGACATAACTGGAATATGTTTTATGCTACTGTCACGGTTTCCCTGGGCGATGCTCTGGACCTGCTCCCCATGAAGCAAGTCAGGACTCTGGGGCAGTCGCCTTCCTGGGAGCAGCCTGTCTGCAGGACACACAGCTCACCCGGCTCCACCTTCCTGGGTCTGACCTCGGAGCATTCAGCCTCCTCTGCCCCTCCGTGCGCTTCCCACAGCGAGTCCGCCCAGGCGGGGCTCCTGGGGAAGCCAGAGGGTCCTGCCCCCCAACTCCGCAGTCAGATGTGTCTCTCAGCCAGCCAGTAAAACAGAGGTTATTAGACGCGACAGGAACATGGTCTAACACAGAGCTTGTAGGTGCAGAGAACAGGACCCCTCAGCTGGGTCCATTTTGGGGGGCAGTGAGCCAGACAACCCCGTCTGCCCTTCACTCCATGTCCCGGCCAGCCCCAAACTGAAACTCCCTCCAGCCCCTCCTCCTCTGGGCTTTGTCCCTGTCCCGGGCCAGGAGTTCACCTGATTCCTTTGTTCTCCAACCCTTTAGCTCTCACCTGGCAGGGGGAAGGGCCCAGGCCATCAGTTGCCAGGAAACAAGGTGTCGGCCATTCTCTGTGTCCAGACCCCTGCACACACCTGCCCTCTAGGGCTCTGCAACGATCGTACACCCTTATCCCACCCCCTAGATACTTAACAACTGCCTAGAACTTTGTTCTGTCTGTTATTACTTGGAACCACTTAAATCCTACTTTTTGTATTTAATAAAATCACTTTTTACTTATTAACCCAGAGTATGTATTAATACCGAGCCTGGGGGGGTGGGGGGAGGGAGGGAGGAAACAGCTGTGCATGTCTCTCTGTGTTATAGAGGGCGAACAGTTTATGAGTTTACCCTGTATAAGCTTTTTCTAGGGTAAAACGGATTTATTTGGGGTTTGGACCCCATTGGGAACTGGGCATCTGGGTGTTGGAGACAGGAACACTTCTTAATCTGTTTTCAGTTAAGCCTGCAGCTTTTGTGGGACGTTGTTCAGACCTGGGTCTTGATTTGTAACAGGATAGCGTGTCTGGCTCAAACCAGGCAGGGTTGTGGAGTCCCAAATTGGCAGGGAAAGCAGGGGCAGAAGACGTCTCAGCAAATCAGTTGGCAGTCCCACGGGGGTTTCCTGTGATCCAACCCATCACGGGGGGGACAGGATTGTTCCTGCCCCCAGGTTGAGGTGTTGGCCATCTTAGCCAGGGGCCAGCATGACTGCCCTGTGAGGGCTGCAGGGGGCGAGGGGGCGGCCATGTTAACTGAGGGCAGCCAGGTGTCCCTTCCCTACAAGGGGGAGGTCAGGGGGATGGGGGGCAGAACAGGGGACAGGACATGGGGCATGAGTGGCACAACGGGGGATGAAGGGATAGGGGACAGGTCAGAACTAGGAAGGCGAGGGCCATGATGGGGTGGATGTGAGAGAACTACAGGCTGGGGGGGACAGAATGGGGGAGGGGACGCAGGCCAGGGGGCAGAATGGGGGGGCTGAGGGGCCCAATGCCTGAATGTCTGGGGGGGGGGGGGGTGAAGGGCAAATGAGCTGGGGAGCCAGAGCTGGGGCATCTGCCGGGGGGGCCAGTTTCTCTTGAGCTCTGTCCCCGTGATCTTGCCCCCTCCCCTTTCTGGGGGGCTGGTCAGCTCTCTCCCATCCCCTGTGTCCCTTTCGCAGCATCCTGAGGGGGGAGAGGGAAACTCTGCTCAGCTGTCGACCCGCTATGAGCTCTGCCCTAGGCCCTGAGCTGTGCAGACCCGCTGACCCAGGGATGGGCTGGGGAAGGGACATGGGGCCTTTCACCTCTAGGGGGCTGGCTCGAATCTGTGTCCTTTTTCTCTAAGCACCAGATCCCACCCCCCCAACCAGAGCCAGGGAGAGAACCCAGGAGTCCTGGCTCCCAGCCTGTCCCGCCCAATCACTAGACCCCATTCCCCTCCCCGAACTGTGGTATATAACAGGGTAGCTGCATCAGGTTTATAAAAAAATTCCTCAGGCATGCAGGAGTGAAATGAGGAAGGCCAAATCACACCTGGAGTTGCAGCTAGCAAGAGATGTTAAGAGTAACAAGAAGGGTTTCTTCAGGTATGTTAGCAACAAGAAGAAAGTCAAGGAACGTGTGGGCCCCTTAACGAATGAGGGAGGCAACCAAGCCCTGGTCTACACTAGGACTTTAGGTCGAATTTAGCAGCGTTAAAATCGATGTAAACCTGCACCCGTCCACACAATGAAGCCCTTTATTTCGACTTAAAGGGCTCTTAAAATCGATTTCCTTACTCCACCCCTGACAAGTGGATTAGCGCTTAAATCGACATTGCCGGCTCGAATTTGGGGTACTGTGGACACAATTCGATGGTATTGGCCTCCGGGAGCTATCCCAGAGTGCTCCATTGTGACCGCTCTGGACAGCACTCTCAACTCAGATGCACTGGCCAGGTAGACAGGAAAAGAACCGCGAACTTTTGAATCTCATTTCCTGTTTGGCCAGCATGGCAAGCTGCAGGTGACCATGCAGAGCTCATCAGCAGAGGTGACCATGATGGAGTCCCAGAATCGCAAAAGAGCTCCAGCATGGACCGAACGGGAGGTACGGGATCTGATCGCTGTTTGGGGAGAGGAATCCGTGCTATCAGAACTCCGTTCCAGTTTTCGAAATGCCAAAACCTTTGTGAAAATCTCCCAGGGCATGAAGGACAAAGGCCATAACAGGGACCCGAAGCAGTGCTGCGTGAAACTGAAGGAGCTGAGGCAAGCCTACCAGAAAACCAGAGAGGCGAACAGCCGCTCTGGGTCAGAGCCCCAAACATGCCGCTTCTATGATGAGCTGCATGCCATTTTAGGGGGTTCAGCCACCACTACCCCAGCCGTGTTGTTTGACTCCTTCAATGGAGATGGAGGCAATACGGAAGCAGGCTTTGGGGACGAAGAAGATGATGATGAGGAGGAGGTTGTAGATAGCTCACAGCAAGCAAGCGGAGAAACCGGTTTTCCCGACAGCCAGGAACTGTTTCTCACCCTAGACCTGGAGCCAGTACCCCCCGAACCCACCCAAGGCTGCCTCCTGGACCCAGCAGGCGGAGAAGGGACCTCTGGTGAGTGTACCTTTTAAAATACTATACATGGTTTAAAAGCAAGCATGTGAAAGGATTACTTTGCCCTGGCATTTGCGGTTCTCCTAGATGTAGTCCTAAAGCCTTTGCAAAAGGTTTCTGGGGAGGGCAGCCTTATTGCGTCCTTCATGGTAGGACACTTTACCACTCCAGGCCAGTACCACGTACTCGGGAATCATTGTAGAACAAAGCATTGCAGTGTATGTTTGCTGGCATTCAAACAACATCCGTTCTTTATCTCTCTGTGTTATCCTCAGGAGAGTGAGATATAATTCATGGTCACCTGGTTGAAATAGAGTGCTTTTCTTCAGGGGACACTCAGAGGAGCCCATTCCTGCTGGGCTGTTTGCCTGTGGCTAAACAGAAATGTTCCCCGCTGTTAGCCACAGGGAGGGGGGAAGGTTGAGGGGGTAGTCACGCGGTGGGAGGAGGCAAAATGCGACCTTGTAACGAAAGCACATGTGCTATGTATGTAATGTTAACAGCAAGGTTTACCCTGAAAGAGTGTAGCCACTGTTTTATAAAATGTGTCTTTTTAAATACCGCTGTCCCTTTTTTTTTCTCCACCAGCTGCATGTGTTTCAATGATCACAGGATCTTCTCCTTCCCAGAGGCTAGTGAAGCTTAGAAAGAAAAAAAAACGCACTCGCGATGAAATGTTCTCCGAGCTCATGCTGTCCTCCCACACTGACAGAGCACAGACAAATGCGTGGAGGCAAATAATGTCAGAGTGCAGGAAAGCACAAAATGACCGGGAGGAGAGGTGGCGGGCTGAAGAGAGTAAGTGGCGGGCTGAAGAGAGTAAGTGGCGGGCTGAAGAGAGGGCTGAAGCTCAAATGTGGCGGCAGCGTGATGAGAGGAGGCAGGATTCAATGCTGAGGCTGCTGCAGGACCAAACCAGTATGCTCCAGTGTATGGTTGAGCTGCAGCAAAGGCAGCTGGAGCACAGACTGCCACTGCAGCCCCTCTGTAACCAACCGCCCTCCTCCCCAAGTTCCATAGCCTCCACACCCAGACGCCCAAGAACGCGGTGGGGGGGCCTCCGGCCAACCAGCCACTCCACCACAGAGGATTGCCCAAAAAAAGAGAAGGCTGTCATTCAATAAATTTTAAAGTTGTAAACTTTTAAAGTGATGTGCTTAAAGTGCTGTGTGGCATTTTCCTTCCCTCCTCCACCACCCCTCCTGGGCTACCTTGGTAGTCATCCCCCTATTTGTGTGATGAATGAATAAAGAATGCATGAATGTGAAGCAACAATGACTTTATTGCCTCTGTAAGCGGTGATTGAAGGGAGGAGGGGCGGGTGGTTAGCTTACAGGGAAGTAGAGTGAACCAAGGGGCGGGGGGTTTCATCAAGGAGAAACAAACAGAACTTTCACACCGTAGCCTGGCCAGTCATGAAACTGGTTTTCAAAGCTTCTCTGATGCGTACCGCGCCCTCCTGTGCTCTTCTAACTGCCCTGGTGTCTGGCTGCACGTAACCAGCAGCCAGGCGATTTGCCTCAACCTCCCACCCCGCCATAAACGTCTCCCCCTTACTCTCACAGATATTGTGGAGCACACAGTAAGCAGTAATAACAGTGGGAATATTGGTTTCGCTGAGGTCTAAGCGAGTCAGTAAACTGCGCCAGCGCGCCTTTAAACATCCAAATGCACATTCTACCACCATTCTGCACTTGCTCAGCCTGTAGTTGAACAGCTCCTGACTACTGTCCAGGCTGCCTGTGTACGGCTTCATGAGCCATGGCATTAAGGGGTAGGCTGGGTCCCCAAGGATACATATAGGCATTTCAACATCCCCAACAGTTATTTTCTGGTCTGGGAATAAAGTCCCTTCCTGCAGCTTTTGAAACAGACCAGAGTTCCTGAAGATGCGAGCATCATGCACCTTTCCCGGCCATCCCACGTTAATGTTGGTGAAACGTCCCTTGTGATCCACCAGAGCTTGCAGCACTATTGAAAAGTACCCCTTGCGGTTTATGTACTCGGCGGCTTGGTGCTCCGGTGCCAAGATAGGGATACGGATTCCGTCTACGGCCCCACCGCAGTTAGGGAATCCCATTGCAGCAAAGCCATCCACTATGACCTGCACATTTCCCAGGGTCACTACCCTTGATATCAGCAGATCTTTGATTGCGTGGGCTACTTGCATCACAGCAGCCCCCACAGTAGATTTGCCCACTCCAAATTGATTCCCAACTGACCGGTAGCTGTCTGGCATTGCAAGCTTCCACAGGGCTATCGCCACTCGCTTCTCAACTGTGAGGGCTGCTCTCAGCTTGGTATTCATGCGCCTCAGGGCAGGGGAAAGCAAGTCACAAAGTTCCATGAAAGTGCCCTTACGCATGCGAAAGTTTCGCAGCCACTGGGAATCGACCCAGACCTGCAACACTATGCGGTCCCACCAGTCTGTGCTTGTTTCCCGAGCCCAGAATCGGCGTTCCACAGCATGAACCTGCCCCATTAGCACCATGATGCATGCATTGGCAGGGCCCATGCTTTCAGAGAAATCTGTGTCCATGTCCTGATCACTCACGTGACCGCGCTGACGTCGCCTCCTCGCCTGGTATCGCTTTGCCAGGTTCTGGTGCTGCATATACTGCTGGATAATGCGTGTGGTGTTTAATGTGCTCCTAATTGCCAAAGTGAGCTGAGCGGCGTCCATGCTTGCCTTGGTATGGCGTCCGCACAGAAAAAAGGCGCGGAACGATTGTCTGCCGTTGCTCTGACGGAGGGAGGGGCGACTGACGACACGGCTTACAGGGTTGGCTTCAGGGAGCTAAAATCAACAAAGGGGGTGCCTGTACATCAAGGAGTATTTCAGGCAGGACTTCACGGAGGGTTCCAATAAGAAATGGTGCACCTAAGTTATCGTTCTTATTGGAACAAGGAGGTTAGCCTGGCCTCTGACTGATACATGCCTAGATTTACCTCGCTGCACCTTCTCTGTGAGTGACTGCAGTGTGACCTAGAGGAATGAGTCCCCTAGACAGGGGAGGAGGCAAATGAGTACAAAACAAATCTGGTCTATTTCTTGTTTTGACCCACTCCATCTATCTTTTACATCTTTGGCTGGCAGCAGACGGTGCAGAAGGACTGCATGCCATCCACATCTCATGGCTGCTCGGCAGAAGATGGTACAGTACGACTGCTAGCCATCCCCATCTCTTGCCTGCCTGGCAGAAGATGGTACAGTACGACTGCTAGCAATCCTCATCTCTTGCCTGCCTGGCAGAAGATGGTACAGTACGACTGCTAGCAGTCCGTATCGCCTGCCCGCTCACCATAAGACGGTTCAGTAGGACTGACTGCAGGACTAAAGAGAATGATCTGGTCAAGTCACTCCAAATTTAGTCCCTGCGCCCATGTCTGCCCAGGCGCTCCCAGCCGACGTGGCCAGGAGCCACGCACCTGCCACGTCTGCCAGCACCCAGGAGACATAGGGTGACGGTTACCTGAGCGGGCTCCATGCTTGCCGTGGTATGGCGTCTGCACAGGTAACTCAGGAAAAAAGGCGCGAAATGATTGTCTGCCCTTGCTTTCACGGAGGGAGGGAGGGAACGGGGGCCTGACGATATGTACCCAGAACCACCCGCGACAATGTTTTAGCCCCATCAGGCATTGGGATCTCAACCCAGAATTCCAATGGGCAGCGGAGACTGCGGGAACTGTGGGATAGCTACCCACAGTGCAACGCTCCGGAAGTCGACTCTAGCCTCGGTACTGTGGAAGCGCTCCGCCGAGTTAATGCACTTAGAGCATTTTCTGTGGGGACACACACACTCGAATATATAAAACCGATTTCAAAAAAACCGACTTCTATAAATTCGACCTTATTCCGTAGTGTAGACATGCCCCTAGTGACGGAGGATGTGGAAAAAGCTAATGTACTCAATGCTTTTTTTGCCTCTGTCTTCACAAACAAGGTCAGCTCCCAGACTGTTGCCCTGGGCAGCACAGCATGGGGAGGAGGTGACCAGCCCTCTGTGGAGAAAGAAGTGGTTCGGGACTATTTAGAAAAGCTGGATGAGCACAAGTCCATGGGACCGGACGAGTTGCATCCGAGAGTGCTAAAGGAGTTGGCAGATGTGATTGCAGAGCCATTGGCCATTATCTTTGAAAACTCATGGCGATCGGGGGAGTCCCGGACGCCTGGAAAAAGGCTAATGTAGCGCCAATCTTTAAAAAAGGGAAGGAGGAGGATCCTGGGAACTACAGGCCAGTCAGCCTCACCTCAGTCCCCGGAAAAATCATGGAGCAGGTCCTCAAAGAATCAATTCTGAAGCACTTAGAGGAGAGGAAAGTGATCAGGAACAGTCAGCATGGATTCACCAAGGGCAAGTTGTGCCTGACTAATCTAATTGCCTTCTGTGACGAGATAACTGGCTCTGTGGATGAGGGGAAAGCGGTGGACGTGTTGTTCCTTGACTTTAGCAAAGCTTTTGACATGGTTTCCCACAGTATTCTTGCCAGCAAGTTAAAGAAATATGGGTTGGATGAATGGACTATAAGGTGGATAGAAAGCTGGCTAGATTGTCAGGCTCAACGGGTAGTGATCAATGGCTCCAAGTCTAGTTGGCAGCCGGTATCAAGTGGAGTGCTCCAAGGGTCGGTCCTGGGGCCGGTTTTGTTCAATATCTTCATAAATGATCTGGAGGATGGTGTGGATTGCACTCTCAGCAAGTTCGCGGATGACACTAAACTTGGAGGAGAGGTAGATAAGCTGGAGGGCAAGGATAGGATACAGAGGGACCTAGACAAATTAGAGGATTGGGCCAAAAGAAATCTGATGAGGTTCAACAAGGACAAGTGCAGAGTCCTGCACTTAGGATGGAAGAATCCCATGCACCGCTACAGACTAGGGACCGAATGGCTCGGCAGCAGTTCTGCAGAAAAGACCTAGGGGTTACAGTGGACGAGAAGCTGGATATGAGTCAACAGTGTGCCCTTGTTGCCAAGAAGACCAATGGCATTTTGGGATGTATATGTAGGGGCATTGCCAGCAGATCGAGGGACGTGATCGTTCCCCTCTATTTGACATTGGTGAGGCCTCATCTGGAGGACTGTGTCGAGTTTTGGGCCCCACACTACAAGAAGGATGTGGAAAAATTGGAAAGAGTCCAGCGGAGAGCAACAAAAATGATGAGGGGACTGGAACACATGACTTATGAGGAGAGGCTGAGGAAACTGGGATTGTTTAGTCTGCGGAAGAGAAGAATGAGGGGGGATTTGATAGCTGCTTTCAACTACCTGAAAGGGGGTTCCAAAGAGGATGGATCTAGACTGTTCTCAGTGGTATCAGATGACAGAACAAGGAGCAATGGTCTCAAGTTGCAGTGGGGGAGGTTTAGATTGGATATTAGGAAAAACTTTTTCACTAGGAGGGTGGTGAAGCACTGGAATGCGTTACCTAGGGAGGTGGTGGAATCTCCTTCCTTGGAAGTTTTTAAGGTCAGGCTTGACAAAGCCCTGGCTGGGATGATTTAGTTGGGGTTGGTCCTGCTTTGAGCAGGGGGTTGGACGAGATGACCTCCTGAGGGCCCTTCCAACCTGATATTCTATGATTCAGAGTTTCACTGGCAGTACCAGAAACAGGACGCGAGCGCCGGCTCTGGGCAGACTTCCCCTTTCACGGATTTATCGGCTGTTCCTTTAACAACTCAGGATCTACATTTATTCCTTCCTCCCCCACTCACGGGGACCGGAAACCACAACCCCTCCCAGCCACCCGTCCCATCTCTGTGCCACGTCACTGGGCGAAGAATAGATTCTGCAGCGACACGACCTGAGAAGGAGTTTGGCCAGGCCCCTCCACCCTCATGCTCCAGGGTGGGTCAGGAAGGAATCTCTGCCCTGCTTCTTGGGAAAGGGCCACTCCGTGGGGGGCACTGTGTGTGTATGGGGGAAGCCTTCCTCTGCTCTGAGCTGCTTCTCCAGGGAGGCTAGATGGGCCTGTTGGAAAAGGTCAGGGCAACATGGGCACCTTTTGTTGCCTCCTGAGATTGCCCCGCTCCCAGCTGGTCTCCGGACTGGGCAGCTCCCATGTGGGGCTGGGAGATCATGGCGGGGTGGGGCCAGGCAGCTGCAGGAGGGGATGTGGTTTGCTGGGCGTGGCAGGGAGCTGGCTTTGCTCTGACCATGGTAGATTTGAGGAGGAGAGTTCAGAGAAACAATCTGATGGGGAAGAAAGGGGCTGAACACATCACGGGGTTCCTGGGGCTGCAGCCCCTGGCGCTGTTCCTCATTCCGCTCGCACTCGGGCCTCAGGCTGGGTGGAGCTGGGCACTGGGGCGTTGGTGGCGGCGCTGAGGGGCCCCCCACTGCCCCATCATGGCGTCTGCTCTCACCGTCCTCCTCGGTGAGTATCGGCCACAGCCAGGGCGTGTGGCCACGGTGGGGATCTGAGACCAGGGAGTGTGCCCATGGGGGGCGGAGGGGCAGATCTGAGACCAGGGTCCAGTTGCTCTGGGATCTGGTTTCTAACAAGCTGTCTCCTCTCCAGGCTGCTGGCTGGCTGGGCGGAGCGGGGCGTTGGGACGTGAGTATCTGTGGGGAATGGGGAAGCTGGGGGAATTTCCACATTAGGGACGAGGGATGTGGGTGAGGGTGAGGGGCACCAGTCCCCCAAAGGGATGATCCTGTCAGACATGTGTTCTCCAGAGGTGGGGACTGAGACCTTGCCCTACTCATCACAGGGATGGGAACCTGTTGGAACAACTGGGGGATTTTGTTAACAAGTTTTCTTGGGGTGCCTGTTCTGGGAGCAGCTTCCTCAAATGACCCATATTTAGACCAGGAACCCCATGTCGCGGAGTGTGGGGGAGTCAGGGCCCTGCACTTCCTGCGGTTCACTGTGACTCTCAGCCAGCCAGTAAAACAGAAGGCTTATTACACGACAGGAACACGGTCTAAAACAGAGCTTGTATATACACAAAACAGGACCCCTCAGTGGGGTCCTTCTTCGGGGGTGGGGAGCCCAGACCCAGGTTCTGGGCCTCCCCCCTCAGCCGGCTCCAAACTGAAACTCCCTCCAGCCGTCTCCCACAGCCACACACCCCGACCCCTCCTCCAGCCTTGGTCCAGTTTCCCGGGCAGAAGGTGTCACCTGGCCCCAACCCGCTCCTGGGCTCAGGTTAGGAGCTGGCTGTCAAGTATCATCCCGCAGAGAAGTCACACCCTGATATCCCACCATCATCTAGTATCAATGCAGACAGTCAACTAGTAAAACTCCCACGCAACATTCCCAGGTTAATATTCTCTACTCCCTACTCCATCACACCGCGCAGGGTAGATCCCAATTCACCTCCTGAGTGCAGTGAAGGAAGGGCTGGATTCTGATCTCAGCCCCCCGGGCTCAATCCGGAGTGACCCCTGACTGCAGCGGGGGCTGGGCTGAATTAACCCTGGAGAACTAAAGGAATCAGAGACTGGAAATCTCCTTTCCCCCTGCTGTGTCTCTCCCCGACTGTGAGTCCTGGGGCTGGGCCTGCACCGCAGGGACAGGCAGGGCTGGGGTGAAAGGCTGGAGCGACAGACGGGCAGAGGATTGCACCAGATGGACGCGGTTTGTGTCACCCCCACTTACTTCCTGTTTGTTTGTAAATCCAGAGGGGTTCCTCCCCAAACCCTCCATCTCCGTCAGCCCCGGTGGGGTGATCCCCGTGGGGGGAAAAGTCACCATCCGGTGTTGGCATCAGCGCCTGGGCATGAGGTTCCTCCTCTACAAGGATGGAGACGGGAACCATCCGACGTACACGGACCCTGCTAGTTATGTGGCTGAATTTCCCATCCCCAGCGCCAGACGGGAAGACGGGGGCAGCTACACCTGTCGTTATAGCCACAGAACAGGACCAGCTGCCTACTCGGAGCCCAGCGACCCTGTGCAGATCATTGTAGCAGGTGAGGGGCCCAGCCCGGCACCTCGGCTCCCAGCCCCACACCCGGCCAGGCCCCCAGGGGGTCTCAGCGAGACCTGGTGCCCAGCAGATGGGACGTCCAGCCCAACCAGTGAAGGTTGAGGGGATGGAGGATATCTTGGCCCTGGATCCCAAGGGAGACCCTGACCCTGTCTCTGCCCCGTCGCTGATGCTCCCTGCTGGGGACAGGGTCTGTCTCACGCCCCATGAGGGACTCGGCTGGGGTCAACTTTCCCATCCCCAAAGTGAGCCGGGCAGACGGAGGCAGCTACACATGCTATTATCCCCCCGACTCGGATCCCGACACCCGGTCGGAGCCCAGCGACCCCATGGAGTCGGTGGAAGCAGGTGTGGGGCCCGGCTTGGCGTCTCCGCTCCGAGCCTTAGGCCCAGCCGGACCCTTGTCCCAGCAGAGGGGACACCCACCGGGACCGAGTCACTGGGGGGTTCCCCAGCCACAGGGGAGAAGCAGCTGCTGGAGATTTGGGGCTGAGGAAGGGGGGACCCCTGCCCCCAGGGGGAGCTGCAGAGCAGGGGGGACCTTTCGCAGGCAACACATCAGTTAGGGGGTGATGGGCAGAGCTGAAGGTTATAAACCTCAGTGGATAGTAGAGACTTACACAGTCCCCTACAAGTCAGGGGTGGGACTGTGCACAGAACCCAGGAGTCCTGGCCCCCAGCCATCCCCTCCCCCACTCTAACCAGGCTATGATCAGGGCCCCTTTGTGCCAGGTGCTGCATAAACACAGAGTGAAGAGACGGTCTCTGCCCCTGGGAGCGCACTAAGGAAAGTGAATCTGTCTGTGCCTCAGTTTCCCCATGTAGAATGGAGATAATGACACCTCCCTGCCTCCCAGGGGGCTGACTCCCTTCCTGTGTGGGGCTCAGGCCCTGTGGTGCCAGGCGCCAGAGACCAGCCCGTGAGTCGCTCAGTATCTCTGGGGGAATGGGGGGGGGGGGTGGCGCAGACACAGTGAACGAGGCAGGGATCACACACAGCATATGAGGACCCCAACAACTCGGCTGCCGAGGCCCCATGTCTGTGGGGCTGGGAGCCCAGCTCGCAGGGCCGGGATTCTGGGTCAGGGGGACTCTGGGATCTGGGAAAGAATCTCTGCCAGGGGGCCCCTGGATCTGCCCGCGCTGGGGCCGGCTGGGGAATCATAGAAGATCAGGGTTGGAAGAGGCCTCAGGAGGTTCTAGTCCAACCCCCTGCTCAAAGCAGGACCAAGGACAACTAAATCATCCCAGCCGGGGCCTTGTCAAGAAGGGACTTAGAAACCTCTAAGAAAGGAGATTCTACCACCTCCCGAGGGAACCCCTTCCAGTGCCTCACCACCCTCCTAGTGAAATAGTGTTTCTGAATATCCAACCTAAACCTCCCCCACTGCAACCTGAGACCATCGCTCCTTGTTCTGTCATCTGCGACCACTGAGAACAGCCCAGCTCCATCCTCTTTGGAGCCCCCCTTCAGGGAGTTGAAGGCTGCTATCAAATCCCACCTCGCTCTTCTCTTCTGCAGCTGGAGGCCGGGGCTGGGTGGGTGCCCGGGTCTGGCTCTCACAGCCTGTTTCCTGTGCGCAGATCCCAGCTTACCCAGACCCTCCATCTCTCTGAGCCCCACTGGGGTCACCGCTGCAGGGGCAGACGTCACCATCCGGTGTCAGGGTCCGCCCTGGGACGTGAGGTTCTTCCTGCACAAGGCTGGAGACCTGAACCCGCCGCGACACATGGACCCTGCTGGGGACGGGGCCGAGTTCCACATCCCCACCGTGGGCCGGCAGCACGGAGGGAGCTACGGCTGCAGCTACCGGCCCCGATCAGAGCCCTTCGTCTCCTCGCAGCCCAGCCACCCCGTGCAGCTGGTGGTAGCAGGTGAGGGGCCCGGCTCCACGTCCCCGCTCCCAGCCGGACCCTCAGAAGGTCGGCACCCAGATGGGATGCTCAGAGCCAGGCTCTGCCCAGAGCCCTAGGACTCGCCTGGACAGGGAGCGGGGACAGTGTCACTGGGGGGTTCCCCAGCCAGGGGGGAGCAGCAGCTCCTGGAGATTTGGTGCCAAGGGAGGGGGGATCCCTTCCCCCAGAGGCAGCTGCAGAGCAGGGGCCTTTCCCAGGGGATGCTCCCCCGGCTGCCCCCGCACTGGGGACTCAGAGAGGAGTCAGGGCCCAGGGGCTGCCCAGCCAGCACTGTCCCCAGCCAAACCCCCCTCCCCGGGACTGACAGTAACAATCGATGCTGAGTCACGGGCAGAGTTGGATTAAGGTTTCCTGGGGCCCTGGGCCAGAGCAAGGGGGAGTCTCTCCCCACCTTTTCACCTGCCCTCCCTCTCCTGTCCCGCCTCCTCGGCCTGTGGCCCCGCCCACAGCCCCACCCCTTTCTCTCCCTTCCCCAGGGCCCCGCCCCTATTCCACCCACAGTCCCGCCCCATTCCGTCCCCCCACTGCAGCCCCGCAACCCATTTGCTACTTTCTGACCCCCCCGACCCCAACTGCAGCCCCAAGACTGGAGAAGTTCTGTCCCCTCACCCCGGCCCAGGGGCGCAGCGGGGAGTGAGAGTCCCCCAGCCCCGAGGCAGTGGCGGGTAGCGAGAGCTCCTCCCGTCCCAGGGCTGCAACGGAGGTCTTGGTGCTAAGGCTTCCCCTGCCACCACCACCCCGTGCTTCTGAGAGGAGCAGGGTCGGGCTGCTGGGGCTTCTCCTGTCCTGCTCGCCCGGCAGCCAGGGCTCTGGGGCCCCCCACTTGGCCGCGGCCTCTGGGCACTGGCCCCATAGGCCCAGTGGCTGATCCACCACTGGTTGCGGAGGGTACAGGGAGATCTCTGAGTCGGTGTTTCAGCCCCTCCCCGACAGACGCTGGTTCTATTCCCACAGGGGGAACCCACCTGACCCAGCCTGGAGCGGCGCCGGCTCCCACCCACGCAGGCAGGGCGGGGTCAGGTACCGGGCTGGCGATGGGAATCTATTGAGTCACAATAGACGGAGGCTGTTCACGGGGGCAGTGACTCCCCCCCACCAATGGTTTTGGGAGGGGAGCGAAGCCTCCTGCTCAAACACGAACCTGCCACTAACGGGGCAGCCGGAGGCTTCCTCTGGGGGCAGCTGGGCCCATCAGTGGCCATGGAGAGGGGTGCCCTGGAGCTCCCTGCGAAGCAACCAGGAGTAGCCAGCATGGGAGGCGGGATACCGGGCTAGATGGGCCTGTTGGCCTGAGTCGGTGTGGCCATGAGGAAAGGGGTGAAATGCCTTAGAAATGATGGCCAGGCTGGATCAGACAGGGCCCGCTAGCACCATGCTGGGGTAACGGGGCCAACCCTGACTGATGGGGAGAGCGCCCCCTTCTAAGCTCCCTGCCCTCTGCAGCCCAGCGCCCCCTAGCGCTACAAATCCCCCAAACCTTGCTTGCTCTGACCCCACTTGATACCCTGGGGCCCCCGACATCCTCCCCATAGAATTTTTGGCTCCCTCTGCCCTGTGGTGTCCCAGCCCTTTGGGTGCCACCTGGGGTAGGAGGGGGCATGGGGGGGAATAGATCAGCCGCTCCCGGCACTCACGGCCTGCTGCTAATTCCCAGGTGGATCCAAATCGCAGGCACCTTCCGGTCTGACCAGCCCCATCATCGCCGGGGCGAGCGCAGCAGCCGCTGTCCTCCTCCTCATCCTCCTCATCCTCGTGGCCTTCCTCTGCTTCAGAAAAACCCGAGACAGTGAGTGCTCTGCCCAGCGAGGGAAGGGTTAAACCTGCCTGTCACGGAGTGTGGGGGAGTCCAGGCCCTGCACCCCTCTTCCTGGGATCCACTGAGACTCTCAGCCAGCCAGTAAAACAGAAGGTTTATTGGACAACAGGAACACAGTCCAAAACAGAGCTTGCGGGTACACCCAGGACCCCTCAATCATGTCCTTCTGGGGGAGCAGGGAGCTCAGACCCAGCCCTTGGGTTCCCTGTGTTCCTCCATCCACCCCCAAACTGAAAACTAACCCCCCCCAGCAGGTTCCCTGCTGCAGCCTCGGTCCACATTCCTGGGCAGAGGTGTCACCTCCCCCGCCCCCTCCTGGCTCTGGTTACAGGCTCTGAGGTCTCCCATCCCCAGGGCACATTCCCAGGTCAACACTCCCCCCTCCCTGCTGAGTCACATCGTCACACTGCCACTAAGCAGGGCGGGATGGGGTCACGGCTTGGATGGGGGACTGTGCCGGGAAAGCCCAGGAGCAGGGGTCATGGATCAGCAGGGGGCGCTGCGTGAGTAATCACTGGACACACACAGCTGTCCCACCCCAGAGGGGCTGCATCTTAGTGCCGGCTGAGGGGTCCCCATATAACCAGCCCCCATGCCCCACCCCAGAGGTAGCTGCATCTCAGCACCAGGCGAAGGGTCCCTGTATAACGAGCCACTGGCACCGTGCCTCTCAGGTACCTGGGGAGCTGAACTTATGGATCAATTTCGTTATAAGGAGTCACTAACGAGGGAGGATTGGGGACAGGAAAAGCCCCCCCCCCCCCCCCCGAGTTAATCTGCCCCTCCTGCCGGCGCATACTATGGTGTTGTGCTGCCCCCTGCTGGTCCATCCCACCCCAGCAGGGATCCAGGCTCAGCCCCAGCAGCAGAGGGGACCCCTCCCTGGCACCCTCATCCCTGCTGCCCTGTGGGGGGTGAGTGGCTGGTGCTGGGACCAGGGGATCGGCTCATGGGGGATTCTGGTTTGTGTCCCTCTGCAGGAAAAGAAGCCGCACCGAGACCGAGGAGGTAGGAACCCCGGCCCCTCCCGCTCCTGATCAACCTGCCTCCTCCGTCACAGGACTCCTGGGTTCTCTCCCTGGCTCTGTGGGGAGACGGGATTGGGAGCCAGGACCCCTCAGAGATTACTTGGGCCTGCTGACAGTGGAGGGGCACAACCCCAGAACAGCTGGAGTCACACCACACCACACCCCCCCCGGAAAGCAGTGACCCCCTCCCGTGCAGCTCCCAGCTGTTCCTCTGCACCTGCCTCTGCCCCTCCTTGTCCAGCGCAGCTCCCCAGCTCAGCTGCTCTGCAGGGAGGAGGCCTGGCTGCACCATGTCACAGAGCCACCTGGGGGTGTGTGTCATGTGACCCTGCATGCCCCCCCCCAAAGTGTCGCCCCCAGGGTTCAGTGCGAGGCAGGATGGAGGAGCTCTCTGGGTGTGTTGGGGAATCTCCCTGTGGGTGGGGGGATATGACATTTACAGGTAGATTTTCTATCTTTTAGCACCATCCCGTTGAGGATGTTGAAGGCCCCGGCTCAGCAAGACCCCATCTGTGAGTAACACACCAAAGGGGGTACCAGGGTGGGGCAGGACCCCTGGGGAGGGGCAGGGCTTGTGGGGGCTCCACCAATACAGGGCAGGGCCTGATTTACAGCTACTGCTGGGTGGGACTAAGGAGAGGGTCCCAGAGATAGCTGGTGTCAGCTGAGCTTCTTGCCTGTCTCCCCACCAACTCCCTGGGGGTCACCTTCCCCTCCCCCTCTAGTTCAGGGACTCCCTCTGTGAGCCCCCCATTCTACCCCACCAGGCCTGAGGCTTTGTGTGTCCCCCCTTCACTTCTCCATCGGACCTTCCCAGCCAGTGACCTGTGGGGAATCCCCATCCACTCCTGGCTCCCAGCCCCCTGCTCTAACTGCTAGACCCCACTCCCCTCCCAGGGCTGGGGTGAGAACCCAGGAGTCCTGACTCCCAGCCACCCTGCCCTGCCATAACCCCCTAGACTCTGCTGCCATCTCTGTGCCTCAGTTTTCCTCTCTGTAACACGGGGCTAATGACCATGGCCCATGCTGTGGGGCGGGGGAGGGGTGGCTGTGCCGGTCTCTGAGCCCCCTGGCTGGACATAGGGGGTCGGAGCTGGGTGTGGGGTCCTGCTCTGGGCCGGCTGGGGGTGCAGCTCAGCGGGTGTCTCTGTTCTGCAGACTCCTCCGTCGACGAAGGGAAAGAGACACAGACCCTGGTAAGTGTCCCCTGTTCCCCCATGGGGCCTGACCCCAACCTTGACCCACATGGGCCCTACTCACCTTATCTGGCACACTCAATATTTTGGGGTGGGGGTTGGGTTGCTGGGAGGGGCTCATGGGATCGCAGCTGGGATTGCAAGTGTGTGTGTGTGTGTCCCTGTCACCCCCTGTGGGAGGGGACAAGCCCTGCTCTGTGTGAATGTGTGTGTGTGGGGGTTGGTGCACACACGCACACTCCAGTGACTCTCTCCCCTCCCAGCCCCAGGAGCCCGACCCTGGCACCGATGGTCTCACCTACGCCGAGCTGGACCGCCAGGCGCTGCATGCCAAGCCGGGGGGCCCGGCTCCTGCCCCTGAGCCCACCCAGCCCAGCGTGTACGCTGCGATTAACGTGAGCCGGGGGGCCCCGCAATGAGAGCCCCTCACAGACATGGGGCGCCGGCCCACAGGGCGCCACAGACTCACTGACTTTAAGGCCAGAAGGGTCCATCGTGATCATCTGGTGTGAGCTGCTGCACATCGCAGGCCACAGAGCCTCTCTCGCCCACTCCTGTAGCAGGCCCCTCGCCTCCAGCTGAGTCACTGACATCCTCAGATCGAGGGCTACAGACTTCGAGTTCCAGAGAATCCACCACTGACACGAGTTGAAACTTGCCAGTGCCTCGCGCCCCAGGCCACAGACGAAGGTGAACCCCCACAGGGTCTCTGCCAGTCAGACCCGGGGGGGAAATTCATTCCTGACCCCAGATACAGCGACCGGTTAGACCCTGAGCATGTGAGCAAGACCCTCCAGCCAGACACCTGGGAACGGATCCTCTGTCGTCACTCAGAGCCCTCCCCAGCGGGTGTCCCGTCTCCAGCCGTTGGAGAGATTTGCTGCTAGCAGTCGCGGATCGGCTCCCTGCCGTTGTGAGATGTCTCCTTATCCCGTCCCCTCCAGAAACGTCTCAAGCTCAGTCTTGAAGCCAGTGAGGTCCCTTGGGAGGCTGCTCCAGAACTTCGCTCCTCTGGCGTTGGGCCGTGTGTACACTACAGAGTGTTGTCAACAAAAGGCGCCACGATGACATCGTTATTGCACATTCCCACTGCGCTTCCTCTGCCGGCAGAGCGCGTCCGCCTTTGGTGTGCCATCGTCCACAGCGAGAGCAGTGCATTGTGGGTAGCTGTCCCACCGTGCTACTCGGCACCTTCTGCAGCTAGGACTTGTGGGCAGGCGGGGTGGATCGCAGCGCATCATGGGGGCGGCTCAAGGTCCCGTGGTGCCTTATTTTCTCTCCCAGCGTCCCACGCTGTTCCGACTGCGTTTCGCGGCATTTTCCAACGGCCCCTGTTCCCGGGGCGCCCGCCACCCCTGTGCGAAAGGATGAATCCCGCCCGGCTCTCCACTGCTGTGAACGCAGCGCGGCTGGTCAGGCAGTATGTCACGAGCTCCCAGTCTGAACAGGGATCAGAGCTGCCCGAGAGGCTGGGTGCCAGGGGAAGAAACAACACCAGCTTCCTTCTGGCATCACGGGGCGGCTGCACACGGCGGAGCGTCGCTTTGGGGCTCGGGAAACGTGCGCTGAGTGGTGGGATCACATTGTTATGCAGGTCTGGGACAGGTGACGTGTGTGTGGGGGTGCGTGGGGGTCACATGTTCCCCCCGATTTCTGCCAGGGTGCGAGTTGGCCTGTGCGTGGGAAAGGCACCAGCAGCGGGTCCTGCCGCTGAGACCCACTAGGTGTGGCCCAGAGCCGGGAAGTGAGACCGGGCTGTCAGCGCAGCTCTCTGCCGGAGGGGGCGCGGGGAAGCCGGCTGAGTCCCATCCCTTCCTCGCCCGGCAGCCGCTTGGTCCTGTGAGAATAACTCCTCTTCACGGGTGACACAGGTCTGGTGAACTAAGTATTAAACCAGCAGGGAAATGTATGTACCTGCTCGAGTGCGGGTCTGAACTAGCCTGCCTGGGTGTGCAGAAGGGAACTCAGGGAGTTGGGGCAGGAGGGGGGAGGCAGTGGGGGCTGGGGCGATATGGGGGGTGGGGAGCTGGGGGAGGCAGCAGGGGCCAAGGTGCCAAAATACAAGTTCGCCTAGGGGGCCATTTCCCCTCCAGTCGACCCTGACAGGGCCGGTCTTAAGTGTGGGCGAGGTGGGTGAGCAACCGCCCCCTCCTATCTGCAGTTACCCGTTGCCTGGTCTGGGATGACGAGCTGCGGCTACAGAACGTTCGGATGCAGGAAGCCTCCTTCCTGGACCTGTGTGCGGAGCTCGCCCCAGCCCTGCAGTGCAAGGACACCCAAATGAGAGCAGCCTCTTGTGGAGAAGTGTCCGGCGATCGCTGTGTGGATGCTGGCAACTCAAGACTGTACTGGTCAGTTGGAATCAGCTGGGAGAGGGAAAGTCGAGAAGGGGTGCCCCGTTAAAACAAGTGCACAGAGCCATTAATCGCATCTCATTATGAAGGACCGTGACTCTTGGCAATGAGCGTGAAATAGCAGATAGGCTTTGCAACAATGAGATTCTCTAACTGCGGCGTGGCAATAGATGGAACACATGTTCCAATTTTGGCCCCGGATGATCTTGCGACGGAGAACATCAGTAGAAAGGGGTACTTCTCCATAGTATTGCAAGCACTTGTTGATCACCGTGGGCGTTTCACTGACATCAACACAGGGTGGTCCAGGAAGGTGCATGACACACACATCTTCAGGAACACTGGCCTGTACAGAAAACTGCAAGCTGGGACTTTCTTTCCAGGCTTGAAGATTCCAGTGGAGGGTGTTGAAATGCCCAAAGGGATCTTGGGAGACCCAGCATACCCCTTACTCCCATCGACTCATGAAGTCTTACATGGGAATCCTGAACAGCAGCAAGGAGCACTTCAAGAATGGGCTGAGCAGGTGCAGAATGACCGTGGAATGTGTCTTTGACAGATTAAAAGCGCGCTGGTGATGCCTTTATGGCAGGTTAGACCTAAGTGAGGAAAACATTGCCATGGTCACAGCTGCCTGATGCACTCTCCATAATCTATGTGAGACTAATGGTGAAAAGTTTGCCCGGGGTGGAGCGCTGAGGCAGATCACCTGGCTGCTGATTTTGAGCAGCCTGATACCTGGGCTATTAGGGGGACATAAGGGGGGGCAATTCAAGTTAGGGAGGCTTTGAGGCAACCTTTTTTGATAATGAGCACCAGTAATGTGTATTTCTCTGCAGGAATCTGCCATGATTCATTAATTTGAGTTTTCTGATTTTGCCTAACACTTGCGATGCATCCCGAGCAGGATTTACAGAAAGCAAATGATTAAACTGCATGTCCCAGCAGTAATCACCACGTGTAGTACACAAATAAAGCTTGGTTCTCTTTCAGAGAGTTTGTGTTTATTAAACACCAAATAACACACAAAAAAGGCTTGGTGGGAAGTGTGGCAGCAGTGCAGGGCAGTGGAGGCTGTCATAGCCCTGTGTGAGTCCAGCTATCATTTTGGAAGCTGTCCGAAGGGATGGAGTGAACAGGATACCGAGATGTTCCGTAAAGTTCAAAGGAATGTGTGGAAGAATTTTCGGGAGGGCATGGACAATAGTTCTGATTCAGCTGCAGAGGGGGGCAAGCATGCATCTGTTCTGACTGAAGAGTGATGAGAGACTTCAGCATTTCTGTTTGCTCCTCCATGACTTTTATCATCCGCTCATGGGCCTTTTGAACGCTCTCCTCACTCTCCTTTCTGTCCCACCTTTCCATTTCTCTCCACTCCCTGTGTTCTCTTTTTATTGCCTCTGAGGATTGAAGCACCTCACAGAACATGTCCTCCTTACTCCATCTAGGTCGCTTCCCTATCTGGCGGAGGCTTCCACTGATGTGTAGGGTGTTCCCCTGAAAGCCACATCTACAGAAACAAAAGAAGCAATGCACAGAAGCATGATTGTTAGTTCACACACAGCATTGAATCATGACAGTAAAATGCACCTCTTGTAACATACCAATCGCTTTCTCTTAGACCCTTAGCAAAGCACACATCTCGGGGAACACATTAAAAAACGTGAGTTCAGCCTGGGTGGGTGGTGGGCATTCAAACTGGGGCAAAGAGTGTAGGTGATGTTTCAAGGGGAACAATGCTGGTGAGTAGGGAGAAGATTGTAAATTCTACCCCCATTTTCCACAGGCAGGGGTCACTGAAGCCAATATCACACTCCCGAGGGTAAGCAAGGATGCCAGGATGCCTCTCCAACATGCATGCGGCTTCAGACCCGCTCCCTATGCTGCTCGCCTGTGTGCCGCTTTGGTTCCTCCACAAGTGATTGCCGAGTGGCACGGGAAAGTTTCCTAGAATGGGGGAAGGAGCAAAGCAACTCTGCCCAGGAACCTTCGGGCAGAGGATCAGCGAGTACCTCCAGGAAAGTTTCCTCGAGATCTCTCTGGAGGATTCCCGTGAAATCTCGGTGTGCATCAATACACTGATCCGCCGCACTGCTTAGCTGCACAGGGGAACGTGGAGCACATGCAAACACAGCTAGTCTGGCACATTTCTATCGCTTCACCCAGTTCTACAGTATACAGCGCAAAGGACACCTGTACGTCACATGACAGAGCAGCATCAACTCAAAAAGATCACTTCCCATTGGTCTCCTCTCCTGCATCTTGCTCACCGTAGATGTGCTGCTGGGATTGGCTAGACCCCTCTGGAGTGGAGACGAGTTCCTGACTGACCAGACGACCCTGCTGTAGGCCCCACATCATCCTCCAACTTCACCTCCTCGTCCACGACTTTGTCCTTGGGGTAAGGTCCACTGTCCACTGCCTTCAGCCCGGCCGAAGTGTCCACGGGGCTCTTGGCAGTGGAGTGGGGTCAGTGCCGAGGATGGTGCCCAGCCCCGGACAATGGTTTGCCTCCCTTGTCTTCTGCTATTCCTGCCTCAGCTCCTTTATCTTCGCTCTGCCGCCCACTGTGTCCCAAACGTGGCCCTTATCACACAAGCCAGGAGAAATCGGCCCGTAGGTGTCGGAGTTCCTTCAGCTGGAGCGGAGCTGGGACCGGATGGCCTCCTCTCCCCATGCACTCAGCAGATCTAACAGCTCCCCATCGCTCCAAGCTGGGGGTTTTGCCATGTGGACCGCCAGGGTCAGCCGGGAAGATGCGATGTGAGCTCTCCGCTGAGCAAACAGGAAATGGAATTTCAAAAATTCCCTGGCCTTTAAAGGGGGAGGGACGGATGGTTGTTTACCTGGGTGCCGGGCAGCGGAGTTTGAACTGCTGACCAGAGCGGTCAGGATGGGCCTTTTTGGCCACCTCCTGCAGGCCACTTACAGTGACACAACCAAGCATGGTGTGGTCACTGACACTTTGTCGCTAAAACTTTGCCACAAAAAGCTCTACGCCTCTCCTCCAAGGGGTTTTACTTTGTCGGCTAAACAGGGGAATTTTCCCGGCGAAAGTGGCACTGTAGTGTGTTCACCTCCCCTGTTTTGTCGACAAAAGCTGCCGTTTGCCGACAAAACTGTGTAATGTAGACGAGGTCTTAGACACCTTCATCTAATTTCAAGCCTAAACTTGCTGATGGCCAGTTTATATCCATTTGTTCTTGTGTCCAAACTGGTGCTCAATGTAAATAACTCCTCTCCCTCCCTGGGCTTTATCCCTCTGATATATTGATAGAGAGCAGAGAAGTCGTATCTCCCCTCAGCCTTTTTTGGGTTCGGCGAAACAAGCCAAGCTCTTTGAGTCTCCTCTCGTAAGGTGGGTTTTCTATTCCTCAGATCATCCTCGTAGCCCTTGTCTGCACCTGCTCCAGCTTGAATTGATCTTTCTTGAACATGGGAGACCAGAATTGCACACAGTGTTCCAGATCAGGTCTCACCAGTGCCCTGTAGAACGGTACAAACGCTTCCCTCTCTCTATGGGAACTACCTGGCCTGATGCATCCTGTGACTGCATTCGCCTTTTCCACAGCCACATCACACTGGCATCTCCTAGCCATCCTGCGATCAACCCACCCACTCTCCTCCTCTTTTGCTTCCAATTGGTACATCCCCAGCTTTAGCAAAAATTCTTGTCGTTAGTGGATGATCCTGCACTTTGCATTGTTAAATTTCATCCCGTGCCTATTGCTCCAGTTTTCCAGGTCGTCCAGATCTTCGTCTGTACGATAGTCCGGTCCTCCTCCCGATTGGCAATACGTCCCGCCTTTTTGTCAGCCGCAAATTTTATGACAACCCGCCCAGTTTTTGTGCCAAGGTCAGGAATAATGTGAAACAAGCTGGGTCCCAAGCTAAGTTCCCTGTTCGCCGTGCAGCGGTGTGGCCGGACAGCAGCCCATTGAGCACCGCGACCTGCTGCTACTGGGGGAGGAGCCACTATTACAGCCGCCCGAGGGGGGCGCCCTAGGTGACCAGAGCTGGACGCAGCACTCCCGGCCTGCCCAGCGCCGAGCAGAGCGCGACTCTCACCACCCGGGACTCGCACGCTGCCCCTCTCTTAATACAGCCTAAAGCTGCCTTTGCTTTTGGTTTTGCAACGGCATCGCATGGCTGCCTCATGCTGAGGGCGTGATCCACCCCAACTCCCTGATCCATCTCCGCCGAGCTGCTGCCAGGCCCGTTCGCCCCCACCCTGCCCTGCTGCGCTTGGTTTTTCTTCCCTACGTGCAGCACCTCTGTCGGCTTTGGAACAGTTCGGTGACGGGGTGCTCCACGCGCCACGCGGCTGGCGCCTCCTGCTGGCAGTTCTGGGGAACGGCTCGACGCCCATTCCTACAGCTGCCTGCCGTCCCTCCGCCTCTCTCTCTCTCTCTCTCTTGCTCCAGCAGCTTCTGCTGCCTCAGCCCTGCGGCCAGGTCATGGCGTGCATGTTCCCCCGTTCAAAGTCTCCCTCCGCACCACTCCGGGGATGCCACCTGATGTACTGGGGTACCACAGAGCCCACCCGTTCCACCAGCCTGGGCTTCCTCACCCTGTCCTGCAGAGCCAGGCCCTCAAGCCTTCTCCAGCACATACACACACAGGTAGGGACACACCAGCTGCGGAAAGACACAGACACTGAAATCCGCCCTGCATAGGAAAGCTTTCAGCTAAGGAATTGACCTGCACTCAGGTGCACACCCTCTCAGGGTGCAAACCCAAAATTGTTTTGTCTTGCGCTGCACAGAGAACTGTACTGCATAAGCTAATTGAAATTTGCCTCCTCCCTCAATGTGGAGGAAGATATGCATAGCTTTGTCCCCCCACCCGCCAGTAATGAGTTCCACAAACTGGGTTTTGAGAAAACAAAACAAGTTTATTAACTAAAAAGGATAGATTTTAAGTGATTTTAAGGGATAGCAAAGAGATCAAAGGCAGATTACTGAGCAAATAAAACAAACATGCAAACTATAGTTTAATACACGATAGAAACTGGCTACAAGCAGTAATTTCTCACCCTCAATGTTGTTTTAAGCAGGTTGCAGAGTTTCTTGAAGACAAACTTGAAGCTCCAGGTATTCCTTTCACAGGCCAGACAACTTCTAGCCTGGGTTCAGTCCTTTCTTCCCCAGATCAGTTTTAGGTGTTTTCAGCAGTCAGCTTGGGCAGGGATTCAGTGAAGAACCAACCCTGATTATCTCACTCCCCAGCCTTAAATAGGATTTACATAAGGCGGGAATCCTTTGTTTCCCAGTTTGATCCCCACCTCCTACAAGTGGAAAACTACTATCAGTCCAAGATGGAGTCCAGTACCAGGTGACATGATCACATGACCCTGCCGTGTCAAAGCAGCCATGAGTCAAAGGTGGTTTGGAGCATCCCAGGAAACGTCTGAGGAAGGTGGGAAATTAGCATCTTCAAAATCCTATTGTTCCCCCTAACGGTTCATTGACCAAACAGCCAGACTCATGGTGTTTTGTGTGTGGGCGTTCCTCAGGTGTAAACATTTTTGTAATTGGTACATTAAAGTTAGGAATATTGACTGATACAGAAATGATCCATGCATACAAACAGGATAATCATATTCAGTAAATCATAATCTTTCCAATGATATCTTACATGACCCATCTTGCATAAAATACAACTTAGTAATGCCATATTCATATCAAAAGCATATCCCGATGGAGAATATGAAGTGCCACAACTGGGTCAGTGGGGATCCTACCCAAACACACCAGTCTGTGCTCTGGCGACAAAACCGGATGAAAGTCTGGTGACCCTGGGCTACTTCCTACCACAGTCTGGGTGGGGGTGGGAGGATACTGCAGTCCAGGGGTCCTTTGTCTCCGTGGGGTACGCTGCGGACGACAGTCCTGGCACCACGTCTCCAGGACTGGTTTCCCCCAGGGGCAGGGCACTCCACAGCACAGAGTCATCTCTGCATTCAGCAGCAGGCTGGAGACATCTGCCTCCTTCCCCTGCAGGGCCCTCCCTTTATACTTCCTGCCCCGCCCCGGTACTTCCGGGAAGGGGGTGGGGCACATTTGGCTCCACCCACCGGGGGGAACATAGTGGTCCCTCGCTCTCAAGTCCAGAGGGAGGACGCTCTGCTCACTACACCCCGATTATGTGTGGAGCCTTCATTTTATCCTCCGTTTCTCAGTGTATTATGTGATGGTACGGCCAATGGATGTGCATTTCCTATACAATCAACGGGTGCTCCTTCGACTGGAGTTGCAGGATTAGCGCAGTATAGGATAGATAAGTAGGCGTGAGGAGTGTGTATTAGGTATTAGTAAAGCATGGTTAATAGCAAGACCTACAGGCTGAGACCTGTACGATTTTAGCTTCGCCAGACTAGGCCAGAGGCTTAAGATGATTGCGTGACCTAGCAATAACCGCTAAGACCAAAGGTTACTGCATAAGATGTGCCAACAGGTGAGGTTATGGGAAAATGTCTGTCCTGACTGCAGGGTACCTGCCATGCGTAGCTGCACGTGAGACAAAAAGGAACTACAAACAACCGAAGAAAAATGGGGCAGACCAATAATCATGGGACGTGGAAGTGCAGCTAAGGAAAAGCGGGTTGACACCTTGTGACGAAGCGGGGGATTTTCTTAGTGTTGTGCATGAGTACTGTGCGTGCCTCAGTTTCCCCTGTGTGCGGCATGTGTAATGAGGTGGTGGGAGAGGGGGTTTGCTGGTGCAGAGGGCCGGGTGTGACCTCGCCTAGCAGCCTGGACCCCGGACAATGGCCTAGACATGATAGAACTTAGCAACCGGTGACCTGGTGGCCCAGCCTGTGTTGGGAGCCGGCCAGTTCTGGCCAGTGGGAGGACAAAGGACGAAGAGAGAGGGCCCAAGCTATCTGTTTTCCCAGAAGGAAGACAAAGGGTGGAGGTGGGGCTGTGGGGAAGGTGATATAGGGGGGTCAGCTGGAAGGAAGTCACTTCTGGACTCGGGACAAAGAGGGGTCTGGCTGCACCTGGACTGGGACAGACCCACCTGGACTGGGACAGACCAGCTGAACGGTGCTGAGACTGGCCAGGCCCAAGCCCTTGGGCTTTGTCCAGACATTCAATAAACCCTCCTGTTTTACGCCGGCTGAGAGTCCCTGGGGGAGGCTTATGGTGAGAGCCAGGCGGGCTGGAGGCTCTGAGAGGTGCAGTTCCAGGAGACGGTGGAACCCAGGGCTTAGCCCTCAAGAGAGAGTGGACCCGGAGAAGGGCTGTCAGACGGAGGGGAGTTCCTCCCGGGATCCTACAGAGCCAAGAGAGCTTGCAGGGGCCTGTGAGTCCATGACACACCTTCATGCATAAATGGTGAGGTGGCAAAATTTGCAGATGATACAAAACTACTCAAGTTAGTTAAGTCGCAGGCAGACTGCCAAGAGCTACAAAGGGATCTCCAGAAAGTGGGTGACTGGGCAACAAACTGGCAGATGAAATTCAGTGTTGATCAATGTAAAGTGATGCACGTTGGAAAGCATCATCCCAGCTCTACATATCAACGATAAGGCCTCAATTAGCTGTTACCAGGCAAGAGAGAGATCTGGGAGTCAGTGTGGAGAGTTCTCTGAAAACTTCCACTCAATGTGCAGCAACAGTCAAAAAAGCCAGCAGAAGGTCGGGCATCATTGTGACGAAGTGGGACTGTTCTTAATGTTTCCTCTGAATAGTGTGGGGGTGCCTCAGTTTCCCCTATGCAGTTCTTAAGTATCTAGGGGGTGGGGTAAGGGTGTATGATCATTGCAGAGCCCTAGAGGGCAGGTGTGTGCAGGAGTCTGGACACAGAGAATGGCCGACACCCTGTTTCCTGGCAACTGATGGCCTGGGCCCTTCCCCCCCTGCAAGGTGAGAGCTGAAGGGTTGGAGAACAAAGGAATCAGGTGACCACCTGGCCCGGGAAAGGAACAAAGCCCAGAGGAGGAGGGGCTGGAGGGGGTTTCAGTTTGGGGCTGGCTGGGACATGGAGTGAAGTGCAGACGTGGTTGTCTGGCTCACTGCCCCCCAAAATGGACCCAGCTGAGGGGTCCCGTTCTCTGCACCTGCAAGCTCTGTTTTAGACCATGTTCCTGTTGTCTAATAAACCTTCTGTTTTACTGGCTGGCTGAGAGTCACGTCTGACTGCGAAGTTGGGGTGCAGGACCCTCTGGCTTCCCCAGGAGCCCCGCCTGAGCGGACTCGCTGGGGGGAAGCACATGGAGGGGCAGAGGATGCTGAATGCTCCGAGGTCAGACCCAGGAAGGTGGAAGCCGGGTGAGCTGTGTGTCCTGCAGACAGGCTGCTCACAGAAAGGCGACTGCCCCAGAGTCCTGACTGGCTTCATGGGGAGCAGTTCCAGAGCATCGCCCAGGGACTCTGTGACAGGAGAAATTAAAACTTTTCAGCTTGGAAAAGAGACAACTAACGGGGGATCTGGTCGGGGTCTATAAAATCATGACTGGTGTGGAGGAAGTAAAGAAGGAAGTGTTGTTTACTCCTTCTCATGAAACAAGAACCAGTGAAATTAATAGTCAGCAGGTTTAAAACAAACAAGAGGAAGTATTTCTTCACCCAACGCACAGTCAGCCTGTGGAACTCCTTGCCAGAGGATGTTGTGAAAGCCAAGATTATAACAGGGTTCAAAAAAGAACTAGATAAGTTCATGAGGATAGGTCCATCAATGGCTATTAGCCAGGATGGGCAGGGATGGTGTCCCGAGCCTCTGTTTGCTGGGAGAACTACAGGGGATGGATCACTCTCTGATTCCCTGTTCTGTTCATTCCCAATGGGGCACCTGGCACTGGCCACTGTCGCAGACAGGATACTGGGCTAGATGGCCCTTTGGTCTGACCCAGTGTGGCCGTTCTTATGTGTTAGGTGTAGTCAGAGATACAATATCAAAGAGGGAAGACCCAAGGGAAACCCCAGCAGGAACCATCCCGCTAGCGACGCTTGTCTACTGAGAGGCCTATCGGAGCCGAGAACACCGGGGAGGATGTGAAGATGGCCACGGCTGTAATTGTTGCACAGGGTTTTGTAGGATTTCTCTCTGCAGGACTTTACTTAGCACTGGGGACGGCACTGACGGCCAGGGGAGAGCCCCCTAGTAACCTCTGCCCCCATTCCCTGCAGCACAGCGCCCCCAAGCAGTGCACTGGGGTATCAGGGCCAGCAGTGACGGTCAGAGGAGACTGCCCCTCTACTGAGCCCCTTCCCCTGCAGCATAGCACCCCCTAGTGCAGCAGGGGTATTGAGGCCTGTCATGGACTCCCAGGGGGTGCCCACTCTTGGCCCCGTGCGGTCCCTGGGGGGAACCCCCTTCAGTGCGACAGCCCTTCTCGGGGGTCCACACTCTCTCGGGGGTTAGGCCCCTCCACCTCCTGGAACTGCACCTCTCTGAGCCTTAGCACGCCTGTCTCTGCTGTGGGTCCCCGCAGGGAGTCCACTCGGTCTGGAGCCCCAGGGCCTCCACTACCAGAGGGAATAACGCCCCCCTGATCTCTAGCCCGGAGCGACTCTCAGCCAGCGTAACACAGGAGGGTTTATTGAGCATCTGAACGCAGCACAGGAAACTCTCCGGGCCTCAGGCCTGGCCTCCCTCAGCACAGCACATCCCAGTCTCCCCTGCATCCAGGTGGGCTCTGCCTGCTCCCTCTCTCCAGTCCCGAGCCCCCCTGCTTCCCAGCTGGGCATCTGATCTCACCGGCCCCAAGCCCCCCCGTCCATTGTCTTCTCTCCAGGTAAACAGGGTCACCTGGGCCTCCTCTCCCCTCTTCTGTCCTTTGGCCGCTCTGCCTGGAACCAGCTGGTCCGGTTACCAGGATCCTCTCTCCTCAGCCCATTGTCCTCCCACTGGCCAAACCCAGCTGTGACTCCTGAGCTGGGCCTCCCGGTCACCAGTCGCTGGGGTCTCCATTCTCCAGGCCATTGGCCGGGGTCCCCAGTTCCCTCGCGGGTCCCCTGTACCAACCAACTCCATCTCCCATCACCTCGTTAAACCAGTAACGTCCAGGGAAACTGAGTCCCATGCCCTCTGCATGCAAACCATTGAAAAACAAGGAGAAAACAAGAAAATCCCCCAACTTGGTCACACTTGGACGTGCTGTGCTGAGGGAGGCCAGGCCTGAGGATTCGGACGGGTTTGGGGCTGTGTTTCCCATCAGCACCGTGCACCAGGAGAACGGCGGGAGATACAGCTGCTCCTATCACAGCAGATCGGAGCCGTTCGCCCGTGTCATCTCCCAGCGACCCCGTGCAGCTGGTGGTGAGAGGTGAGGGGATCGGCTCGGCATCCCCGTTCCCAGCCCCAAGCCCAGCCGGACCCTCACAGGGGCTCGGTGCCAATGGGATCCTCAGAGCCAGTCTCTGCCCTGAGCCCTGACCCTGCAGAGGGGACACCCGGCCGGGGAGCGGGGACAGAGTCACTGCGGGCAGCATAGAAGATCAGGGTTCGAAGAGACCTCAGGAGGTTCTAGTCCAATTCCCTGTTCAAACCATGACCAACCCCAACTAAATCATCCCAGCCAGGGCTTTGTCAAGCCTGACCTTAAAAACCTCTAAGGATGGAGGTTCCACCACCTCCTAGGGAACCCATTTCAGTGCTTCACCACTGTCCCAGTGTCACGGAGTCCCTGGGCGATGCTCTGGAACTGCTCCCCATGAAGCCAGTCAGGACTCTGGGGCAGTCGCCTTTCTGTGAGCAGCCTGTCTTCAGGACACACAGCTCACACAGCTTCCACCTTCCTGGGTCTGACCTCGGAGCATTCAGCATCCTCTGCCCCTCCGTGCGCTTCCCCCAGCGAGTCCGCCCAGGCGGGCTCCTGGGGAAGCCAGAGGGTCCTGCACCCCAACTTCGCAGTCAGACGTGACTCTCAGCCAGCCAGTAACACAGAAGGTTTATTAGATGACAGGAACATGGTCTAAAACAGAGCTTGCAGGTGCAGAGAACGGGACCCCTCAGCTGGGTCCATTTTGGGGGGCAGTGAGCCAGACAACCACGTCTGCACTTCACTCCATGTCCCAGCCAGCCCCAAACTGAAACCCCCCTCCAGCCCCTCCTCCTCTGGGCTTTGTTCCTTTCCCGGGCCAGGTGGTCACCTGATTCCTTTGTTCTCCAACCCTTTAGCTCTCACCTTGCAGGGGGGAAGGGCCCAGGCCATCAGTTGCCAGGAAACAGGGTGTCAGCCATTCTCTGTGTCCAGACCCCTGCACACACCTGCCCTCTAAGGCTCTGCAATGATCATACACCCTTACCCCACCCCCTAGATACTTAAGAACTGCCTAGGGGAAACTGAGGCACCCCCACACTATTCAGAGGAAACATTAAGAATAGTCCCACTTCGTCACATCTCTCCCCCCTTCGAGATCGAACTGAGCGGGGTCACTTTAGCCGGTGACCTGGGGAAGTTCGAAGCCACCAACGTTCCCATGGATGCCCCAGCATCTCTCCCATTCCTTGGTAGGAGTTACACCAGGCCCTTCCATTTTCACACCCTCCCTTAGGTCAGGGGTGGTCGATAGCACTCGCAGGCCGCATGTGGGAAGGTTTATGCAGCCCATGCCCTTTGGCCACCCCAAGAATGTCTCCCCATTGACCATCACCTTCTGCTCCCACTGGAGGTCCGAGGGGCCTGGCCCCAGGAAACTCCACACAGACATATAGGTTGGGGTCAGGAGTGGGAGCCTGTCCACATCCCCAACCATCTGGCTGACGGAGTCTATGGCCTTGGGACCCAGCAAGGGAGCTAGACACCGGGGCTTTTCCGCAGGGTCCCCTTGGTTCAAATCGCCAGCCTGCTCAAAGGCAGTGAGGTGGGCATCCACACCCCCCCCCTCCTTAACCAGGGGCAGCAATTTAGTCTCAAGGTTCCCTGCGGAACTGGCCCCCCGGGATCTATCCCCACTCACCCCGGGGAGGTCCCCTAGGCCTCTCCGCTCCCCCACCGCCAGTTCATGCTGCTGCTGCTTCTGCAGCTCTTTCTCGGGCTCTCGCTGTCCCCCACAGTCCTCTTGCTCTCTCAGACTCAGCTCCAATCCCGTCCGTCTCGATCCCCCGATGGGGAACCTGATCGTGAAGACCCTCGTCTGGTCGGGGACAGGAGTCTTGGCGATGCCTGGCTCCCGCTCCAGCTGCTCCCAGATCCTGCTATAGCCCCAGTTGGGGTCAGGAATCTGTTCCTTAGAGCGGTCATCCTCCTCCAGCTGCACGATTAACTCTGCTTTGGTGAACTTTCCAACGCTCAGCCCTCTCTTTCTGCACAGGGTTACAATGTCCTTCTTAAGGAGACAGTGACAGGCCGTCACTCCGCTCCTCCCAAGTTGTTGTGGACTCACAGGCCCGTGTGTTCTCAGCTCCCCACGGTTTCCAGGGAGAACCCCTAGTGTGCCAGCCCTTCTCGAGGTCACCACCTCTTTGCCAGGGTCGAGCTGCAGACTCCTCCGCCCCTGAGACTGCTCACTGCAGTCCCCAGGGGGACCCCATTACTGCACAGTACTTCTCGCTGGTCACACACTCCCAGGGGTTAACCGCCCCCCGAAACCGCTCCTTTCTGAGCCTTCAGCAGGCCTGGTCCTCGGCAATCCCCCTTCGTGTTACTGCTCCCTAGTCACTTACTGCAGGAAGCGCCATCCACGGGGTGCAGTACATCCCACCACTGCCACCAGTTGTCACGGAGTCCCTGAGCGATGCTCTGGAACTGCTCCCCATGAAGCCAGTCAGGACTCTGGGGCAGTCGCCTTTCTGTGAGCAGCCTGTCTTCAGGACACGCAGCTCACACAGCTTCCACCTTCCTGGGTCTGACCTCGGAGCATTCAGCATCCTCTGCCCCTCCGTGCGCTTCCCCCAGCGAGTCCGCCCAGGCGGGCTCCTGGGGAAGCCAGAGGGTCCTGCACCCCAACTTCGCAGTCAGACGTGACTCTCAGCCAGCCAGTAACACAGAAGGTTTATTAGATGACAGGAACATGGTCTAAAACAGAGCTTGCAGGTGCAGAGAACGGGACCCCTCAGCTGGGTCCATTTTGGGGGGCAGTGAGCCAGACAACCACGTCTGCACTTCACTCCATGTCCCAGCCAGCCCCAAACTGAAACTCCCCTCCAGCCCCTCCTCCTCTGGGCTTTGTTCCTTTCCCGGGCCAGGTGGTCACCTGATTCCTTTGTTCTCCAACCCTTTAGCTCTCACCTTGCAGGGGGGAAGGGCCCAGGCCATCAGTTGCCAGGAAACAGGGTGTCGGCCATTCTCTGTGTCCAGACTCCTGCACACACATGCCCTCTAGGGCTCTGCAATGATCATACACCCTTACCCCACCCCCTAGATACTTAAGAACTGCCTAGGGGAAACTGAGGCACCCCCACACTATTCAGAGGAAACATTAAGAATAGTCCCACTTCGTCACACCCAGTGAAATTGTTTTTCCTAATATCCAAACGAGACCTCCCCCACTGCAACCTCAGACCATCGCTCCTTGTTCTGTCATCTGCCCCCACTGAGAACAGCCCAGCTCCATCCTCTTTGGAGCCCCCTTCAGGGAGTTGAAGGCTGCTATCAAATCCCCCCTCGCTCTTCTCTTCTGCAGCTGGAGGCCGGGGCTGGGTGGGTGCCCGGGTCTGGCTCTCACAGCCTGTCTCCTGTGCGCAGATCCCAGCCTGCCCAGACCCTCCATCTCTCCGAGCCCCACTGGGGTCACCGCCGCAGGGGCAGACGTCACCATCCGGTGTCGGGGGCAGCGCCGGGACGTGAGGTTCTTCCTGCACAAGGCTGGAGACCTGAACCCGCCGCGACACATGGACCCTGCTGGGGACGGGGCCGAGTTCCACATCCCCACCGTGGGCCGGCAGCACGGAGGGAGCTACGGCTGCAGCTACCGGCCCCGGTCAGAGCCCTTCGTCTCCTCGCAGCCCAGCCACCCCGTGCAGCTGGTGGTAGCAGGGGAGGGGCCCGGCTCCACGTCCCCGCTCCCAGCCGGACCCTCAGAAGGTCGGCACCCAGATGGGATGCTCAGAGCCAGGCTCTGCCCAGAGCCCTAGGACTCGCCTGGACAGGGAGCGGGGACAGTGTCACTGGGGGGTTCCCCAGCCACGGGGGAGCCACAGCTCCTGGAGATTTGGTGCCAAGGCAGGGGGATCCCTGCCCCAGGGGCAGCTGCAGAGCAGGGGGCCTTTCCTAGGGGATGCTCCCCTGGCTGCCCCCGAACTGGGGACGCACAGAGGAGTCAGGGCCCAGGGGCTGCCCAGCCGGCAACATCCCCAGCCACAAACCCCCCTCCCTGGGACTGACAGTAACGATCGATCGATGCTGAGTCACAGGCAGAGGTAGATTAAGGTTCCCTGGGGCCCTGGGCCAGAGCAAGGGGGATCCCTCCCTAACGCTTACACCTGCCGTCCCTCTCCTGTCCCGCCTCCTCAGTCTGCGGCCCCGCCCATGGCCCCACCCCTTTCTGCCCCTTCCCCCAGTCCTTGCCCCTATCCCACCCACGGTCCCGCCCTATTCTGTCCCCCCACTGCAGCCCCTCAACCCATTTCCTACTTTCTGCCCCCCCTGTGACGAAGCGGGACTGTTCTGAATGTTTCCTCTGAATAGTGTGGGGGTGCCTCAGTTTCCCCTAGGCAGTTCTTAAGTATCTGGGTGGTGGGATAAGGGCAGGTGCGTGCAGGAGTCTGGACACAGAGAAGGGCCGACACCCTGTTTCCTGGCAACTGATGGCCTGGCCCTTCCCCCCTGCAAGGTGAGACCTAAAGGGTTGGAGAACAAAAGAATCAGATGCCCTCCTGGTCCGGGAAAGGGACAAAGCCCGGAGGAGCGGGGGGCTGGAGAGAGTTTCAGTTTGGGGCTGGCTGGGGACATGGAGTGAAGTGCAGACGTGGTTGTCCGGCTTACTGCCCCCCAAAATGGACCCAGCTGAGGGGTCCTGTTCTCTGCACCTACAAGCTCTGTGTTAGACCATGTTCCTGTTTTCTAATAAACCTCTGTTTTACTGGCTGCCTGAGAGTCAGGTCTGACTGTGGAGTTGGGGAGCAGGACCCTCTGGCTTCCCCAGGACCCTGCCTGGGTGGACTGGCTGTGTGTGATGAAGTGGGACTGTTTAACTCCTTAACAGCTTTCACTTCATCTGAGACCTTGTCAAAGCTATCCACACTGGATATTTCAACAGGAAAGTCAGTGGATCCATTCACAACAGAAAATTTCTGGCTGTTAGGAACTGAAACTTTCTTGATTAAATCACTTTCACACCCTTCAGTTGCAGTAAACTGCTTGCAAAGACTCCATGAGGATTCCTTTCCCGAGGGGCTTTTCTATGCAACAATTCACCCCTCACAGAAATTCTGCTCTTACCCTCTTTACCTAGGGCTTGCTCTAGAGGGACACTTTCCTGAGCAACAACAGACTCTTTCTGGGTTTCCCTTACACCCAGAATTACCTCTGGCCCATCCAGCGGATTCCTACACAATCCCCTTTCAGGCAAACTAACAGACTTCCTAGATAAAAGCTCAGAAGCATTCTCCCTGCTGCCAGCCAGGTTTGCATTTTCACTGACCATTTCCCTCTCCGCCGATTCGTTCCCTGGATTCAAATTCAAACCCTGGGCAGTTACAGGAGCAGGGCCTGGATCCTGTCCCAAAGAGACACAGGTTTCAGAGGAACAGCCGTGTTAGTCTGTATTCGCAAAAAGAAAAGGAGTACTTGTGGCACCTTAGAGACTAACCAATTTATTTGAGCATGAGCTTTCGTGTTTCCACTCCATACGGCTAAATGCAGTGCCTTGCATAATGACAGGTTTCAGAGGAACAGCCGTGTTAGTCTGTATTCGCAAAAAGAAAAGGAGTACTTGTGGCACCTTAGAGACTAACCAATTTATTTGAGCATGAGCTTTCATGAGCTCACGAAAGCTCATGCTCAAATGAATTGGTTAGTCTCTAAGGTGCCACAAGTACTCCTTTTCTTTTTCCAAAGAGACACAGTCACGCCACAACAGGGTCTCGCAGCTGGTACCCTGGGGCACCACAACGACCAGCCAGCCCGACCCCTCCTGGGTCTGCACAGGGATCTGGGCCATAGGCAGGGTGAGGGGATTCATCTCTGGGAACCTCACCCAGCTCACGCATCTGAGGCTGCACCACCCGGGGCCTGACAACAGTTCTCTCTGTCCCAGGATCTCGCCACCCCAGGAATGTCTCCCCATTGACCATCACCTTCCGCTCCCACTGAGGGTCCGAGGGACCTGGCCTCAGGAAACTCCACACAGACATATAGGTTGGGGTCAGGAGTGGGAGCCTGTCCACCTCCCCACCCATCTGGCTGACGGAGTCGATGGCCTTGGGACCCAGCAAGGGAGCTAGACACCAGGGCTTTTCCGCAGGGACCCCCTGGTTCAAATCTCCAGCCTGCTCAAAGGCAGTGAGGTGGCATCCACATCCCCCCCTCCTTAACCAGGGGCAGCAATTTAGTCTCGAGGTTCCCTGCGGAACTGGCCCCCCGGAGTCTATCCCCACTCACCCCTGGGGGGTCCCCTAGGCCTCTCCGCTCCCCCACCGCCAGTTCATGCTGCTGCTGCTTCTGCAGCTCTTTCTCGGGCTCTCGCTGTCTCTCACAGTCCTCTTGCTCTCTCGGACTCGGCTCCAATCCCGTCCGTCTCCGATCCCCGATGGGGAACCCGATTGTGAAGACCCCCGTCTGGTTGGGGACAGGAGTCTTGGGGATGCCTGGCTCCCACTCCAGCTGCTCCCAGATCCTGCTATAGCCCCATTTGGGGTCAGGAATCTGTTCCTTAGAGCGGTCATCCTCCTGCAGCTGCACGATTAACTGTGCTTTGGTGAACTTTCCAATGCTCAACCCTCTTTTTCTGCACAGGGTTACAATGTCCTTCTTAAGGAGACGGTGACAGGCCATCACTCCGCTTTTCCCAAGTTGTTGTGGACTCACAGGCCTGTGTGCTCTCAGCTCCCCACGGTCTCCAGGGAGAACCCCTAGTGTGTCAGCCCTTCTCGAGGTCACCACCTCTTTGCCAGGCTCGAGCTGCAGACTCCTCCTCCCCTGGGACTGTTCCCTGCAATCCCACGGGGAACCCTGTTACTGCACAGTCTTTCTCTCTGGTCACACACTCCTAGGGGTTAACTGCCTCATGAAACCGTCTCTCTCTGAATGTTAAGCACGCCTGGTCCCCGTCAATTCCCCTTCGTTTTACTGCTCCCCAGTCACTTACTGCAGGAAGCACCGTCCACAGGGTGCAATACATCCCACCGCTGCCACCAGTTGTCACGGAGTCCCCGGCGATGCTCTGGAACTGCTCCCCATGAAGCCAGTCAGGACTCTGGGGCAGTCGCCTTCCTGTGAGCAGCCTGTCTGCAGGACACACAGCTCACCCGGCTCCACCTTCCTGGGTCTGACCTCAGAGCATTCAGCATCCTCTGCCCCTCCGTGCGCTTCCCACAGCGAGTCCGCTCAGGCGGGGCTCCTGGGGAAGCCAGAGGGTCCTGCCCCCCAACTCCGCAGTCAGACGTGACTCTCAGCCAGCCAGTAAAATAGAGGTTTATTAGACGACAGGAACATGGTCTAACACAGAGCTTGTAGGTGCAGAGAACAGGACCCCTCAGCCGGGTCCATTTTGGGGGGCAGTGAGCCAGACAACCACGTCTGCCCTTCACTCCATGTCCCAGCCAGCCCCAAACTGAAACTCCCTCCAGCCCCTCCTCCTCTGGGCTTTGTCCCTTTCCAGGGCCAGGAGGTCACCTGATTCCTTTGTTCTCCAGCCCTTTAGCTCTCACCTGGCAGGGGGGAAGGGCCCAGGCCATCAGTTGCCAGGAAACAGGGTGTTGGCCAGTCTCTGTGTCCAGACCCCTGCACACACCTGCCCTCTAGGGCTCTGCAACGATAACACACCCTTATCCCACCCCGTAGATACTTAAGAACTGCCTAGGGGAAACTGAGGCGCCCCCACCATCTGGCCCATCCATTAGGAACAGTCCCACTTCCTCACACTGTGGGAAGCGCAGGGAGGGGCAGAGGATGCTGAATGCTCCGAGGTCAGACCCAGGAAGGTGGAGCCGGGGGAGCTGTGTGTCCTGCAGACAGGCTGCTCCCAGAGAGGAGACTTCCCCAGAGTCCTGCCTGGCTTCGTAGGGAGCAGTTCCAGAGCATCGCCCAGGGACTCCGTGACACCCCCCAGCTGCGGCCCCAAGCCCGGAGAAGCTCTGTCCCCACACCCCGGCCAGGGGCCCAGTGGGGAGTGAGGGCAGCAGCTCCGCCGCTCTTCCGGGCTCGGCGGCAATTCGGCAGCGACTGCTTGGGGTGGCAAAATTGGTAGAGCCGCCCCTGGCTCCAGGGGGCCCCACTTGGCCAGGGCCCCTGGGCACACAGGCCCCATAGGCCCAATGGCTGATCCATCACTGGTTGCAGAGAGCGGGGGGGCGATCCCTGTGTCGGTGTTTCAGCCCCTTCCCCCACCCCGACAGACGCTGGTTCTGTTCCTGCAGGGGAAACCAACACGTTCACGGTCAGTGCAACTGTCAGTGCAACAGAACCCCCCAGATCCACCCCCAAGAGCTCCCTCCCCTGCACTCACAGCCCCCCCAAGGCCTGCGGAAAGGTTGGGTCTTGTGTGACTCCCGCCGGTCACAGACTCTATTTCCAACCCCGAGGCGGGGGGCAGAGCTGCAGGGGGCCACTGGTCAGACTCCCTGGCTGGCCTTAGGTGGGGCCGGGGGGACAGGTGATCTCTCATGCAGCTGGGTCCTGAGCTATGTATGGGTGAATCCCCTGTCCCCACGCCCCATGGGCAGGCAGTGCCATCCCTAGTAGGGGACAGACTCCCAGAGAGGCTGGACGAGGGATGGACTGAATTGGGGTGGAGGGGAAGTGGGGGGCTGTGTCTCCCCTGTTTAACTCCTGTCTCTTGTCAATAGCAGGGTGAGAATTTCTCAAACCCACCATTTGGGTGAGCCCCAGCAGGGTGGTGGCTCTCGGGGGAAGCGTCACCATCCGCTGTGAGGGTTGGCTCCCAGCCCTCCCAGCAAAGAACCCAGGGAATGAATGGACCCTAGAGACTGGACTCTGTGTGATGGGAGTTCGTCGCAGTTTTCAAAAGTGTCCTTCCTTGTGGGGTGGCCCCAGTCTTGGGGAATCTCAGGGTTTACAGGGTCCCAAGAACGAGGGAGCGGAGGCACGGTGTCTGTGGGGCTGGGAGCCCAGCTGCAGGAGGGGATGTGGTTTGCTGGGCGTGGCAGGGAGCTGGCTTTGCTCTGACCGTGGTAGATTTGGTCTGGAGATTGCAGAGAAACCAGCTGATGGGGAAGAAAGGGGCCGAGCGCATAACGGGCTTCCTGGGGCTGCAGCCCCCGGCGCAGTTCCTCATTCCGCTGGCACTCGGGCCTCAGGCTGGGTGGAGCTGGACACTGGGGTGTTGGTGGCAGCACTGGGGGGCCCCCCACTGCCCCATCATGGCGTCTGCTCTCACCATCATCCTCCTCAGTAAGTATCGGAGACAGCCAGGGCGTGTGGCCATGCGGGGCGGGGGGGATCTGAGACCAGGGCGTGTGGCCATGGTGGGGATCTGAGACCAGGGTGTAGGATCCAGTTGCTCTGGGATGTGACCCCTTAACACCACTTTTCTCTCCAGGCTGCTGGCTGGCGGGGCACAGTGGGGCGTGGGGAGGTGAGTATCAGTCTGTGGCGAGGGTGGTAACATCAAGGATGGGGGAGGGGATGCGTGGGGTGGGGAAAAGAGGAATCGAGCCCTGAACCTTCCCCGAAACACAACCCAAACTCACCCTGTGAAGACCCGTCACAGTTCTCCTGTGCCCCGACCCCATGGAGTAACTAGGAGCCGAATCTGGCTCCCAGGCTCTGACAAAGAAGCCAGGATTTGAACCGTTCACTGGTTCAAAGTTCTGCAATGCCCAGGCTGTGAGGATCGGCGGCGGGGACACCTGGATTTATTTCAGCTCATATAAACGCTAACAGGGCCCGTCCGTGGGCTCTAGATCCCCTCGGGGAACCGAAAGGTTCCCGGTCAGAGCAGCCGTGGGGGAGAACCCCCCAGATCCACCCCTGCCCCGAGATCCACCCCCAACCGCTTCCTACCCTGCACTCACAGCCCCCTGTTCCCAAGGCCTGCGGGAAGGTGGGTCTTGTGTGACTCCCGCCGGTCACAGACTCTATTTCCGACCCCGAGGCGGGGGGCAGAGCAGCAGGGGGCCACTGGTCAGACTCCCTGGCTGGCCTTAGGTGGGGCCGGGGGGACAGGTGATCTCTCATGCAGCTGGGTCCTGAGCTATGTATGGGTGAATCCCCTGTCCCCACGCCCCATGGGCAGGCAGTGCCATCCCTGGTAGGGGACAGACTCCCAGAGAGGCTGAATGACAGATGAACTGAACTGGGGCGGGAGGGAGGCAGGGGTGGGGTGTCTCCCTTGTTTAACTCCTGTCTCTTGTTGAAAGCAGGGCGAGAATTTCTCACGCCCACCATCTGGCCCAGCAGGGTGGTGGCGCTCGGGGGAAGCATCACCATCCGCTATGAGGGTCGGTACCCGGGCATGAAGTTCTTTCTGCGTAAAGCCCTGGGCCTAGCAGAGAGGACGCCCGGCCGGGGAGCTGCAGAGCAGGGGGGGCCTTTCCCAGCTGACATATCAGTTAGGGGGTGATGGGCGGAGCTGAAGGTTATAAACCTCAGTGTGTAGTAGAGACTTGTACAGTCCCCTACAAGTCAGGGGTGGTGCAGTGCACAGAACCCAGGAGTCCTGGACCCCATCCCTCCTGCTGTCACCCCACTCCCTTCCCAGATCTGGGGAGAGAACCTGGCTCCCAGCCCTCCCAGTAGAGAAGCCAGAGAGTGAACGGACCCTGGAGACGAGCTGTGATGAAGTGGGACTGTTCTTAATGTTTCCTCTGAATAGTGTGGGGGTGCCTCAGTTTCCCCATGCAGTTCTTCAGTATCTAGGTGATGAGGTAAGGGTGTGTGATCATTGCAGAGCCCTAGAGGGCAGGTTTGTGCAGGGGTCTGGACACAGAGAAGGGCCAACACCCTGTTTCCTGGCAATTTATGGCCTGGACCCTTCCCCCCTGCAAGGTGAGAGCTAAAGGGTTGGAGAACAAAGGAATCAGGTGCCCTCCTGGCCTGGGAAAGGGACAAAGCCCAGAGGAGGAGGAGGGGCAGGAGGGAGTTTCATTTTGAGGCTGGCTGGGACATGGAGTGAAGGGCAGACGTGGTTGTCTGGCTCACTGCCCCCCAAAATGGACCCAGCTGAGGGGTCCTGTTCTCTGCACCTGCAAGCTCTGTTTTAGACCATGTTCCTGTTGTCTAATAAACCTCTGTTTTACTGGCTGGCTGAGAGTCACGTCTGACTGCGAAGTTGGGGTGCAGGACCCTCTGGCTTCCCCGGAGCCCCGCCTGAGCGGACTCGCTGGGGGAAGCGCACGGAGGGGCAGAGGATGCTGAATGCTCCGAGGTCAGACCCAGGAAGGTGGAAGCTGTGTGAGCTGTGTGTCCTGCAGACGGGCTGCTCACAGAAAGGCAACTGCCCCAGAGTCCTGACTGGCTTCATGGGGAGCAGTTCCAGATCTTCACCCAGGGACTCCGTGACAACTGGTGTTAGCGGTGGGATCTACTGCACCCCATGGATGGCACTTCCTGCAGTAAGTGACTGGGGAGTAGTAAAACGAAGGGGGATTGACGAGGACCAGGTGTGCTGAAGATTCAGAGAGAGACGGTTTCGGGGGGCGGTTAACCCGTGGGAGTGTGTGACCAGTGGGAAGGACTTTTGCAGTAACAGGTTTCCCCTGGGGATTGCAGCGACCGGTCCCGGGGCGGAGGAGTCTGCAGCTCGACCCTGGCAAAGAGGTGGTGACCTCGAGAAGGGCTGGCACACTAGGGGTTCTCCCTGGAGACCGTGGGGAACTGAGAGCACACAGGCCTGTGAGTCCACAACAACTTGGGAGGAGCGGAGTGATGGCCTGTCACCGTCTCCTGAAGAAGGACATTGTAACCCTGTGCAGAAAGAGAGGGTTGAGCACTGGAAAGTTCACCAAAGCACAGTTAATCGTGCAGCTGGAGGAGGATGACCGCTCTAAGGAACAGACTCTTGACCCCAGATGGGACTATAGCAGGATCTGGGAGCAGCTGGAGTGGGAGCCAGGCATCCCAAAGACTCCTGTCCCCGACCAGACGAGGGTCTCCATGATCGGGTTCCCCATTGGGGGATCGGAGACGGACGGGATTGGAGCTGAGTCCGAGAGAGCAAGAGGACCGTGGGAGACAGCGAGAGCCCGAGAAAGAGCTGCAGAAGCAGCAGCAGCATGAGCTGGCGGTGGGGGAGCGGAGAGGCCTAGGGGACCTCTCTGGGGTGAGTGGGGATAGACCCCGGGGGGCCAGTTCCGCAGGGAACCTCGAGACTGAATTGCTGCCCCTGGTTAAGGAGGGGGGGATGTGGATGCCGCCTCACTGCCTTTGAGCAGGCTGGAGATTTGAACCAGGGGGACCCTGCGGAAAAGCCCCGGTGTCTAGCTCCCTTGCTGGGTCCCAAAGCCACAGACTCCGTCAGCCAGATGGGTGGGGATGTGGACAGGCTCCCACTCCTGACCCCAACCTATATGTCTGTGTGGAGTTTCCTGGGGCCTGGCCCCTTGGACCCCCAGTGGGAGCGGAAGGTGATGGTCAATGGGGAGACATTCCTGGGGTGGCGAGATCCGGGGACAGAGAGAACTGTTGTCAGGCCCCGGGTGGTGCAGCCTCAGATGCTGAGGGGCTGCGTGAGCTGGGATTAGGGTCCCAGGGACGAAGCCCCTCGCCCTGCCTATGGCCCAGATCCCTGTGCAGACCCAGGAGGGGTGGGGCTGGCTGGTCGTTGTGGTGCCCCAGGATACCAGCTGCGAGACCCTGTTGTGGGGTGACTGTGTCTCTTTGGGACAGGATCCAGGCCCTGCTCCTGTAACTGCCGAGGGTTTGAATTTGAATCCAGGGAACCAATTGGTGGAGAGGGAAATGGTCAGTGAAAATGCAGATGACCTGGCTGGCAGGGGGGAGGAGCAGCTAGGCTTAGGCTACCTGCCTGCCTGTAACCAGTTGTCACGGAGTGTGGGGGAGTCCAGGCCCTGCACCCCTCTTCCTGGGATTCACTGAGACTCTCAGCCAGGCTGTAAAGCGGAAGGTTTATTGGACAACAGGAACACAGTCCACAACAGAGCTTGTGGGTACACCCAGGACCCCTCAGTCAAGTCCTTCTGGGGGAGCAGCCGTGGAGTTCCCTGCATTCCTCCACCCAGCCCCAAACTGAAAACTAACCGCCCCCAGCAGGCTCTCTCCTGCAGCCTCTGTTCACATTCCTGGGCAGAGGTGTTACCTCCCCATCCGGCTCCTGGCTCAGGTGACAGGCTCTCAGGTCTCCCATCCCCAGGGCACATTCCCAGGTCAACACTCCCCCCTCCCTGCTGCGTCACATCTCTCCCCTCTTCGAGACTGAACTGAGTGGGGTCACTGTGACCAGTGACCTGGGGAAGTTTGGGGCCCCCTCTCCGGGACAGCGCATCCGCTATCAGGTTGGCAGTTCCCTTCACATGGACCACGTCCAGGTCGTAATCCTGCAGGAGCAGGCTCCACCTCAGGAGTTTGGCGTTGGCTCCTTTCATCTGGTGCAGCCAGGTCAGGGGAGAGTGGTCGGTGTAGACGGTGAAGTGTCGCCCGAAGAGATAGGGCTCTAGTTTCTTGAGGGCCCACACCATGGCCAGGCACTCCTTCTCGATGGCCGCGTAGTGTTGCTCCCGGGGTAGCAACTTCTTGCTCAGGTACACGATGGGGTGTCTCTCCCCCTTTTCATCCTCCTGCATTAACACCGCCCCCAGTCCCGTGTCTGAGGCGTTGGTGAACACCACAAAGGGCTTGTCAAAGTCTGGGTTTGCCAGAACTCGGCCACTGACCAGAGCGTCCTTCAGCACCCGGAAAGCCTCCTGGCACTGCTCGGTCCAGACCACCTTGTCTGGCTTCCCCTTCTTGCATAGCTCAGTGATGGGGGTGGCTATGGCGCTAAAGTGGGGCACAAATCTTCGGTAGTATCCTGCCAACCCAATAAAGGCTTGGACCTGCTTTTTGGTGCGGGGAGCGGGCCAGTCTCTGATCACCTCCACCTTGGCTGGTTCCGGCTTTAGGCGGCCACTCCCCACCCAATGGCCCAGGTAAGATACTTCCGCCATCCCCACCTTGCATTTCTCCCTTTTTACAGTCAGCCCAGCCCCCTGGAGTCGGTCCAGCACTTGTCTAACCTGGGACACGTGGTCCTCCCAGGTCTGGCTAAAAACACAGACGTCATCAATATACGCTACGGCAAAACTCTCCATCCCCCTCAGGAGCTGGTCCACCAGGCGCTAGAAGGTGGCCGGCGCTCCCTTGAGGCCGAAAGGCAGGGTCAGCAACTCATAGAGCCCCAGAGGGGTGATGAAGGCCGATTTCAGCCGGGCATCTGCATCCAGCGGCACTTGCCAGTAGCCCTTTGTAAGGTCCATGGTGGTGAGGTACCGAGCTCCTCCCAGCTTGTCTAAGAGATCGTCAGGCCTGGGCATGGGGTAGGCATCCGATACAGTGATGGCATTGAGCTTCCGATAGTCCACACAGAACCGGACCGACCCGTCCTTTTTGGGGACCAGCACCACGGGCGAGGCCCAACGGCTGGCAGATGGCTGGATCACCCCCAAAGCCAGCATGTCCCGGACCTCTCTTTCCAGGTCCTGAGCAGTTTTCCCTGTGACTCGGAAGGGGGAGCATCTTATCGGCGGGTGCGACCCTGTCTGCACCCGGTGGACAGTCAGATTAGTGCGTCCAGGCTGGTTGGAAAACAGCTGTCGGTACGGATGCAGCACCCCCCCTGACCTCAGCTTGAGGGGCAGGGGTTAGCTGTTGCGAGAGGGGAATTGTTTCCAGGGGGGAACCAGCTCTGGTCCCAGGGAATAGATCTACTAAAGGGTCATCTCCCTGCTCCTCCCAATGTCCACATACAGCCAACACCACATTCCCCCTGGCATAGTATGGCTTCATCATATTCACATGGTACACCCGGCGGTGGTGCGCCCAGTTCGACAGCTCCACCACATAGTTTACCTCATTGAGCTGCTTGACAACCTTGAAAGGGCCCCAGTGGCGTAGGCACGGGCCCGCGCCGTGCGGTCATACCAGACCTTCTGCTTCTTCTGGGCTCTGGCCACATTCTCCCTGGCCAGGCCCATGAGTTCAGCCAATCTCTCTCGGAAGATCAGGACATACTCCACCACTGACTCTCCATCGGGAGTGGCCTTCCCCTCCCACTCGTCTCTCATCAGGTCCAGGGGGCCCCTCACCCTCCTGCCATATAACAGTTTGAAAGGCGAAAATCCGGTAGACTCCTGGGGCACCTCCCTGTACTTGAACAGCAGGTGAGGTAAGTACTTGTCCCAATCCTGCGGGTGCTGGTTCATAAAGGTTTTCAGCATCATCTTTAGCGTCCCGTTGAACCTCTCCACCAGCCCATTGGACTGGGGGTGATAAGCTGAGGCCCAGTCGTGCCGGACCCCACATTTCTCCCACAAGCACCGGAGCAGGGCCGACATGAAGTTGGAGCCTTGGTCTGTCAAGACTTCCTTGGGGAACCCCACTCGGCTGAAAATGGTCAGGAGCGCATCGGCCACGGTGTCTGCTTCAGTGGAAGCTAAGGGCACTGCCTCGGGGTAGCGGGTGGCGAAATCTACCACGACGAGAATGTATTTCTTCCCCGACCGGGTCATCTTGCTGAAAGGCCCCACGATGTCCATGGCCACCTTCTGGAAAGGCTCCTCTATGATGGGCAAAGGTCTCAAAGTCGCTTTCGTCTTGTCCAGGGCCTTCCTCACCCTCTGACGGGGTCACAGGATTGGCAATACTGCCGGACCGTGGTAAAGACCCCGGGCCAGTAAAAGTTCTGTAGCAACCTCTGCCGGGTGCGCCGGATTCCCTGGTGCCCTGCGAGGGGGATGTCATGGGCCAGGTACAGGAGCTTGCGGCGATACTTCTGGGGGACCACCAGCTGCCTCCTGATCCCACAGGACTCTACTTCCCTTGTGGGAGCCCATTCTCAGTACAGGAACCCCTTCTCCCACAGGAACCTCTCCTGGCAGCCTCTCCTCATGGTCCGTCCCACACCGAGGTCGGTCAGGTCCCTGAGCTTCCGCAAGGAGGGATCTTTCCTCAACTCGGCCTGGAACTCAGCGGCTGGGGAAGGGATGGGGACCGGTTCCCCCTCAGTGGCCGGGTCTGAGGCCTCAGCCTCTCTGAGCTGTGCCCCTCGGCGCTCCCTCCCCACAAGGGTAGGGTCCTGCGCCTCCGGTGTGGTACCCTCCCCAAGGTCGGGGTGCAGTGCCCCTCGCCGGCTCTGGCTACGGGTCACAACCAGGGCGGTCTGGGGCTTGCTTGGCCAGTCCTCTAGGTCTCCCCCCATCAAAACCTCAGTGGGCAAATGGTGGTGTACCCCCACATCCTTGGGGCCCTCCTTGACCCCCCATTTCAGGTGTACCCTTGCCACGGGCACTTTAAATGGGGTCCTGCCCACCCCCGTCAGGGTCAGGTAGGTGTTGGACACCACCCAATCTGGGGCCACCACCTCGGGCCGGGCCAGCGTCACCTCCACGCCCGTATCCCAGTATCCATTGACCTTCCTCCCATCCACCTCCAGGGGAACAAGGCACTCGCTCCGGAGGGACAGCCCCACGCCCACCCTGTAAACCGAGCACCCTGAGTCCAGAGCATCCAGCCCTCTGGCGGAGCTGGCCTGGGGTACTCTTCCCTCCGGAGCAGGTGGTAAACTGGCAGCCCCCCTTGCCTGGGTCGTCTGCCCCTCGTCCAGCTGGGTCCCTACCCAGTTAACCCTGGGTAGGTTGGGTCTGCTCAGTTTGTCCCTGAGCCTGGGGCACTGGGTCCATACGTGGCCTCTCTGGCCACAGTGATAGCAGCTCAGGTCACGTTGGTCCCCTCGAGCGGGTCGGAGGGGCCCGACGCCAGGCATTCCCCTTTGGAGGGGGCTCTCCATATTTCCTCGCTGGGAGATCCCAGGGTGACTCTCTGTCTGCATTGGGGGGGGGGGGGGGCCGTTCCTTTGGGACTCCTCCCGGCTACCCCCTGACCGACTGTTCACAAACTCGTCGGCCAGCTGCCCTGCGTGCTGGGGGTTCTCGAGCTTTTTGTCCACCAACCACAGCCTCAGGTCGGAAGGGCACTGTTCATACAGTTGCTCCAGTACGATTAGGTCAAGCAGGTCCTCTTTAGCTTGGGCCCCAGCTGTCCACTTGCGGGCATATCCCTGCATGCAGTTGACCAGTTGTAGGTAGGTGACCTCAGGCATTTTACGTTGATTCCGGAACCTTCTCCGGTACATCTCGGGGGTCAGCCCAAACTCACGGAGCAGGGCCTGTTTGAACAGTTCATAGTCCCCTGCCTCCGGCCCTGTCATCCGGCTGTACACCTCCACGGCTTTGGGGTCCAGTAAGGGGGTGAGGAACTGGAGCCTGTCGGCAGGGTCAACCCTGTGCAGCTCGCAGGCATTCTCAAAGGCCGTCAGGAAGCTATCTATGTCCTCCCCCTCCTTCCGCTGGGCCAGGAAGCACTTATCAAAGCTCCTTGCAGTCTTGGGTCCCCCCGTACTCACCGCAGCTGGGGCCCCACTGCTCCTCAGCCTGGCCAGCTCCAGTTCATGCTGTCTTCGGTTCTCCTTCTCCTCCTGCTCATGCCTACGTTGCCTCCCCTTCTCCTGACACTCCCGCTCCTTCTCCTGGTGCTCCCACTCCTTCTCCTGATGTTCCCGCTCCTTCTCCTGAAGTTCCCACTCCTTCTCCTCCTGCTCATGTTGACATTGTTTTTCATGATCCTCCACCTCCCTCATTTTTATCTCCCTCTCCCATTCCAGCCGTATCCGCTCCAGGGATGGGGAGCTCCGCCGGGAGGATCCCCTGCTGGCTGCCGGGGTCAGGGTGCCCTCAGTATTCGCCGGGCTTCCCCCAACCCCTCCCCCAGGCATAGGTAGGAAGAGTCTCGGGATGTCCTCGGCAGCAGTCTGACCCCTCCCAGCCCAGTCAGGCCCCAGGGCCCATGCTGCATCCGCCGGGCAGCTTCCCTCCGGGACAGGGATCGGGTCATCCAAGCGATCCCTCTCCTCCAACTGGGCAATCAGCTGTTCCTTGGTGGACCTCCCAATGCGCAGCCCCCTCTGCCTGCACAGCTCCACCAGGTCGCTCTTAAGGCGTTTAGCGTACATCTCCCTGCTGGCCACTCGCAGGCCGGGCAGCTTTCTACGGTTTCCAGGAAAAACCCCTCGTGTGCCAGTCCTTCTTGAGGTCACCACCTCTTTGCCAGGGTCGAGCTGCAGACTCCTTCGCCCCTGGGACCGCTCACTGCAATCCCCCGGGGGACCCTGTTACTGCAAAAGTCCTTCTCTGGTCACACACTCCCAGGGGTTAACTATCCCCTGAAACTGTCTCTCTCTGAATGTGCAGCACGCCTGGTCCCCATCAATCCCCCTTCGTTTTACTGTTCCCCAGTCACTTACTGCAGGAAGCGCCGTTCACGGGGTGCAGTACATCCCACCGCTGCCACCAGTTGTCATGGAGTGTGGGGGAGTCCAGGCCCTGCACCCCTCTGCCTGGGATTCACTGAGACTCTCAGGCAGGCAGAAAAACAGAAGGTTTATTAGACAACAGGAACACAGTCCAAAACAGGGCTTGTGGGTACACCCAGGACCCCTCAGTCAAGTCCTTCTGGGGGAGCAGGGAGCTTAGACCCCAGCCCTGGGGTTCCCTGCGTTCCTCCACCCAGCACCAAACTGAAAACTAAACCCCCCCAGCAGGCTCCCTCCTGCAGCCTCTGTCCACATTCCTGGGCAGAGGTCTTATCTCCCCCTCACCCTCCCGGCTCAGGTGACAGGCTCTCAGGTCTCCCATCCCCAGGGCACATTCCCAGGTCAACACTCCCTCCTCCCTGCTGTGTAACATCATCACACCAGACCTCTGGGGCTGGGTGGGACAGAGAGATGCTCCCCGCCCCCCTTGCTCCCTGGAGCACAGCGGTTGCGGGGGGGGGGGGGGGGGGCGGCTCACGCTGGCTCTGATGCAGTGAGGAAAGCAGCGAGCTCGCTGCCTATCCCCACTGGGACAGCAAGGGCAGCGCTGAGCACAGTGGGAGCTGAGACCCCCGCTGAGTGGGGGGAGACACAGGCAGGGCAGGGGATCTGTGGGGAGTGGCAAGGTGCTTGGTAAGGAAAGTTTTGATGAGCCTAGGCAGCCTTGTGAGCTGATGGCTGTGTCTAGTCAGCAGGGTGGGAAGGCGAGGAGAGTGGAAGATGAGTGTCCCTGGATCTTACCTGTTAGCTGGGTGGAGAATTGTGACAGGGAAGGAAATGTGCCTGTGACTTGCCTATGGAGGGAGCTACCCTGATCTCCAAGCAGTTGTCTGTGACCAGCCTTGTGTGCTGGGACAAGGGGAAAGAGATCCCAAGCTGTGTGTCTGGGAAAGGAGAAAGTGTGTCCGGCTCTTCTTTGTCTGTGGAGCAGACAGAAGGGGCCTTTCAGCCTGTGATGGTTGAGGGTCGTGCAGTTGTCTCAGAGTTGGTTCTGGATTCAGCTAAAGCCCAGGTAGGGAATGGTCCTAAGTTTGTGTCTGCTCGGGAGAATGGCCCTGTAACTAGGTCGCATTCAATTAGTGTCTATGCAAAATCCCAGAGGCCAGACAATTCTGGTGCTTGTATTTTGCCTGTTGCTAGTGTGTTGTTGGGAAAGGGTGTAGCAACTCTGTCTGATCAGGGTGAGATCCTAGCCGGGGCACAAGGAGAGCATGAAGGTGATGTGATTGTGTTACCTACTGAGGGTGCGGAAACCTGTAGCAAGAAGGAAAAGATTCCTGAACTTGTTTGTGGCAAAGGGAAGGAGAAGGCTTCTGACCTCTTATCTAGGAAGTCTGTAAGTTTGCCTGAAAGGGGATTGTGTAGGAATCCGCCGGATGGGCCAGAGATAATTCTGGATGTAAGGAGACCCAGAAAGAGTCTGTTGTTGCTCAGGAAAGTGTCCCTCTAGAGCAAGCCCTAGGTGAAGAGGGTAAGAGCAGAATTTCTGTGAGGGGTGAATTGTTGCATAGAAAAGCCCCTCGGGAAAGGAATCCTCATGGAGTCTTTGCAAGCAGTTTACTGCAACTGAAGGGTGTGAAACTTATTTAATCCAGAAAGTTTCAGTTCCTAATGGCCATCAATTTTCTGTTGTGAATGGATCCACTGACTTTCCTGTTGAAGGATCCAGTGTGGAGAGCTTTGAGAAGGTCTCAGATGAAGTGAAAGCTGTTAAGAAAGTTAAAGAGTCCTCTAACCAAGTGGCTGTGTTTGGCCAGCTTGTTAGGGAGAAGACCCAATCCCAGTTTGACCCCGTGGGGTTTTGGGGTGGCCAAAGGGCAGAGGCCACATAAACCTTCCTACATGCGGCCTGCGAGTGCTATCGACCACCCCCGACCTAAGGGAGGGCGTGAAACTGGAAGGGCCTGGTGTAACTCCTACCAAGGAATGGGAGAGATGTTGGGGCATCCATGGGAACGTTGGTGGTTTTGAACTTCCCCAGGTCACCGGCTAAAGTGACCCCGCTCAGTTCGATCTCGAAGGGGGGAGAGATGTGACGAAGTGGGACTGTTCTTAATGGTTCCTCTGAATGGTGTGGGGGTGCCTCAGTTTCCCCTATGCAGTTCTTAAGTATCTAGGTGTTGGGCTAAGGGTGTGTGATCATTGCAGAGCCCTATAGGGCAACTGAGTGCAGGGGTCTGGACACAGAGAATGGCCGACACCTTGTTTCCTGGCAACTGATGGCCTGGGCCCTTCCCCCCTGCAAGGTGAGAGCTAAAGGGTTGGAGAACAAAGGAATCAGGTGACCACCTGGCCCGGGAAAGGAACAAAGCCCAGAGGAGGAGGGGCTGGAGGGGAGTTTCAGTTTGGGGTTGGCCGGGACATGGAGTGAAGGGCAGACGTGGTTTTCTGGCTCACTGCCCCCCAAAATGGACCCAGCTGAGAGGTCCCGTTCTCTGCACCTGCAAGCTCTGTTTTAGACCATGTTCCTGTTGTCTAATAAACCTCTGTTTTACTGGCTGGCTGAGAGTCACGTCTGACTGCGAAGCTGGGGTGCAGGACCCTCTGGCTTCCCCAGGATCCCTGCCTGAGCGGACTCGATGTGGGAAGCGCAGGGAGGGGCAGAGGATGCTGAATGCTCCGAGGTCAGACCCAGGAAGGTGGAGCCGGGTGAGCTGTGTGTCCTGCAGACAGGCTGCTCACAGAAAGGAGACTTCTCCAGAGTCCTGCCTGGCTTCATGGGGAGCAGTTCCAGAGCATCGCCCAGGGACTCCGTGACACTGGCCTGGCCTGTCTCCTGCTAGGGAGCAGAGCTTTGGGCCCCCAGGGGCTGGGGTTGCTCCGTGTCTCATGTTGTTAGCCCAGGGCTCAGAGGAAACTCTGGGCCCCTGTGGAAAGGCATCCAGGAGCCCGTCCCCAGGCCTGCCAGGTCTGACCCACCACTGAGGCTGCGTGGTGAGGACGGGTCCCAGGACTGGGTGATGGGGTCTGCGTCTCACGGCCTGTCTGCTTCCCCCTGCAGAGCCCAGCTACCCCAAACCCAACATCTCCCTGAGCCCCAGCGGGGGGGTCTCCCTGGGGGGAGCCGTGGCCGTCTGGTGTCGGGGGCAGCACCAGGGCATGCGGTTCGTGCTGAATAAAGAGGGACGCCATTTCCCAGCTGTGGATCCGAAAGGGTTGGAGGCTATGTTTCCCATCAGCAACGTGAGCCGGGATGACAGGGGGAGATACAACTGCTCCTATCACAGCAGATCGGGGTCAGCCGCCACATCGTCCCCCAGCGACCCCGTCGAGCTGGTGGTGAGAGGTGAGGGGCCCGGCTCGGCATTCCCATTCCCAGCCCCAGCCAGACCCTCACAGCGGCTCGGTGCTAATGGGTCGCTCAGAGCCAGGCTCTGCCCTGAGCCCTGACGGGATGCCCATCATAGAATCATAGAATATCAGGGTTGGAAGGGACCTCCGGAGGTCATCTAGTCCAACCCCCTGCTCAAAGCAGGACCAAATCCCCAATTTTTGCCCCAGATTCCAAAATGGCCCCCTCAAGGATTGAACTCATAACCTTGGGTTTAGCAGGCTAACGCTCAAACCACTGAGCTATCCCTCCCCCCATGGAGCAGCAGCCCCTGGAGACTCGGGGCAGGGAGGTGACTTTAACGCTTTCCCTTGTGCGTAGGAACCGTGATCCCCTCCGCTCTGTTCTCCAGGCCCCGCCCCAGACAGTGCCCCAGTCGGAGCTGAATGAGGCAGGGGCTGCAGGGGAAGTGGTGGCTTGGTGGACACAGTGCTGGGCTGGGACCCAGGAGATGTGGCCCAGCTCCTGGCATGGCCACAGACTCTGTGTGATGGGAGCATGTCATGATTTTCAAAAGTGTCCTTCAAAAGGGCCTCAATCTTGGGGGACTGCAGGCCAAGCGCCAGAAACCGAGATGCCCACAGTTAGTGGAGACCTCTGCAAATGCTGGCCTCAATAGCGCTGGATCCCTTGTGTTGGGGGAGCATGTAGGGTCCCTGCCATGTTCAGGGTCCCTTTGTGCCAGGCACTGCATAAACACAGAATGAAGAAACAGTCCCTGCCCCTGAGAGCTCACTAACAAAGTGAATCTGTCTGTGCCTCAGTTTCCCCTTGTGTAGAAAGGGGATAATGATGCCTCCCTGCCTCCTGGGGGGCTGGCAGGGTGACTCCCTTTCTGTGTGGGGCTCAGGCCCTGTTGTGCTGGGCCCTGGAGACAAGCCCGTGAGTAGCTGTGTGTCCAGGGCAGGCCAGATGCAGTGAACGAGGCAGGGGCCACAAACGGGCATAGGAGGATCCCAAGCAGTAGGGAGCCGTGGCTCGGTATCTGTGGGGCCGGGAGCCCAGCTCGCAGGGCCGGGATTCTGGGTGGGGGGACTCTGGGATCTGGGAGAGAATCTCTGCCCGGGGCCCTGGATCTGCCCGTGGCTGGGGCCTGCCAGGGAGGCTGGGGCTGGGTGGGTGCCCGGGTCTGGCTCTCACAGCCTGTCTCCTGTGCGCAGATCCCAGCTTACCCGGACCCTCCATCTCTCTGAGCCCCACTGGGGTCACCGCCACAGGGACAGACGTCACCATCCGGTGTCGGGGGCAGCCCCGGGACGTGAGGTTCTTCCTGCACAAGGCTGGAGACCTGAACCCGCCGCGACACATGGACCCTGCTGGGGACGGGGCCGAGTTCCACATCCCCACCGTGGGCCGGCAGCACGGAGGGAACTACTGCTGCAGCTACCGGCCCCGGTCAGAGCCCTTCGTCTCCTCGCAGCCCAGCCACCCCGTGCAGCTGGTGGTAGCAGGTGAGGGGCCCGGCTCCACGTCCCCGCTCCCAGCCCCACACCCGGCCAGATCCCTCCGGTCTTTGCACTGATGGGACGCTCAGAACCAGGGTCTGCCCTGAGCCCTGGGCCCAGCAGAGGGGACACCCAGCCATGCAGCCGGGATGGAGTCACTTGGGGGTTCCCCAGCCGGAGGAGGTTCAGGGCAGAGGGAGGGGGGATCCCTTCCCCCAGGGGGAGCTGCAGAGAAGGCGGCTTTTCCCAGGGGGATGTTCCCCCCTGTTGCTCTTGTTCTTGGGACCCATAGAGGAGGTTGGGTCCTGGTCCGGGGTGGGGGGCAATTACTGTGGAAACAGGACGTGGTGCCCAGGGGTGGGTGGGACTGAGACATCAGGGGGAGGGGCAACCCCGGACCCACAGCTCCTCCTATGCCTCCTGCTCTGCAGATCGCAGCCGAGAATTTGCTGGGGGATCCCAGGGGAGGGACAGGATCTGGGGGACTGGGCTGTGAAATTGGGCCCAGAGTCCTCTGGCAATAACCCCCCATTATTGGGCCACATGACATCCCCCTGGCAATAGGAGTGAGCATTACCGAGAATTTCCTTGGTTCTTGCTTCCCCTCCTCACACTGGGGTCTCAGGGGACCCCCTGACTCTCCCCCAATAGATGTTCTGCTGCCTCTGGCTGCGCCCTGGTCCCCAGGGCCCTGGGCACCACCCGAGTGTGGGGGGCAGCGGGTGATTTTCCAGCCTCCCCCTGCACGCTCTGCCTGGCTGTGTTTGGCAGTAGCCAAGATACCCCAGGGACGGGCTCACTGCACAGCAGACAGGCTGGGGCAATGGCACCTGTGGGGGTGGACAGAGGGGATCCTATGGGGACAGGGAGGTGGGGTAGTTCCCTGCTGTGGGGGGCTAAGACCCTGAGGCTCTGATTGTCCCCATCCCCTGGCGTGGTCCTGGGGTGCTGGGTGTCTTGGGGCAGTTGGTCCACCCGGGAGCCCCCTTCATTGGGGAAGCTGAGGCTCAGCCCCCTGGGGCAGCAGGACATGGCCTCACCTGAGGGGTCCAGCCCTGGGGAGATCTCAGAGCCGCAGCACCTGGAGACCCCCAGAGGGGGGCTGGGCTGGACCTGCTGGATGGGGTGTTGGGGGCTCCACTCCTGGGGCAGAGCTAGCTGCTGATCTCCCCATCTGAGCTGCCAAGTGACTCTCCCCTTCCCTCTGCAGCAGCCCCCGCGGGACACCAGGATTTCACCTATGCCAACATCGCCCGCCTGGCCCTGAGCGCCATGGTCCTGCTCATCATGGGGCTGATCCTGGCTGAGGCCTATTACAGCCGCTCGAGGGAGGTGCCCTAGGTGAGGTGATCCCCCGCTTCTGAGCCCCTTGCTGCCCCCAGGACTTGGGCCCATGGTGACACGGGCCCCTCTAACCCGCTGTCTCTCTGTGCCCCCAGGAGTCTGGATCCGGCCGTGCAGGGAAGAGAATCTCCCCGGGGGACGAGCCGCTTCCCCTCGGGGGACTGAGATGCCAGCAGAAACCCCCCTGCCCCCAAATACCCCTGGCTCAGAGAATCCTCACCCCAAAACAGCTCCCGACCTGACAGCAGCTCCCCTGGATTGAACCCCCAGTGCCGTCTATGACACTGCACTCCATATGTTTATGGAAATATGCTTATGAGTGTAAATATAATGTAACTGGAATATTCTTTAAGCAAAAGGTCTCTTGGAAGGTATCATTAGAAAACTTATGATCTACTGAGTGTGGTCATCCTATTTATATGCATGTATCATTCTTGTATCTAAAACTCGAAATATGACGTTAACTCTGAAGTCACTTAATGGTGGTTTAGAATCTTGATGGCCCCCACTGACTAGGACAATTGGCTGTAGATGGTTTATTTACCTGCAAGCCTTCTTGTGGACCTGGGGACCAGCCTGTGGGTAATGAAGAAGGAGGCCTCACAGGGACATGTGACCATGTCACCTGATACTGGAATCGATCTTAAGCCTGGTGCTTTTCCATTTAGAAGGAGGGGTGGGAACCCAGAGAGAGACAAAGGAGTCCCGCCTTTGGCCAAAGCTATAAAAGGGAGTGGAACAGAACAAAGGGGGCTGCCAGACATGAGGAATCGCCTAGTTACCACCTGAGCTAAAACTAACAAGGGCTGTACCGGGGAAAGGATTGGGCCCAGACTAGGAAGGAGGCTAGTCTGGGAAAGAAGCTTCTTGGAACAGCTCTAAGGGGGAGATTTACCTGTATTCAGTTTCTTAATGCATTAGGATTAGACTTGCGTGTTTTGTTTTATTTTGCTTGGTAACTTACTGTTATTACTTGAAACCACTTAAATCCTACTTTTAATACCTAATAATATCACTTTTGTTTATTAATTAACCCAGAGTAAGTGATTAATACCTGGGGGAGCAAACAGCTGTGCATATCTCTCTATCAGTGTTATAGAGGGCGGATAATTTATGAGTTTACCCTGTATAAGCTTTTTACAGAGTAAAATGGGTTTATTTGAGGTTTGGATCCCATTGGACGCTGGGTGTCTGGGTGCTGGAGATAGGTGACCTGCTGAGCAGGGTTTGGTCAAAGCCTGCAGCTTTGGGGGTGTGGACCAGACCTGGGTCTGTGTTTGCAGCGGACTCGTGTGTCTGTCTCAACAAGGCAGGGTTCTGGAGTCTCAAGGTGGCAGTGGAAAATGGCTCAGAGGTAATCCCAGCATGTCAGGTGGCAGTCCGAAGGGTGTCTCTCTGACTGAACCCGTCACACCGTGAGCACGAGCCCCTGCGGTACCTGCTAGAGGAGTCGCCCCTGGGCGGGGAACATTGAACCCTCTGGAGCAGAACCTGGAGGGTGATGGGGTCCCACTCGCTGGCCCAGCCAGGCTGGTTCTGCCCAGGGCTGCCAGTGGGGAGCAGGGACAAAGCAGGACTCAGCATGGGGAAGGCACCACCTGCATCTGCGGGGAGCCCAGAGCACTGGGGAGCCGGGCACTTGATAACTAGCCCCTTCCCGGCCGGATTCCCAGCACCGCCCGCTCTGCCCGCTCCCTTTCCTTGGGGCTGGGCACCCGGCATTTCACAGCCATGGTCACCCCACCCGCCTGCCACCTGCCGCTTCGCAGCCAGCACCTGCCTGGGGGTCCCCATCGAGTCTAAACTGGCCACCCCCAGTTATGGCCTCCTTCTCAGACACCTGCTGTTGTCCCCCGTCCATCCAGGACCTCACTGGGCAGGGTGCGTTAGGCCCTAGCACTTTCCCAACCCGCAGCTGGGTAGTTAAATCCCCCAGGACCACCAGGGCTCATCGCCCAGCCCTGAGCTGGGCCTCTCCCCGCACCCCACAAAATCCCATTCCCCGCAGCATCCCCAGACAGAGCCCCCAGTCCCCTGTGTGTGGGGAGGCTGCGTCTGGCCCTGGCGCTGGAATAACGGCACTTACTGCACCCCCAGTGTTTGTCCCCCTCCTCTCTGTGCAGTGGGGTCCCCCAGACCCTTTTCTGTCCCCCCTTTCTCCCCAGACCTCCCCTTCCCGGTATTTCTATTGTACAAACCCCCAGAGCTTCATGCCCCCTGCCCCCCAAATCTCCCCACCCCAGGGGCGGCTGTGATACCAGAGCCTCCAAATGTCCCCTAATGTTGCAGCCGACGAAGGCGAGTGAGAAGTTCCGGCAGCCTCACGAGAACCTGGACGAATGAACGTTGGGGGGAACGTTGGCGAGAAAGAAAGACAGGATTTGTCCAACCCGAGTGGCCGCCAGACAGACCCCTTGGGCGGGGCTGGGGCCCGCCTGGGACACAGGAGAATGGGGGGAGGAGAAATGCATGACCCAAAATTGGGGTGCTGGAAACGAGGCCTCATTGGTGGATAAAATATTGCGGGGACAGGACGTGCCGCCCACCACCCTTTGGGGCCTTAAAGGAAGAGACTCGCTTCGCCCTCCCGGCTGCCACCCCCCGTCTCCTGGTCCCCCCGGGCCGTCCGGACCCTGCTCCGCGGAGACGTCCTGAGCAGAGCGGGCGGAGAGAGGAACCCCGACGCCATCGCCCCTCCCCCGGCTGAACCCCCAACCCGGGAGGAAATGGGGTCGGACTTTCACAGCAGCCGCGGCGATGCCGGCTCCAGCCCAGCTCCACCGGCTCCTCTGCCCCCCAGGACAGTCGCTAGCGTCTCCGGGGCCAGCGGGGAGACGCCCAAACCTGGGGGATTTTCCGGCTAGAGACTCGCTCCAGCGAACGGGGCCGGGGCTGGAACAAACCCCTCGTTTCACACGGCGCCTGCCACAGCTCCCTGGTTCCTGCTCTGCTGGGTCTGTCACAGCCGGTCCCAGGGGTCACTGGGGGTTTGCCGTGGGGCTGAGCAGGCTGCGGGCTCTGGACCCCACCCCGGCCCGTGTTTAACCCTGCTCAGTGTGGGGCAGGGGCTGGGGCGTGTTCAGGCCCTTTATTAAGTCTCCACCAGCGCTTCTGGACACCCCCACAGCGGGTTTTTGGGGGGACCCAGCTGAGGGGGAGCTGGGAGTTTGGGCGAAGTAGGTTGGGAGTGTTGGGAGGGGGGTAGAGGGGAGAGGGTTTGGGATGGGGGCTGGACTTTGAGGGCAGACAGGCTCCCCCCAAAGGTCAGAGCCGGGGGCCAGGATTGTTTGGGGAAGTGAGGGGGGAGGGGGCAGACGGTGCCCTTGTCACGGAGTTCCTGAGCGATGCTCTGGATCTGCTCCCTACGAAGCCAGGCAGGACTCTGGGGCAGTCGCCTTTCTGTGAGCAGCCTGTCTGCAGGACACAGCTCACCCGGCTCCACCTTCCTGGGTCTGACCTCGGAGCATTCAGCCTCCTCTGCCCCTCCCTGCGCTTCCCACATCGAGTCCGCTCAGGCAGGGATCCTGGGGAAGCCAGAGGGTCCTGCCCCCCAACTCCGCAGTCAGACGTGACTCTCAGCCAGCCAGTAAAACAGAGGTTTATTAGATGACAGGAACATGGTCTAACACAGAGCTTGTAGGTGCAGAGAACGGGACCCCTCAGCTGGGTGCATTTGGGGGGGCAGTGAGCCAGACAACCACATCTGCCCTTCACTCCATGTCCGAGCCAGCCCCAAACTGAAATTCCCTCCAGCCCCCCAACCCCCTCCTCTGGGCTTTGTTCCTTTCCTGGGCCAGGTGGTGGCTGGGAGAGGGGTGGGGGAGGGGGGGTAGGAGGGCCGAGGCCTCAGTTGCCAGGAAACAGGGTGTCGGCCATTCTCTGTGTCCAGACCCCTGCACACACCTGCCCTCTAGGGCTCTGCAGTGATCACACACCCTTAGCCCAACACCTAGATACTTAAGAACTGCATAGGGGAAACTGAGGCACCCCCACACTATTCAGAGGAAACATTAAGAATAGTCCCACTTCATCACAGCCAGTCTCCAGGGTCCATTCACTCCCTGGCTTCTCTGCTGGGAAGGCTGGGAGCCAGGTTCTCTTCCCAGCTCTGGGAAGGGAGTGGGGTGACAGCAGGAGGGACGGGGTCCAGGACTGCTGGGTTCTGTGCACTGCACCACCCCTGACTTGTAGGGCACTGTACAAGTCTTTACTACACACTGAGGTTTATAACCTTCAGCTCCGCCCATCACCCCCTAACTGATATGGATGGCACTGCCTGCCCATGGGGCTTGGGGACAGGGGGTTCACCCATACATAGCTCTGGACCCCGCTGCACGAGAGATCACCTGTCTCCACAGCCCCACCTAAGGCCAGCCAGAGAGTCTGACTAGTGGCCCCCTGCAGCTCTGCCCCCCGCCCCGGAGTCGGAAATAGAGTCTGTGACCGGCGGGAGTCACACAAGACCCACCTTCCCGCAGGCCTTGGGAACAGGGGGCTGTGAGTGCAGGGTAGGAAGCAGTTGGGGGTGGATCTCGGGGCAGGGGTGGATCTGGGGGGTTCTCCCCCACGGCTGCTCTGACCGGGAACCTTTCGGTTCCCCGAGGGGATCTAGAGCCCACGGACGGGCCCTGTTAGCATTTGTATGAGCTGAAATAAATCCAGGTGTCCCCGCCGCCGATCCTCACAGCCTGGGCATTGCAGAACTTTGAACCAGTGAACGGTTCAAATCCTGGCTTCTTTGTCAGAGCCTGGGAGCCAGATTCGGCTCCTAGTTACTCCATGGGGTCGGGGCACAGGAGAACTGTGACGGGTCTTCACAGGGTGAGTTTGGGTTGTGTTTTGGGGAAGGTTCAGGGCTCGATTCCTCTTTTCCCCACCCCACGCATCCCCTCCCCCATCCTTCATGCTACCACCCTCCCCACAGACTGATACTCACCTCCCCACGCCCCGCTGTGCCCCGCCAGCCAGCAGCCTGGAGAGAAAAGTGGTGTTAAGGGGTCACATCCCAGAGCAACTGGATCCTACACCCTGGTCTCAGATCCCCCCTGCCCCGCATGGCCACACGCCCTGGCTGTCTTCGATACTTACTGAGGAGGATGACGGTGAGAGCAGACGCCATGATGGGGCAGTGGGGGGCCCCCCAGTGCTGCCACCAACACCCCAGTGTCCAGCTCCACCCAGCCTGAGGCCCGAGTGCTAGAGGAATGAGGAACTGCGCCGGGGGCTGCAGCCCCAGGAACCCCGTGATGCGCTCGGCCCCTTTCTTCCCCATCAGCTGGTTTCTCTGCAATCTCCAGCCCAAATCTACCATGGTCAGAGCAAAGCCAGCTCCCTGCCACGCCCAGCAAACCACATCCCCTCCTGCAGCTGGGCTCCCAGCCCCACAGACACCGTGCCTCAGCTTCCTCGTTCTTGGGACCCTATATACCCTGAGATCCCCCAAGACTGGGGCCACCCCACAAGGAAGGACACTTTTGAAAACTGCGACGAACTCCCATCACACAGAGTCCAGTCTCTAGGGTCCATTCATTCCCTGGGTTCTTTGCTGGGAGGGCTGGGAGCCAACCCTCACAGCGGATGGTGACGCTTCCCCCGAGAGCCACCACCCTGCTGGGGCTCACCCAGATGGTGGGTTTGAGAAATTCTCACCCTGCTATCGACAAGAGACAGGAGTTAAACAGGGGAGACACAGCCCCCCACTTCCCCTCCACCCCAATTCAGTCCATCCCTCGTTCAGCCTCTCTGGGAGTGTGTCCCCTACCAGGGTTGGCACTGCCTGCCCATGGGGCTCGGGGGCAGGGGGTTCACCCATACGTAGCTCAGAACCCGGCTGCATGAGAGATCACCTGCCCCGCCCCACCCCACCTGAGGCCAGCCAGGGAGCCTGACCAGTAGGTCCTCTTGCACCTCTGCCCCCCGCCCCGGGGTCGGAAATAGAGTCTGTGACCGGCGGGAGTCACACAAGACCCACCTTTCCGCAGGCCTTGGGAACGGGGGGCTGTGAGTGCAGGGGAGGGAGCTCTTGGGGCTGGATCTGGGGGGTTCTCCCCACGGCTGCACTGACCGTGAACGTGTCGGTTTCCCCTGCAGGAACAGAACCAGCGTCTGTCGGGGCGGGGGAAGGGGCTGAAACACCGACACAGGGATTGCCCCCCACTCTCTGCAACCAGTGGTGGATCAGCCACTGGGCCTATGGGGCCTGTGTGCCCAGGGGCCCTGGCCAAGTGGGGGCCCCTGGAGCCAGGGGCGGCTCTACCAATTTTGCCACCCCAAGCAGTCGCTGCCGAATTGCCGCCGAGCTCGGAAGAGCGGCAGAGCTGCTGCCCTCACTCCCCACTGGGCCCCTGGCCGGGGTGTGGGGACAGAGCTTCTCCGGTCTTGGGGCTGCAGCTGGGGGGTGTCACGGAGTCCCCGGGCGATGCTCTGGAACTGCTCCCTACAAAGCCAGGCAGGACTCTGGGGAAGTCTCCTCTCTGGGAGCAGCCTGTCTGCAGGACACACAGCTCCCCCGGCTCCACCTTCCTGGGTCTGACCTCGGAGCATTCAGCATCCTCTGCCCCTCTGTGCACATCCCCCAGAGAGTCCGCCCAGGTGGGGTCCTCTGGGCTTTGTCCCTTTCAGGGCCAGGAGGGCACCGGATTCCTTTATTCTCCAACCCTTTAACTCTCACCTGGCAGGGGGGAAGGGCCAGGCCCTCAGGTGCCAGGAAACAGGGTGTCGGCCATTCTCTGTGTCCAGACCCCTGCACATACCTGCCCTCTAGGGCTCTGCAAGGATCATACACCCTTATCCCACCCCCTAGATACTTAAGAACTGCACAGGGGAAACTGAGGCGCCCCCACACTATTCAGAGGAAACATTAAGAACTGTCCCGCTTTGTCACATCTCTCCCCCCTTCGAGATCGAACTGAGCGGGGTCACTTTAGCCGGTGACCTGGGGAAGTTCGAGGCCACCAATGTTCCCATGGATGCCCCAGCATCTCTCCCATTCCTTGGTGGGAGTTACACCAAGCCCTTCCAGTTTCACACCCTCCCTTAGCTTGGGGGTGGTCGATAGCACTCGCAGTCTGCATGTGGGAAGGTTTATGTGGCCCGTGCCCTTTGGCCACCCCAAAACCCCCGGGGGTCAAACTGCGATTGGGTCTTCTCCCACTGCTCCAGTCTGGAGGGCTGCAATTCGGGCTCTCTTGTTTAAGAGCCCCCATCTTGACCTGGGCCACATACTGTTTACTTACAGAACTAGCATGGAGACATTCCTCTCTCAACAACCTTGCCTCCCCAACAAGCTGGCCAAACACAGCCACTTGGTTAGAGGACTGTAACTTTCTTAACAGCTTTCACTCCATCTGAGACCTTCTCAAAGCTGTCCACGCTGGATCTTTCAACAAGAAAGTCAGTGGATCCATTCACAACAGAAAATTTCTGGCTGTTAAGAACTGAAACTTTCTTGATTAAATCACTTTCACACCCCTCAGTTGCAGTAAACTGCTTGCAAAGACTCCATGAGGATTCCTTTCCCTAGGGGCTTTTCTATGCAACAATTCACATTTCACAGAAATTCTGCTCTTACTCTCTTTACCTAGGGCTTGCTCAAGAGGAACACTTTCCTGAGCAACAACAGACTCTTTCCGGGTCTCAGTTACAACCCCTTTCAGGCAAACTGACAGACTTCCTAGATAAAAGGTCAGAAGCCTTCTCCTTCCCTTTGCCACACACAAGTTCAGGAATCTTTTCCTTCCTGCTACAGGTTTCCACATCCTCAGCAGGTAACACAATCAAATCATCTTCATGCTCTCCTTGTGCCCAGGCTTGGATCTCACCCTGATTAGACAGAGTTGCTACACCCTTTCCCAACAACACACTAGCAACAGGCAAAATACAAGCACCAGAATTGCCTGGTCTCTGGGATTTTACATAGACACTAACTGGATGCGACCTAGTTATAGGGCCATTCTCCGGAGCAGACCCAAACTTAGGACCATTCCCTTCCTGGGCTTCAGCTGAATCCAGAATCAACTCTGAGTCAACTGCACGACCCTCAACCATCACAGGCTGCAAGGCCCCTTCTGTTTGCTCCACAGACAAAGAAGCGCCGGACACACTTTCTCCTTTACCAGACACACAGCTTGGGATCTCTTTCCCCTTGTCCCAGCACACAAGGCTGGTCACAGACAACTGCTTGGAGACCGGGGTAGCTCCCTCCATAAGCAAGTCACAGGCACATTTCCTTCACCGTCCCAATTCTCCACACAGACATATAGGTTGGGGTCAGGAGTGGGAGCCTGTCCACCTCCCCACCCATCTGGCTGACGGAGGGACAGCTGTTAGGGAAAAAGGGTTCCCCTCCCGTCTAGGGTTAGGAGGGTAGCCTTCCCTGGACTTCTGTATTAGCCAAACAAAACACAGAGTCTTGGCTCTTTGATAAAGTGAGGCACTTTATTGCTAGCAAATACGACAGCTGAAGGGCTCACCAATTCCTTTTCAGAGGAAAATGGTGAAGCCCCGAACAGAGAACAGGGATGAGCTTTTATAGCTTGGTTCAACATACATTGTGATATCTCTTCCAGTTCGAACCGGTTAACCCAGTCTGTTTGAAGTTCTGGGGTAGGTACGAGCATGGAGGCTTATCTGTATAAGGAATTCTCTTCCCAAAAGCAGGGAGTGCAGGTTACACACAGTTCACATTCTTTCTATCCATACACAAAGTAGAAAGGACAGATAAGCATAGAAAAAAGACAGCAGCGTAGCTTTACATGATTATAGGGTCGTTTTCTGGGTTTTTTTCCCTATCACAGCAATTTAGTCTCGAGGTTCCCTGCGGAACTGGCCCCCCGGGGTCTATCCCCACTAACCCCTGGGAGGTCCCTTACGCCTCTCCGCTCTCCCAACGCCAGTTCATGCTGCTGCTGCTTCTGCAGCTCTTTCTCGGGCTCTCGCTGTCTCTCACAGTCCTCTTGCTCTCTCGGACTCAGCTCCAATCCCGTCCGTCTCCGATCCCTGGATGGGGAACCCGATCATGAAGACCCCCGTCTGGTCGGGGACTGGAGTCTTGGGGATGCCTGGCTGCTACTCCAGCTGCTCCCAGATCCTGTTCCTAAGAATCTGTTCCTTAGAGCGGTCATCCTCCTCCGGCTGCACGATGAACTGTGCCTTGGTGAACTTTCCAATGCTCAACCCTCTCTTTGTGCACAGGGTTACAATGTCCTTCTTAAGGAGACGGTGACAGGCCCTCACTCTGCTCTTCCCAAGTTGTTGTGGACTCACAGGCCTGTGTGCTCTCAGCTCCCCACAGTGTCCAGGGAGAACCCCTAGTGTGCCAGCCCTTCTCGAGATCACCACCTCTTTGCCAGGGTCGAGCTGCAGACTCCTTCGCCCCTGGGACCGCTCACTGCAATCCCCCGGGGGACCCTGTTACTGCAAAAGTCCTTCTCTCTGGTCACACACTCTCAGGGGTTAACCCCCCCCCCCCCGAAACTGTCTCTCTCTGAATCTTCAGCACACCTGCTCCCCATCAATCCCCCTTCGTTTTACTGCTCCCCAGTCACTTACTGCAGGAAGCGCCGTCCACGGGGTGCAGTAGATCCCACTGCTACCACCAGTTGTCACGGAGTCCCTGGGCGATGCTCTGGAACTGCTCCCCATGAAGCCAGGCAGGACTCTGGGGAAGTCGCCTTTCTGTGAGCAGCCTGTCTTCAGGACACAAAGCTCACAGCTTGCACCTTCCTGGGTCTGACCTCAGAGCATTCAGCATCCTCTGCCCCTCCGTGCGCTTCCCACAGCAAGTCCACCCAGGCGGGGTCCTGGGGAAGCCAGAGGATCCTGCACAGTTAGACGTGACTCTCAGCCAGTCAGTAAAACAGAGGTTTATTAGACAACAGGAACATGGTCTAAAACAGAGCTTGCAGGTGCAGAGAACAGGACCCCTCAGCTGAGTCCACTTTGGGGGGCAGTGAGCCAGACAACCACGTCTGCACTTCACTCCATGTCCCAGCCAGCCACAAACTGAAACTCCCTCCAGCCCCTCCTCCTCTGGGCTTTGTCCCTTTCCCCTGCCAGGAGGTCACCTGATTCCTTTGTTCTCCAACCCTTTAGCTCTCACCTTGCAGGGGGAAGGGCCCAGGCCACCAGTAACCAGGAAACAGGGTGTTGGTCATTCTCTGTGTCCAGACCCCTACACACACCTGCCTTCCAGGGCTCTACAATGATGTTTCTTGACTTTAGCAAAGCTTTTGACACGGTCTCCCACAGTATTCTTGTCAGCAAGTTAAGGAAGTATGGGCTGGATGAATGCACTATAAGGTGGGTAGAAAGCTGGCTAGATTGTCGGGCTCAACGGGTAGTGATCAATGGCTCCATGTCGAGTTGGCAGCCGGTATCAAGTGGAGTGCCCCAAGGGTCGGTCCTGGGGCCGGTTTTGTTCAATATCTTCATAAATGATCTGGAGGATGGTGTGGATTGCACTCTCAGCAAATTTGCGGATGATACTAAACTGGGAGGAGTGGTAGATACGCTGGAGGGGAGGGATAGGATACAGAAGGACCTAGACAAATTGGAGGATTGGGCCAAAAGAAATCTGATGAGGTTCAATAAGGATAAGTGCAGGGTCCTGCACTTAGGACGGAAGAACCCAATGCACAGCTACAGACTAGGGACCGAATGGCTAGGCAGCAGTTCTGCGGAAAAGGACCTAGGGGTGACAGTGGACGAGAAGCTGGATATGAGTCAGCAGTGTGCCCTTGTTGCCAAGAAGGTCAATGGCATTTTGGGATGTATAAGTAGGGGCATAGCGAGCAGATCGAGGGACGTGATCGTTCCCCTCTATTCGACATTGGTGAGGCCTCATCTGGAGTACTGTGTCCAGTTTTGGGCCCCACACTACAAGAAGGATGTGGATAAATTGGAGAGAGTCCAGCGAAGGGCAACAAAAATGATTAGGGGTCTGGAACACATGACTTATGAGGAGAGGCTGAGGGAGCTGGGATTGTTTAGTCTGCAGAAGAGAAGAATGAGGGGGGATCTGATAGCTGCTTTCAACTACCTGAAAGGGGGTTCCAAAGAGGATGGCTCTAGACTGTTCTCAATGGTAGCAGATGACAGAACGAGGAGTAATGGTCTCAAGTTGCAGTGGGGGAGGTTTAGATTGGATATTAGGAAAAACTTTTTCACTAAGAGGGTGGTGAAACACTGGAATGCGTTACCTAGGGAGGTGGTAGAATCTCCTTCCTTAGAGGTTTTTAAGGTCAGGCTTGACAAAGCCCTGGCTGGGATGATTTAACTGGGAATTGGTCCTGCTTCGAGCAGGGGGTTGGACTAGATGACCTTCTGGGGTCCCTTCCAACCCTGATATTCTATGATTCTATGATTCTATATACCCTTATCCCACCACCTAGATACTTAAGAACTGCCTAGGGGAAACTGAGGCACCCCCACACTATTCAGAGGAAATATTAAGAACAGTCCCACTTCGTCACAGTCCCCCAGGAGGCAGCTGCCATTTCCACCCCTCGGCAGCTTCCCCTCTTACTGACCCCTTCCTACTCCTGCCCCCTTAGTTCTGGGTCCCCCACTTTCTTTCACCTCAGTCTCCTGCCCTCACAACACCCCACACCCCCCTCTGCCCCAGGGAGGGAGGTCGGGGTGTGTGAGGGGATAGGAGATGGGTGTGACGAAGTGGGACTGTTCTTAACGTTTCCTCTGAATAGTGTGGGGGTGCCTCAGTTTCCCCTAGGCAGTTCTTAAGTATCTAGGGGGTGGGGTAAGGGTGTATGATCATTGCAGAGCCCTAGAGGGCAGGTGTGTGCAGGAGTCTGGACACAGAGAATGGCCGACACCCTGTTTCCTGGCAACTGATGGCCTGGGCCCTTCCCCCCTGCAAGGTGAGAGCTAAAGGGTTGGAGAACAAAGGAATCAGGTGACCATCTGGCCCGGGAAAGGAACAAAGCCCAGAGGAGGAGGGGCTGGAGGGGGTTTTCAGTTTGGGGCTGGCTGGGACATGGAGTGAAGTGCAGACGTGGTTGTCTGGCTCACTGCCCCCCAAAATGGACCCAGCTGAGGGGTCCCGTTCTCTGCACCTGCAAGCTCTGTTTTAGACCATGTTCCTGTCGTCTAATAAACCTTCTGTTTTACTGGCTGGCTGAGAGTCACGTCTGACTGCGAAGTTGGGGTGCAGGACCCTCTGGCTTCCCCAGGAGCCCCGCCTGAGCGGACTCGCTGTGGGAAGCGCACGGAGGGGCAGAGGATGCTGAATGCTCCGAGGTCAGACCCAGGAAGGTGGAAGCTGTGTGAGCTGTGTGTCCTGAAGACAGGCTGCTCACAGAAAGGCGACTGCCCCAGAGTCCTGACTGGCTTCATGGGGAGCAGTTCCAGAGCATCGCCCAGGGACTCCGTGACAACTGGTGGCAGCGGTGGGATGTACTGCACCCCGTGGATGGTGCTTCCTGCAGTAAGTGACTGGGGAGCAGTAACACGAAGGGGGACTGCCGAGGACCAGGCCTGCTGAAGGCTCAGAGAGGAGCGGTTTCGGGGGGCGGTTAACCCCTGGGAGTGTGTGACCAGCGAGAAGGACTGTGCAGTAACAGGGTTCCCCTGGGGATTGCAGCGAGCACTCCAAGGGGCGGAGGAGTCTGCAGCTCGACCCTGGCAAAGAGGGGGTGACCTCGAGAAGGGCTGCCACACTAGGGGTTCTCCCTGGAAACCGTGGGGAGCTGAGAACACACGGGCCTGTGAGTCCACAACAACTTGGGAAGAGCGGAGTGATGGCCTGTCACTGTCTCCTTAAGAAGGACATTGTAACCCTGTGCAAAAAGAGAGGGTTGAGCGTTGGAAAGTTCACCAAAGCAGAGTTAATCGTGCAGCTGGAGGAGGATGACCGCTCTAAGGAACAGATTCCTGACCCCAACTGGGGCTATAGCAGGATCTGGGAGCAGCTGAAGCGGGAGCCAGGCATCGCCAAGACTCCTGTCCCCGACCAGACGAGGGTCTTCACGATCGGGTTCCCCATCGGGGGATCAAGACGGACGGGATTGGAGCTGAGTCTGAGAGAGCAAGAGGACCGTGGGAGACAGCGAGAGCCCGAGAAAGAGCTGCAGAAGCAGCAGCAGGATGAACTGGCGGTGGGGGAGCGGAGAGACCTAGGGGACCTCCCATGGGTGAGTGGGGATAGATCCCGGGGGGCCAGTTCCGCAGGGAACCTCGAGACTAAATTGCTGCCCCTGGTTAAGGAGGGGGGGTGTGTGGATGCCCACCTCACTGCCTTTGGGCAGGCTGGCGATTTGAACCAAGGGGACCCTGCGGAAAAGCCCCGGTGTCTAGCTCCCTTGCTGGGTCCCAAGGCCATAGACTCCGTCAGCCAGATGGTTGGGGATGTGGACAGGCTCCCACTCCTGACCCCAACCTATATGTCTGTGTGGAGTTTCCTGGGGCCAGGCCCCCCGGACCTCCAGTGGGAGCAGAAGGTGATGGTCAATGGGGAGACATTCTTGGGGTGGCCAAAGGGCATGGGCTGCATAAACCTTCCCACATGCGGCCTGCGAGTACTATGCAGGCTATCGACCACCCCTGACCTAAGGGAGGGCGTGAAACTGGAAGGGCCTGGTGTAACTCCTACCAAGGAATGGGAGAGATGCTGGGAGAGATGCATGATGGGAGAGATGCATCCATGGGAACGTTGGTGGCTTCGAACTTCCCCAGGTCACCGGCTAAAGTGACCCCGCTCAGTTCCATCTCGAAGGGGGGAGAGATGTGACGAAGTGGGACTGTTCTTAACGTTTCCTCTGAATAGTGTGGGGGTGCCTCAGTTTCCCCTAGGCAGTTCTTAAGTATCTAGGGGGTGGGGTAAGGGTGTATGATCATTGCAGAGCCCTAGAGGGCAGGTGTGTGCAGGAGTCTGGACACAGAGAATGGCCGACACCCTGTTTCCTGGCAACTGATGGCCTGGGCCCTTCCCCCCTGCAAGGTGAGAGCTAAAGGGTTGGAGAACAAAGGAATCAGGTGACCATCTGGCCCGGGAAAGGAACAAAGCCCAGAGGAGGAGGGGCTGGAGGGGGTTTTCAGTTTGGGGCTGGCTGGGACATGGAGTGAAGTGCAGACGTGGTTGTCTGGCTCACTGCCCCCCAAAATGGACCCAGCTGAGGGGTCCCGTTCTCTGCACCTGCAAGCTCTGTTTTAGACCATGTTCCTGTCGTCTAATAAACCTTCTGTTTTACTGGCTGGCTGAGAGTCACGTCTGACTGCGAAGTTGGGGTGCAGGACCCTCTGGCTTCCCCAGGAGCCCCGCCTGAGCGGACTCGCTGTGGGAAGCGCACGGAGGGGCAGAGGATGCTGAATGCTCCGAGGTCAGACCCAGGAAGGTGGAAGCTGTGTGAGCTGTGTGTCCTGAAGACAGGCTGCTCACAGAAAGGCGACTGCCCCAGAGTCCTGACTGGCTTCATGGGGAGCAGTTCCAGAGCATCGCCCAGGGACTCCGTGACAATGGGGATAGGGCAGAACAGGGTCGGGGACAGGGGCATGAGAGTACACAAGGGTGGTGAAGGGACATGGGACAGGGGGCAAAATTGGGGGGATGGGGACCTGATGGGGGGGATGTGAGGGAACTACAGAATGGGGGGTGGGACTCTCACAGAGCCCCCGGGCGATGCTCTGGAACTGCTCCCCACGAAGCCAGGCAGGACTCTGGGGAAGTCTCCTTTCTGTGAGCAGACTGTCTTCAGGACACACAGCTGTGAAGATTTAGGGGACACAAAGGTGGCGGCAGCGTGAAGAGAGGAGGCAGGATTCAATGCTGAGGGTGCTGGAAGATCAAACTAATATGCTCCAGAGTATGGTTGAGCTGCAGGAAAGGCAGCAGGAGCACAGACCGCCGCTACAGCCCCTCTGTAACCAACTGCCCTCCTCCCAAGTTCCAAAGCCTCCTCATCCAGATGTCCAAGAATGCGGTGGGGGGGCCTCCGGCCACGCAGCTACTCCACCCCAGAGGATTGCCCAAGCAACAGAAGACTGGCATTCAATAAGTTTTAAAGTTTTAAAGTGCTGTGTGGCCTTGTCCTTCCCTCCTCCACCACCCCTCCCAGGCTACCTTATTATCCAACTATTTATCCTCCTATTTGTGTGATGAATTAATAAAGAATGCATAAATGTGAAGCAACAATGACTTTATTGCCTCTGCAAGTGGTGATCAAAGGGGGGAGGGGAAGGTGGTTAGCTTACAGGGAAGTAGAGTGAACCAAAGGGGGGGCAGGTTTCATCAAGGAGAAACAAACAGAACTTTCACACCGTAGCCTGGCCAGTCATGAAACTGGTTTTCAAAGCTTCTCTGATCGCACCGCACCCTCCTGTACTCTTCTAACCTCCCTGGTGTCTGGCTGTGCATAACCAGTGGCCAGGCGATTTGCCTCAACCTCCCACCCCACCATAAACGTCTCCCCCTTACTCTCAGAGATATTGTGGAGCACACAGCAAGCAGTAATAACAATGGGAATATTGGTTTTGCTGAGGTCTAAGCGAGTCAGTAAACTGCGCCAGCGCGCTTTTAAACGTCCAAATGCACATTCTACCACCATTCTGCACTTGCTCAACCTGTAGTTGAACAGCTCCTGACTGCTGTCCAGGCTGCCTGTGTATGGCTTCATGAGCCATGGCATTAAGGAGTAGGCTGGGTCTCCAAGGATAACTATAGGCATTTCAACATCCCCAGTGGTTATTTTCTGGTCTGGGAAGAAAGTCCCTTCCTGCAGCTTTTGAAACAAACCAGAGTTTCTGAAGATGTGAGAGTCATGTACCTTTCCTGGCCATCCCACGTTGATCTTGGTGAAACATCCCTTGTAATCCACCAGTGCTTGCAGCACTATTGAAAAGTACCCCTTGCAGTTTATGTACTCGCTGGCTTGGTGCTTCGGTGCCAAGATAGGGATATGGGTTCTGTCTATGGCCCCACCACAGGTAGGGAATCCCATTGCAGCAAAGCCATCCACTATGACCTGCACATTTCCCAGGGTCACTACCCTTGATATCAGCAGATCTTTGATTGCGTTGCCTTCTTGCATCACAGCAGCCCCCACAGTAGATTTGCCTACTCCAAATTGATTCCCGACTGACCGGTAGCTGTCTGCGGTTGCAAGCTTCCACAGGGCTATTGCCACTCGCTTCTCAGCTGTGAGGGCTGCTCTCATCTTGGTATTCTTGCGCTTCAGGGCAGGGGAAAGCAAGTCACAAAGTTCCATGAAAGTGCCCTTATGCATGCGAAAGTTTCACAGCCACCGGGAATCGTCCCAGACCTGCAACACTATGCGATCCCACCAGTCTGAGATTGTTTCCCGGGCCCAGAATCGGCGTTCCACGGCATGAACCTGCCCCATTAGCACCATGATGCCCACATTGCCGGGGCCCGTGCTTTGAGAGAAGTCTGTGTCCATGTCCTCATCACTCTCGTCACTGCTCTGACATCACCTCCTCGCCCGGTTTCGCTTTGGCAGGTTCTGGTGCTGCATATACTGCTGGATAACGCGCGTGGTGTTTAATGTGCTCCTAATTGCCAAAGTGATCTGAGCGGGCTCCATGCTTGCAGTGGTGTGGAATCTGCACAGGTAAGTCAGGAAAAAAGGCGCGAAACGATTTTCTGCTGTTGCTTTCACGGAGGGAGGGAGGGAAGCGGGGGCCTGACGACATGTGCCCAGAACCACCCGTGACAATGTTTTAGCCCCATCAGGCATTGGGATCTCAACCCAGAATTCCAGTGGGCGGCGGAGACTGCGGGAACTGTGCGATGGCTACCCACAGTGCAACGCTCCGGAAGTCGACGTGAGCCTCGGTACAGTGGAAGCGCTCCGCCCAGTTAATGCACTTAATGTACTTAGAGCATTTTGTGTGGGGACACACACACTCGACTATATAAAAACGATTTCTAAAAAAATGACTTCTATAAATTCGACCTAATTTCATAGTGTAGACATACCCTTTGCCAGTCAGTAAAACAGAGGTTTATTAGACGACAGGAACATGGTCTAACACAGAGCTTGTAGGTACAGAGAACTGGACCCCTCAGCCGGGTCCATTTTGGGGGGCAGTGAGCCAGACATCCCTGTCTGCACTTCACTAGATGTCTCCAGCCAGCCCCAACCGACTCACCCTCCAGCCCCTCCTCCTCTGGGCTTTGTCCCTTTCCCGGGCCGGGAGGACACCTGATCCCTTTGTACTCCAACCCCTTTATCTCTCACCTTGCAGGGGGGAAGGGCCCAGGCCATCAATTGCCAGGAGACAGAGTGTCAGCCATTTATGTACATTGGCCCTTTGCTCTGCAACAATTACACCCCCTTATCCCATCACCTAGACACTTAAGAAATGCATAGGGGAAACTGAGGCACCCGTACAGTATTCAGAGGAAACATTAAGAACAGTCCCACTTCATAGAATATCAGGGTTGGAAGGGACCTCAGGAGGTCATATAGTCCAACCCCCTGCTCAAAGCAGTACCAATCCCATCTCAGCCAGGGTTTTGTCAAGCCTGACCTTAAAACCTTCTAAGGAAGGAGATTTTTATCAATCAATATTCATGGTGGAAAAGGAGTTTCTATTCTCCTTATTCTGCATCTATCTATCTGTGGGCTTGGGCTTCTCATTTCCCCAAGATAATAAAAAGAGTGCCCACCTGAGTGCTAAGATACGGGTTCATGAATACAGACCTTGTAGTACACACCTAGAGTGCAACATTGCACAGGGCTGTGTTACATGTCCATTGAAAGTTACCTTATTTTCAGCCGAAGCAATTTGAGACCATCTATTTGTATAATTTGAAAATATAGTTTTCCTTCTTTTATTCTAAAATTTTATTTTAAAATTTGTCTTAAGTCAACTTAAAATATCTAAAATAACTGGTTGACTATGCCTTTTTTATTGCTTAGCAAATTCTGGAGTTCTGTACAGCAACACAGACCCTTCTGCAGCTTCGCCCCGAGTCAGGGTGTGAACCCCGGCATCCTGCCCAACGGACGACCTTCCCCAGAGGAGCTGCAACCCAGCGCCAGGCGAGGGGTCCCTGTATAACCAGCACCCCACCCCAGATGGGGCTGCATCCCTACGTTGGAGTCCCTGTATAACCAGCCCACGCACCCCACCCCATCTCGCCCAGGTGTTACACACATTCACAGCAGGGGCCCAGGGGGGCTGGTTTGTGGTTCTGTGTTTATTACAAAGCTGGAGATTAACAGGATGCAAAATAACATAGACAGCCTCGGCACATCCTCTCCTCATCCCGGTGCTAAGCCCCCCACACCGGCCCTACGTGTGGGTCTGGACGGGGCAGGGGGCCAGCTGCTCGATGGGACGGGGCAGTAGCAGGGGGAGGGCAGCGTCTCCCCTAAATCTTCTTAGAAGCAGAGTTCTCTGGGGCTGGCGCTGCAGGGGGGGTGAGTCTGTCGCCCCCTGGGGCCAGGTGCCCCATGGCTGCAGGGGGCTCTCACTGCGGGGCCCCCCGGGCCCTGTTGATTGCGGCGTACACGCTGGGCTGGGCAGACTCAGGGGCAGGGGCCGGTTTCCCCCGCTTGGCCTGCAGCACCTGGACGTCCAGCTCGGCGTAGGTGAGTCCCTGGGCACTGGGGTCGGGCTCCTGGGGCAGGAAGGGGAGAGAGTCACTGGGGTGTGTGTGAGCGTGTGTGTGAATCTACCAACACCCCAACACACACACAGCACAGGGTACACACACACACATAAGCCCACCACTCTCCTACCAGCCTGACCCCCACCCCACGCCACTGAGTGTGCCAGGAAAGGTGTATTTGTGGGAGGGGGGCTGTGAGGGAGCTACTGGGGCCCATGTGGGGCAAGGTTGGGGGGTCAGGCCCCATGGGGGAACAGGGGACGCTTACCAGGGTCTGTGGCTCTTTTCCCTCGTCGATAGAGGTGTCTGCGGAACAGAGACACTCGCTGAGCTGCACCCCCGGCTGGCCCAGAGCAGGACCCCACACCCAGCTCCAACCCCCCATATCCATCCCAGGGGGTCAGAGCCTGGCAGAGCCACCCCCTCCCCGCCCCACACCATGGGCCAGAGTCATTAGCCCAGTGTTACAGAGAGGAAAACTGAGTCACAAAAATGTCGAGGGGGTTACAGCGGGGGCAGGGGGCTGGGAGTCAGAAATCCTGGGTTCTCGCCCTGGCTCAGGAGGAGAGTGGGGTCTAGCTAGTGGTTAGAGCAGTGGGCTGGGAGCCAGGAGTGGACGGGGAACTAGAGCGGGAAGGGAGGGTGGCCCCAGGGAGCTCCTGGGAGTCCAACACTCTCAGCTGACACCAGCTACCTCTGGGACCCCCTCCTTAGTCCCGCCCAGCAGCAGCTGTAAATCAGACCCTGCCCCATATGGGTGGAGCCCCCCACTAGCCCCGTCCCTCCCTGGGGTCCTGCCCCACTCTGGTACCCCCTTGGGTGTGTTACTCACAGACGGGGTCTTGCTGAGCCGATGCCTTTAATGCCTCCATAGGGCTGGTGCTAAAAGAGAAAATTCCCTTGTAAATGTCATATCCCCCCACTGCGGAGAGATTCCCCAACACACCTAGAGAGCCCCCCATCCTGCCTCACACTGAACCCAGTTCCCTAGAACCCAGGACTCCTGGTCACAGCCCAACACACACACCCACACCTCCCTGCTGTAACCACTAGACCCCACTCCCCTCCCAGATGAAGGAGAGAACCCAGGAGCCCTGTGACCCCGGCAGGTCGATTGGGAGAGGGAGGAGCCGGGTTCCTACCTGCTGGGTCTCGGTGCAGCTCCTTTTCCTGCAGAGGGACACAAACCAGAATCCCCCATGAGCAGATCGGGATCCCCCGGTCCCAGCACAGGGCAGCACAACACTGTAACATGGGCCGGGGCGGGGCAGATTAACTTTGGGGGGCTTTTCCTGTCCCTATTCCTCCCTCCTTAGTGACTCGCTATAACAAACCTGATCCATAGGTCGGCTCCCCTGGCACCCCATGTACCAGAGAGGCACGGTGTCTGTGGCTCTTTATAAAGGGACCCCCTCGCCCGGTGCTGAGATGCGGCCACCTCTGGGGTGGGGCAAGGGGACTGGTTATATGGGGACCCCTCAGCCTGCGCTGAGATGCGGTCCCTCTGGGGTGGGACAGGTGTGTGTGTACAGGGATAACCCATGCAGTAGAACCCCTTGCTGAGCCCCCACCCCACTCCTGGGCTTTCCCGGCACCGTCCCCCATCCAAGCCGTAACGCCATCCTGCCCTGCTTAGCGGCAGGTTTAACCCTTTCCTCGCTGGGTGGGGCACTTACTGGCTCGGGTTTTTCGGAAGCAGAGGAAGGCCACCAGGAGGAGGAGGAGGCCGGCGGCTGCCGCGCTCGCCCCGGCGATGATGTGGCTGGTCAGACACTGAAGTGCCAGAGATCCCGATTCTCCTGGGAAACAGCAGCAGGCTGTGAGTGCTGGGAGGGTCTGGTCTGTTCCCCCCCAGCCTCTCCCACCCCAGGCAGCACCCAAGGGGCTGGGACACCACAGGGCACAACCAGGAAAAAAATCTATGGGGAGGATGTTGGGGGGTCCTAGGGTATCAAGTGGGGTCAGATCAAGCAAGATTTGGGGGATTTGTAGTGCTAGGGGACACTGGGCTGCAGTGGGCTGGGGGCTCAGTAGGAGGCATTCACCCCATCGGTCAGAGCTGGCCCCATTGCCCCAGCATGGCACTGGGGGAGCTGTCTGATCCAGCCTGGCCGTCATTTCTAAGGCATTTCACCCCCTTCCTCATGGCCACACTGACTCAGGCCAAAGGGCCCATCTAGCCTGGTATCCCGCCTCCCATGCTGGCTGCCCCTGGCAGCGTCACATGGACCTCAGGGCACCACCCGCATGGCCACTGATGACCCCAGCTGCCCCCAGAGGGGGCCTCCAGCTGCCCTGTTAGCGAGGCGGGTTCGTGTCTGAGCAGGAGACTTCGCTCCCTGCCCAAATCCATTGGCAGGGGGGAGCCACTGCCCCTGAGAACAGCCTCCATCCCTCCCCTGGGCAACCACTGAGGGAAGCTGCCCCATAATCTGTGACTCAAGAGATTCTCCCCTGGTCCCACACTGGACTCTCACTCCCCCCTGCGCCCCTGGGCCGGGGTGGGGGGACAGAGTTCTCGGGTCTTGGGGCCGTAGTTTTGGGGGGGGCAGAAAGTAGTAAATGGGTTGCGGGGCTGCAGTGGGGGGACGGAATAGTGCGGGACTGTGGGTGGAATAGGGGCGGGGCCCTGGGGAAGGGAGAGAAAGGGGTGGGGCTGTGGGCGGGGCTGCAGGCCGAGGAGGTGGGACAGGAGTGGGAGGGCAGGTGAAAAGGTGGGGAGCGACTCCCCCTTGCTCTGGCCCAGGGCCCCAGGAAACCTTAATTCAACTCTGCCCGTGACTCAGCATCGATCGTTACTGTCAGTCCCGGGGAGGGGGGTTTGTGGCTGGGGACGGTGCTGGCTGGGCAGCCCCTGGGCCCTGACTCCTCTCTGAGTCCCCAGTGCGGGGGCAGCCGGGGGAGCATCCCCTGGGAAAGGCCCCTGCTGTGCAGCTGCCCCTGGGGACAGGGATCCCCCCTCCCTTGGCACCAAATCTCCAGGAGCTGCTGCTCCCCCCTGGCTGGGGAACCCCCCAGTGACACTGTCCCCGCTCCCTGTCCAGGCGAGTCCTAGGGCTCTGGGCAGAGCCTGGCTCTGAGCATCCCATCTGGGTGCCGACCTTCTGAGGGTCCGGCTGGGAGCGGGGACGTGGAGCCGGGCCCCTCACCTGCTACCACCAGCTGCACGGGGTGGCTGGGCTGCGAGGAGACGAAGGGCTCTGACCGGGGCCGGTAGCTGCAGCCGTAGCTCCCTCCGTGCTGCCGGCCCACGGTGGGGATGTGGAACTCGGCCCCGTCCCCAGCAGGGTCCATGTGTCGCGGCGGGTTCAGGTCTCCAGCCTTGTGCAGGAAGAACCTCACGTCCCGGCTCTGCCCCTGACACCGGATGGTGACGTCTGTCCCTGCGGCGGTGACCCCAATGGGGCTCAGAGAGATGGAGGGTCTGGGCAGGCTGGGATCTGCGCACAGGAGACAGGCTGTGAGAGCCAGACCCGGGCACCCACCCAGCCCTGGACTCCAGCAGCAGAAGAGAAGAGTGAGGGGGGATTTGATAGCAGCCTTCAACTCCCTGAAGGGGGGCTCCAAAGAGGATGGAGCTGGGCTGTTCTCAGTGGGGGCAGATGACAGAACAAGGAGCGATGGTCTCAGGTTGCAGTGGCGGAGGTCTCCTTTGGATATTAGGAAACACTATTGTGACGGTGCCCCCATAAGGCTTTATGAAAATATACTTGTCAATGTATATATGTGTGACGAAGTGGGACTGTTCTTAATGTTTCCTCTGAATTGTGTGGGGGTGCCTCAGTTTCCCCTAGGCAGTTCTTAAGTATCTAGGGGGTGGGGTAAGGGTGTATGATCGTTGCAGAGCCCTAGAGGGCAGGTGTGTGCAGGGTCTAGAAACAGAGAATGGCCGACACCCTGTTTCCTGACACCTGATGGCCTGGGCCCTTCCCCCCTGCAAGGTGAGAGATAAAGGGTTGGAGAACAAAGGAATCAGGTGCCCTCCTGGCCTGGGAAAGGGACAAAGCCCAGAGGAGGAGGGGCTGGAGAGAGTTTCAGTTTGGGGCTTGCTGGAGACATGGAGTGAAGGGCAGACGTGGTTGTCTGGCTCACTGCCCCCCAAAATGGACCCAGCTGAGGGGTCCGGTTCTCTGCACATACAAGCTCTGTTTTAGACCATGTTCCTGTCGTCTAATCAACCTCTGTTTTACTGGCTGGCTGAGAGTCACATCTGACTGCGAAGTTGGGGTGCAGGACCCTCTGACTTCCCCAGGACCCCGCCTGGGCGGACTCGCTGTGGGAAGCGCACGGAGGGGCAGAGGAGGCTGAATGCTCCGAGGTCAGACCCAGGAAGGTGGAGCCGGGTGAGCTGTGTGTCCTGCAGACAGGCTGCTCACAGAAAGGCGACTGCCCCAGAGTCCTGACTGGCTTCATAGAGAGCAATTCCAGAGCATCCTCTGCCCCTTCGTGCGCTTCCCACAGCGAACATATCTCTGTCAAGGTCATCACCTACTGAATCTATTCATCCTATTTGTATGCATGTGTCATTATCGCATTCGAAGTTATGAGTATCGGCTGCGTACTTGTTTGATTCTGAGTAGGTTTCAGTGAAGCAGTTGGTCAGCTTCCTGAGAAAGGACTGTTCTCAGTAAGTGCCCAATCAAGAAGCCCTTAAGCCAACAATGAACTTGGAGACGCCAGTCCACCTCTGGGCTTTCCCAGGAATGTGGCGTGGCTGGTAAGGAACTCAGTCCTGCGTGGACATGTGACTTGCCCTGGTGACTCTAAAACATCATTTTGTAGCTTGACTTTACATAGGAGAGAGGAGGGGGTCTCCACCCACAAGAGCAAGTCTATTTAAGCTCATGGGAGACCCCTCCATTTTGTCTTCAGCTGGCTAAAGAGAGAGCCTCTCCACCCCCAAAGATACCTGAAAGAAACTGGAACAAAGGACAGTAACTACAGGGGATGTGAGTGATAGCTGGACGCAGACTAGAAGGAGATTTGTCTGTAAAAGGAAGCTTACTGGAACTGGTGAGGTTTTTATCTGTATTAGCCATGGCTGCCTAGTTCTTGGGGTCCTCATAGGCCGTGTGTGGCCCCTGCCTTATTCACTGCATCCCCCCCCTCCCCCTGAGCAGAGGGCGACTCAGAGGCTGCTCGCTGGAGCCTGGCACTATTGGGCCTGAGGGCCACACAGGAAGGAAGTCAGCCCCCTGGGAGGCAGCGAAGCGTCTTTATACCCATTCTACAGGGGGAAACTGAGTCACATTCAGATTCACTTTCCTTCGTGAGCTCCCAGGGGCAGGGATGGTCTCTTCACTCTGTGTTTATGCAGCGCCGGGCACAACGGGGTCCTGACCATGGCAGGGGCCCTACATGTTCCCCCAACACAAGGGTGTCACAGAGTCCCTGGGCGATGCTCTGGAACTGCTCCCCATGAAGCTAGTCAGGACTCTGGGGCAGTCGTGTTTCTGTGAGCAGCCTGTCTGCAGGACACACAGCTCACCCGCCTCCACCTTCCTGGGTCTGACCTCGGAGCATTCAGCATCCTCTGCCCCTCTGTGCGCTTCCCACAGCGAGTCCGCTCAGGTGGGGCTCCTGGGGAAGCCAGAGGGTCCTGCCCCCCAACTCCGCAGTCAGACGTGACTCTCAGCCAGCCAGTAAAACAGAGGTTTATTAGATGACAGGAACATGGTCTAAAACAGAGCTTGCAGGTGCAGAGAACAGGACCCCTCAGCTGGGTCCATTTTGGGGGGCAGTGAGCCAGACAACCACGTCTGCCCTTCACTCCATGTCCCAGCCAGCCCCAAAATGAAACTCCCTCCAGCCCCTCCTCCTCTGGGCTTTGTTCCTTTCCCGGGCCAGGAGGTCACCTGATTCCTTTGTTCTCCAGCCCTTTAGCTCTCACATTGCAGGGGGGAAGGGCCCAGGCCATCAGTTGCCAGGAAACAGGGTGTCGGCCATTCTCTGTGTCCAGACTCCTGCACACACCTGCCCTCTAAGGCTCTGCAATGATCATACACCCTTACCCCACCCCCTAGATACTTAAGAACTGCCTAGGGGAAACTGAGGCACCCCCACACTATTCAGAGGAAACATTAAGAACAGTCCCACTTAACGGGGTCCTGACCATGGCAGGGGTCCTACATGCTCCCCCAACACAAGGGATCCAGTGCTATTGAGGCCAGTATTTGCAGAGTTCTCCCCTAACTGTGGGCATCTCCGTTTGTGGGCGGTCGGTCTGAGATCCCCCAAGATTGAGGCCCCCCGACAAAGAAGGACACTTTTGAAAACCGCGATGTGCTCCCATCACACAGAGTCTGTGGCCGCGCCAGGAGAACAGAGGGGAGGGGATCACAGGATTAAATAGCGACTCACGGTTCCTACGCACAAGGGACAGCGTTAAAGTCACCTCCCTGACCCGAGTCCCCAGGGGCTGCTGCTCCCCCCTGGCTGGGGAACCCCCCAGTGACTCCGTCCCCTCTCCCCGGCTGGGCGTCCCCACTGCGGCGTCAGGGCTCAGGGCAGAGCCTGGCTCTAAGCGTCCCATTAGCACCGAGCCCCCGTGAGGGTCAGACTGGGGGTGGGGCTGGGAACGGGGACGCCGAGCCGGGCCCCTCACCTGTCACCGCCAGATCCACGGGGTCGCTGGGGGACGACACGGCGAACGGCTCCGATCTGTTCTGATAGGAGCAGCTGTAGATCCCCCGGTCCTCCTGGCGCACGTTGCTGATGGGAAACACAGCCTCCAACCCGTTCGAAGCCACAGTTTGGCAATGGCTTCCCTCTTTATTCAGCACGAACCGCATGCCCCGGTGCTGCCCCCGACACCAGACGGCCACTGCTCCCCCCAGGGAGACCCCCCAGCTGGGGCTCAGGGAGATGCTGGGTTTGGGATAGCTGGGCTCTGCAGGGGGAAGCAGACAGGCCGTGAGTCCCAGGCCCCGTCACCCAGTCCTGGAGCCTGTCCTCAACACGCGGCCTCCGTGGGGGGTCAGACCCGGTGGCCCTGGGGACGGACTCCTGGATGCCTTTCCACAGGGGCCCAGAGTTTCCTCTGAGCCCTGGGCTAACAGCATGAGACACGGAGCAACCCCAGCCCCCGGGGGCCCAAAGCTCTGCTCCCAAGTGGGTGACACACCAGTCCAGTCTCTAGGGGTCCATTCACGCCCTGGCTTCTCTGCTGGGAGGGGGCTGGGAGCCAGGACTCCTGGGTTCTGTCCCTGGCTCTGGGTGGGGCTTGGGGTCTAGGCAGGAGAGCAGGAGGATGTGGGCCAGGACTCCGGGTTCTGTCCCTGGCTCTAGGAGGGGAGTGGGGTGTAGTGGGGAGAGCAGGGAGGATGGGGGCAAGGACTCCTGGGTTCTGTGCACATGTAACGGGGCTGTTGTCCCCTTACTGACATTCACTCGGGGTGTTTTGGTTGCTCGCTCCCAGCACCAAGGGGAAGGGTCGATGGGAATCCAGGACCCTGAGACCGACAGTCCCCAGGAACAATGGGGAGAGGCCAACGCTCCAGGTGAGCCTGATTGCCAGGGCCAGCGGGCTAGTCAGGAATCCAGGGGGTCCCATCCTCTGGGTGAGCTGGAGTTGCCTGGGGCAGACAGAGGGGGGCTGAGCTAAGGAGAAAGCAGGGGCCCGAGCTGAGCTGGGAGCACCCAGAGCCGGGCCAGCCAGAGGGGCCAGAACAGCAGCCCGGGGAGGAGGTCCGTGCTGGGAGCAGAGTCAAAGCAGCAGCCCACAGAGCAGCCCTGTCCCCGGAGCTGCAGCCACCGGAGCCCAGAGACGCTGGCTGTGACGTCCCCGGGCCACAGAGCGGGGTGACGGGTTTTCCTTTCACCTTCCCCATTTTTTTCCTTATTTTTAAAAATTGATTCTTGTGTAATAAATTGTTTGTAATGATCAGGGGGTCAGGGGAGCGTCCAGCGCAGAGAGAGCACCCGAGAGAGGGGACACCCTCGCCCCTTCCTGAAGTGACCACAACAAGGTTGGGGGTCGAGTCCCCCGGGAATCTGGGGCCCAGCCTTGCCGGGGTCATGAGGACTCTGCCACACGGGAGGGAGGAAGGGGAGCCCTCGAGGTCAGGCAGGCCGCTGGGTAAAGGGAGTGGGAGCGAGGACTCAGATCCTTTCACCAGCCAATCCCACCGGGGTGGGTATAAGCCAGGAAAGTTCCCCACAACAGCGGGACCATTCCCCCGCTTACACACAGCACCACCCCTGACTTGTAGGGGACTGTGAAAGTCTCTCCTATCCACTGAGGTTTATAACCTTCAGCTCCGCCCGTCACCCCCTAACTGATGTGTTACCTGGGAAAGGCCCCCCTGCTCTGCAGCTCCCGCTGGGGGCAGGGATCCCCCCTCCCTCAGCCCTGAATGTCCAGTGTCTGCTTCTCCCCCCGGCTGGGGAACCCCCCAGTGACTCTGTCCCCTCTGCTAGGCTCAGGGCAGAGCCTGGCTCTGAGCGTCCCAACAGTGCAGAGACCCACCTTTCCCCAGGCCTTGGGATCGCGGGGTGGGCGGCTGTGAGTGCAGGGGAGGGACGTGTTGGGGCGGGGGCTGATCTGGGGGGCTTGTCCCCCATGGCTGCACTGACCGTGAACGTTTTGGTTACCCCGACGGGATCTAGAGCCCACGGATGGGCGCTGTTAGCGTTTGTATGAGCTGAAATAAATCCACATTTCCCGCCCCCCGCAATCTTCCCAGCCTGAGGGGGCAGGACACTGAACCAGTGGATGGTTCCCATCTGCTTTGTCAGACCCCGGGAGCGAAGGTCGGCTCCTCGTTACTCCCTGGTGGGGCAGGGCAGAGAGGAACTGGGACGGGTTTGAGCGCCCAGGGGGAGTTTGTGTTGAGTTTTGGGTAAGGTTCAGGACTCAGATCCCCTCCCCCATCCTTGATGTTACTGTTCTCCCCCCAGACTGATACTCACCTCCCCACGCCCCGCTGTGCCCGGCCAGCCAGCAGCCTGGAGAGGAGACGGCTCGTTAGTGACCAGATCCCAGAGCAACTGGATCCCTCACCCTGGTCTCATTTCCACCCCACCCCACCCCACCATGGACACACGCCCTGGTCTCAGATCCCCCCTCCATGAGCAGATGCCCTGGTCTAAGATCCCCCCTCTTTGGGCACACGCCCTGGTCTCAGATCCACCCCCCACATAGACACACGCCCTGGCTGTCTCCGATACTCACCAAGGAGGACGGTGAGAGCAGACGCCATGATGGGGCAGTGGGGGGCCCCCCAGCGCTGCCACCAACACCCCAGTGTCCAGCTCCACCCAGCCTGAGGCCCGAGTGCGAGCAGAATGAGGAACTGCGCCGGGGGCTGCAGCCCCAGGAAGCCCGTTATGCGCTCGGCCCCTTTCTTCCCCATCAGCTGGTTTCTCTGCAATCTCCAGCCCAAATCTACCGCGGTCAGAGCAAAGCCAGCTCCCTGCAACACCCAGCAAACCACATCGCCTCCTGCAGCTGCCTGGTCCCACGCCACCCCCCATCAGCCCCCAGCCCCACATGGGAGCTGCCCAGTCCGGGGACCAGCTGGGAACAGGGGAATCTCAGGAGGTGTCAAAAGGTGTCCAGGCTGCCCTGAGCTTTTCCAACAGGCCCGTCTAGCCTCCCTGGAGGAGCAGCTCAGAGCAGAGGAGGGCTTCTACCCCCCACACACAGTGCCCCCCACAAAGACACCCTCTCCCAAGGAGCGGGACAGAGATTCCTTCCTGACCCAGCTGGGCCCAGCCCCAGCCCTGCAGCATGAGGGTGGAGGCACCTGGCCAACCTCCTTCTCAGGTACCATCGCTGCACACGCCGTTCTTAGCTGAGTGATGTGGCACAGAGACACGAAGGGGAGGTTTGAGCGGGGTGGGAGTTGTGGTTTCTGGTCCCCGTGAGCAGGGGAGGGAGGGGTAAATGTAGATCCTGAGTGGATAAAGGAGCAGTGGATAAATCCGGGAAAGGGGAAGTCTGGCCAGAACTGGCGCTCACTTCCTGTTTCTTCTACTGCCAGTGAAATTCTGTGAAAACCTGATGCCCGGCATCTACCCTGTTATATACCCCGGCTCTGGGAGGGGAATGGGGTCTAGTGATTGGGGGATGGGGGTGGCTGGGAGCCAGGACTCCTGGGTTCTCTCCTGGCTCTGGTTGGGGGGGTGGGGTCTAGTGCTAAGAGAAAAGGATGCAGATTTGAGCCAGCCCCCTATAGGTGAAAGACCCCATGTCCCTTCCCGATCCCATACCAGGGGCAGTGGGTCTGTGCATCTCAGGGCCCAGGGCAGAGCTCACCTCAGGATGCTGCAAAAGGGACACGGGGGGTGGGGGGGAGCTAACCAGCCCCCCAGAAATGGGAGGGGGCAAGTTAACAGGGACAGAGCTCAAGAGAATCTCCCCTCCCCCACCCCCGGCAGATGCCCAAGCTCTGGCTCCCCAGCTTGTTTACCCTTCACCCCCCACCCCCGACATTCATGCATTGGGATCCTCAGCCCCCTGGACTGTATCCCCTCCCCCGTACATGTCCCACCATCCCGTGTCCCCTCATGTCCCTGTCCCCCTCTTTCTGCCCCCTGGCCTGTGTCCCTGTGACAAAGTGGGACTGTTCTTAATGTTTCCTCTGAATACTGTAGGGGTGCCTCAGTTTCCCCTATGCACTTCTTCAGTCTCTAGGTGCTGGGATAAGGGGGTGTAATTGTTGCAGAGAAAGGGCCAGTGTACATAAATGGCCGACACTCTGTCTCCTGGCAACTGATGGCCTGGGCCCTTCCCCCCTGCAAGGTGAGAGATAAAGGGGTTGGAGTACAAAGGGATCAGGTGTCCTCCCGGCCCGGGAAAGGGACAAAGCCCAGAGGAGGAGGGGCTGGAGGGTGAGTCGGTTGGGGCTGGCTGGAGACATCTAGTGAAGTGCAGACAGGGATGTCTGGCTCACTGCCCCCCAAAATGGACCCGGCTGAGGGGTCCAGTTCTCTGTACCTACAAGCTCTGTTTTAGACCATGTTCCTGTTGTCTAATAAACCTCTGTTTTACTGGCCGGCTAAGGGTATGTCTACACTATGAAATTAGGTCGAATTTATAGAAGTTGGTTTTTAGAAATCGTTTTTATATAGTCGAGTGTGTGTGTCCCCACACAAAATGCTCTAAGTGCATTAAGTGCATTAACTGGGCGGAGTGCTTCCACAGTACCAAGGCTCACGTCGACTTCCGGAGCGTTGCACTGTGGGTAGCCATCCCACAGTTCCCGCAGTCTCCGCCGCCCACTGGAATTCTGGGTTGAGATCCCAGTGCCTGATGGGGCAAAAAACATTGTCGCGGGTGGTTCTGGGCACATGTCCTCAGGCCCCCCCTTCCCTCCCTCCCTTCATGAAAGCAACGGCAGACAATCGTTTAGCGCCTTTTTTCCTGAGTTACCTGTGCAGACGCCATACCACGGCAAGCATGGAGCCCTCTCAGCTCACTGTCACCCTACGTCTCCTGGGTGCTGGCAGACACAGGATTGCATTGCTACAGAGCTGCAGCTCATTGCCTTGTGGCAGCAGACGGTGCATAGGCCTGATAACCATCGTCCTCATGTCCTAGGAGCTCTTGGCCGCCTCAGTAAGGTCGGTCAGGAGCTCCTGTGCAGACATGGCCGCAGGGACTGAAATAGGAGTGACTCGAGCAGGTCATTCTCTTCAGTCCTGCCGGCAGCCCTATTGCACCGTCTTCTGCCAACCAGCCAGGAGATGAGGATGGCTAGCAGTCCTATTGCACCGTCTTCTGCCAGCCAAAGATGTAAAAGATAGATGGAGTGGATCAAAACAAGAAATAGACCAGATTTGTTTTTTATTCTTTTGCTCCCCTCTCCCTCCGTGAAATCAACGGCCGACAATCGTTTCAGTGAGCTCTGTCAGGGGCACCTGGAAAAGTTTAATGGAGATTCAGTCCTGCCTGGAATAGCAGGGGGAGGGATAGCTCAGTGGGTTGAGCATTGGCCTGCTAAACCAGGGTTTTGAGTTCAATCCTTGAGGGGGCCATTCTGTATGACAGTTGTTTTTGTTTCTCCTTGATGTAAAGCCACCCCCTTTGTTGATTTTAATTCCCTGTAAGCCAACCCTGTAAGCCATGTCGTCACTCGCCCCTCCCTCCGTCAGGGCAACGGCAGACAATGGTTCCACGTTCTTGCCGGCACCCAGTGCCGAGAGGCAAAACAACAGGAGGGTTTGGTTCACTACCCGGTGTGCTTCACCCAATAATTACAACGGGGTGGAGAAGCAGAAAAGTTTATTTGAAGCTTCAAAAAGGTACAGGGAGAATAAAATCTCAAATCCTGCACACAGAGCAGGAAGTTACACAGGCGTTTATACATCCTTTCTTCAGCATACTTATCCAATAGCAAGCTGCCCTAAGTATCCATATAGCCAGCCAATCCAGTTACCAGCTAGTTCACTTGTTCTCTGTATCATTTGTTAAACTATACATAAAGCTGCTTTATTCAGCATTTTTCTTCCATATCTGCCCTGTTTGGCCTTGTTTAGTTTCAGGCAGTCTGACTCTACAACATATTGTTTCAGATCCTCAGCATAACTGCTGTGAGTGCCTCTAGGCGGGGGTGCCAAGGACACTTGGGCCTAGTACGCAGAGCTGCTGCGAGTGCCTCCAGGAGGGATGGGGGGCGGCCAAGGACACTTGGGCCTAGTGCGAGGGGGCTTCATTGATACTTGTGGTCTTCCATCCCCTCGAGTTACCTAGTGGCCATGCCCCAGTGTCCCCAACAACTCCCTCCTTTGAGAACACTCAACAGCCTTGGCTCTGAGTTTTCTCACTTGGGCTACTTAATTCTTTACAATAGGACTTTGCATAAGCACTTTGTGATAGCCCTGAAGAGAATGACTTATTAACTTCTGCAAAAGGGCCCTGAAACATGAGACGGCACAGCATAATACCATTAATACAGTTAAGGCAAGGGGAGCGTCAGCTTTCAAGCAAAAAAAAAAGAAAAGAAAAGAAGGAAGGAAGCTATCTGTCAAGTTCCTACCCCAAGTAATCGTAAGCGGCTCAGGGCATTTCTGGGTATGGCAGGCTTTTGCAGGATCTGGATCCCAGAGTTTGGACTGTGGGCTAAACCCCTGTATGACTGTGTAAAAGGAGAAGATCATGACACCTTCTATTGGATCCCAGAGGCTGACAGGGCATTTAAAATCCTGAAAAGGAAGTTGATGGAAGCCCCAGCTCTGGGCTTGCCAGATCTCTCTAAGCCGTTTCAGTTGTATGTACATGAACGAAGGGGGGTGGCCCTAGGAGTGCTCACACAGCTGTTAGGAGCATGGAGACATCCCATGGCTTATTAGTCTAAGCAACTGGATCAGGTTGCAAAGGGTTGGCCGGCATGTTTACGGGCTGTCGCAGCTATTGCCCTAGTGCTTGAGGAAGCCGAGAAGCTAACATTGGGAGGGGTTATGCAAATCTATACTCCCCATATGGTCTGAGCCTTATTGGATGCAAAGGGAGGGCTTTGGCTCACCCAGGCTCGGATTGCTCGGTACCAGGCTAAGCTGTTGGAGAACTCTGACGTCACCTTACAGCCTTGCCCCTCCCTTAACCCAGCCACCCTCTTGCCAGAAACAGAGGAACAGAAACATGACTGTTTAGAGATCATAGATGTCCAGTACTCCAGCCGTCCAGATTTAAAGGATGTACCCTTCCCAAATGCAGATTATGAGTGGTACACTGATGGTAGCAGTACTGTAATAGATGGGCAAAGGAGGGCGGGTTATGCTGTTGTGACGCTCCATGACACTGTGGAAGCTGAAGGTTTGCCTGCTGGGACCTCTGCCCAGCTGGCCGAACTAATAGCCCTGACCCGTGCACTTGAACTGTCAAAAGGAAAGCGGGTCAACATTTTTACCGATTCAAAGTATGCTTTTGGTGTGCTGCGTGCTCATGCTGGCCTATGGAAGCAAAGGGGAATGCTGACAGCCCAAGGCTCCCCAGTCAAGTACGGGCCCCAAATCCTCCGGCTCCTAGAAGCCGTACAACTCCCCTCGGAAGTGGCGGTGGTACGCTGTAAAGCCCATCAAAGGGAGGATCAAGATGTGGCCAGAGGTAACGCCCGGGCAGATAGAGAGGCTAAGCATGCTGCCACCCTGCCATCCCCTCAGACTGAGAACGCCCATATGCATGCCCTTATCCCATCAGTAGGGGAGCTTCCAACCCCTCAGTACTCTGGGGAGGAGAGACAGCTAACTGACAAACTCGGTCTCTGGGAAAAAGAGGGATGGCTCCATTCCCCGGAAGGGAAGGTCCTCTTACCAAAGGGCCTGATCCAGCCTGTGCTGCAGAAACTACATCAAACCACTCATGCTGGCAGGGAAGCACTTATCCAGCTAATGGGAAAATACTTTATCACTTCCGGGCTCCGACCCCTGGCTGCCCAGGTACAAGCGGACTGCTTAGTCTGCCAAAAGAATAACCCCCGACCGGGACATCCTGTGCCACCAGCTGCCCTAGAACCCACTCCGGGCCCTGGACAAGTGTGGCAAATAGACTTTACTGAGTTTCCCCGGACCCAAGGGTTCAAATATCTCCTTGTCATAGTGGATCGGTTCAGCGGACAGCCAGAAGCCTTCCCATGCCGTAACTGCACTGCCAGAACAGTGGCCCTCAAGTTTGTTAAGGAGATCGTTCCTCGCTTTGGACTCCCCCGTGGATGGAATCTGACAACGGGACACACTTCACGTCACAAATCATTCAAAGCATCTCACATGCCTTATAGGTCCCCTGGAAACTCCATACACCCTGGAGACTGCAAGCCAGTGGGGTAGTGGAGCGTACCAATCAGACCCTTAAACGGCATCTCTCAAAAGTGTGCCAAGAAGCCTCACTGCGATGGTCTGATGCTTTGCCCCTTGTCCTACTCCGTATCTGCGTTCTCCCAAAGGGTAGATTAGGGCTTTGTCTCTTTGAAATTATGTTTGGAAGGGCATGGCCTATGAATGGCACCCCGGTTCTGTCAGGGGAATGGGAGTTGGGTAATGGTTTTTTGTCACAGTATATGTGTTCCCTGTCTGCTGTTCTCTTGTCTCTTCACAGGTATACCAAGGATTCCCAGCCTCTCCCCTTGGACTCTCCCGTCCACTCCTTACAGCCCGGTGACTCTGTGCTTGTTCGTACCTGAACAGACGAGCCTCTCCAGGAAAAGTGGAAAGGACCCTATACCGTCCTGCTGATCTCCCATACAGCGGCAAAGATCGAGGGACACAAGAACTGGATCCATCACTCTCGTCTGAAGGCAGTACCCGCCCCCTCGTAAGCAGAACAGTGGACCGTCCAACCTGCTGACTCCTCATCTAGTTACGATCTCGGGCTAAAGCTACTGTTTAAAAGACACAAATAGTGGGCACCTTAATGCTAAAATGGGCCCACCCAGGTACTGGAGACCCTGGGTTGGAAAGACTCTGGTGATAATTAATTGGGTAACATTGTTATTCTCTGTATTGGTATTTCCAAACCGTGCATATCGGGAGCATAACTCCTTTGTTTCGCTTGCGCACCATGTTGCTAATTTAACAAACCAGACTGATTGCTGGGTATGTGCTCTGACTCCACTGTCCCCCAGAATGGGAATGCCCCTTGACATGCTGCCCCTGACCCTAGCAGAATTGGCCACCACCAAAGAGCAAAAAAGAACAGACTCGCTGTTCTGGAATAAGACCTCTTTACAGCAAGCCACCTATCAGGACCAGGAGTATTCGGTTGCAGTACTCACTGAGGGAGTGTTATGTTTTACCCGAAGCCAATCTGATCACTATGGGCGTCCTGTGGGAAAAAGCTCCTGTGTTATTACACAGTGGGCTGATGGGTACTGGATAAAGACCAAAAGGGGAGGCCAGCAGTGTGGGTGTAATGGTTCCTCCCCTTTTAGGGAAACTCTTACAAATAATCTTACCACAAAAGAAAGGTTTGGAAATATAACTTGTTGTCCAGTTAATACCTCCAATGTAGCAAGCCAATGGTGGGTTTGTAGTGGTCCCTATGGGAGTGTAATTTGAACGGCACAATTAGAAACGCCCCCACTTGCACCCAATCAGGAGGATGGGATGCCCCCTTTAGGGGCATATGAACTGTTTGGAAAAGCAGCCAAAGCAGCCTTAAAGATCCCAGGAATCCCCTTAAGAAACAGTCCTTACTGGGCCCTACAGGGTCACTATTTTGTATGTGGCTGAAAGGCTTACAAGGTGCTGCCAGCCAACTGGACCGGTAGCTGTTATATAGCTCATGGAGTTCCTCATCTGTCCATAACTGCCACACTGCCCAAAGGAAGGATTAGAAATGCCCGAGACACCTGTGTTGAGTCACGAGAAAAGACCCTGCGGCAACTGACTACGGCATTGGAGGGCAATATGAAGAATTCCCTCACAACAGAGAAGCTTGTAGGGTGCTCTGTACTGGGAATACTGTTTACCGGGCCAGCCATGGCACACATAGGCCGCTATACTATAAGGCTGTAAATGGTACTTGAGAAAGTGGCCTTAGAGTTAGAGGACTCGGTTAGTGATTTAGGGTCAGCAGTAAAAACATTAAATAAAGAGGTACAGCAGCTCAGGACGTTTTCCCTCCAAAACAGGCTGGCTTTGGATTATCTCTTGGCACCACAAGGAGGGGTTTGTGCCCTCGTCACGCCCCGATGGTGTGATCTGTAAATGATAGCAGTTATGAGATCTATGAAAAGGTGGTACAGGCTGAGGCCCGTGCCCGAGCCAGAGCACAGGTTGCCTATACTGCCCCGGAGAGTGATTGGTTGCAAACCTTGTTTTCAGGCTGGGTTTTTGTCGTCTTGGCTTGGTGGTTTATTTAGCCTGTTATTGAAACTTCTCTTTCCTGTATTGCTTGTATTAATGGTATTATGCTGTGCGGTATCATGTGTCAGGGCCCTTTTGCAGAAGTTAATAAGTCATTCTCTTCAGGGCTATCACAAAGTGCTTATGCAAAGTCCTATTGTAAAGAATTAAGTAGCCCAAGTGAGAAAACTCAGAGCCAAGGCTGTTGAGTGTTCTCAAAGGAGGGAGTTGTTGGGGACACTGGGGCATGGCCACTAGGTAACTCGAGGGGATGGAAGACCACGAGTATCGATGAAGCCCCCTCGCACTAGGCCGAAGTGTCCTCGGCCGCCCCCCGTCCCTCCTGGAGGCACTCGCAGCAGCTCTGTGTACTAGGCCCAAGTGTCCTTGGCCCCCCCGCCTGGAGGCACTCGCAGCAGTTATGCTGAGGATCTGCAACAATATGTTGCAGAGTCAGACTGCCTGAAACTAAACAAGGCCAAACAGGGCAGATATGGAAGAAAAATGCTGAATAAAGCAGCTTTATGTATAGTTTAACAAATGATACAGAGAACCAGGGAACTAGCTGGTAACTGGATTGGCTGGCTATATGGATACTTAGGGCAGCTTGCTATTGGATAAGTATGCTGAAGAAAGGATGTATAAAAGCCTGTGTAACTTCCTGCTCTGTGTGCAGGATTTGAGATTCTATTCTCCCTGTACCTTGTTTGCAGCTGCAAATAAATTTTTGTGCTTCTCCACCCCATTGTGATTATTGGGTGACGCACACCGGGTAACGAACCCCTGCTGTTGTTTTGCCTCTCGGCACTGGGTGCCGGCAACAACGTCTTTTTTCCGTGCAGATGCCACACCACGGCAAGCATGGAGCCCGCTCAGATCACTTTGGCAATTAAGAGCACATTAAACACCACGCGCATTATCCAGCAGTATATGCAGCACCAGAACCTGCCAACGCGAAACCGGGCGAGTAGGCGACGTCAGCGCGGTGACGAGAGTGATGAGGACATGGACACAGACTTCTCTCAAAGCACGGGCCCTGGCAATGTGGGCATCATGGTGCTAATGGGTCAGGTTCATGCCGTGGAACGCCGATTCTGGGCCCGGAAAACAAGCACAGACTGGTGGGATCGCATAGTGTTGCAGGTCTGGGATGATTCCCAGTGGCTGTGAAACTTTCACATGCCTAAGGGCACTTTCATGGAACTTTGTGACTTGCTTTCCCCTGCCCTGAAGCGCAAGAATACCAAGATGAGAGCAGCCCTCACAGCTGAGAAGCGAGTGGCAATAGCCCTGTGGAAGCTTGCAACCGCAGACAGCTTCTCGTCAGTCGGGAATCAATTTGGAGTAGGCAAATCTACTTCAGGGCTGCTGTGATGCAAGTAGGCAACGCAATCAAAGATCTGCTGATATCAAGGGTAGTGACCCTGGGAAATGTGCAGGTCATAGTGGATGGCTTTGCTGCAATGGGATTCCCTATCTGTGGTGGGGCCATAGACAGAACCCATATCCCTATCTTGGCAGCAAGTACATAAACTGCAAGGGGTACTTTTCAATAGTGCTGCAAGCACTGGTGGATCACAAGGGATGTTTCACCAAGATCAACGTGGGATGGCCAGGAAAGGTACATGACTCTCGCATCTTCAGAAACTCTGGTCTGTTTCAAAAGCTGCAGGAAGGGACTTTCTTCCCAGACCAGAAAATAACCCTTGGGGATGTTGAAATGCCTATAGTTATCCTTGGGGACCCAGCCTACTCCTTAATGCCATGACTCATGAAGCCATACACAGGCAGCCTGGACAGCAGTCAGGAGCTGTTCAGCTACAGGCTGAGCAAGTGCAGAATGGTGGTAGAATGTGCATTTGGACATTTAAAAGCACGCTGGTGCAGTTTACTGACTCAGTTAGACCTCAGTGAAACCAATATTCCCACTGTTATTACTGCTTGCTGTATGCTCCACAATATCTCTGAGAGTAAGGGGGAGAAGTTTATGGTGGGGTGGGAGGTTGAGGCAAATCGCCTGGCCCCTGCTTACGCACAGCCGACACCAGGGCTGTTAGAAGAGCACAGGAGGGCGCCTTGCACATCAGAGAAGTTTGAAAACCAGTTTCATGACTGGCCAGGCTATGGTGTGAAAGTTCTGTTTGTTTCTCCTTGATGAAACCCGCCCCCCCCTTTTGGTTCACTCTACTTCCCTGTAAGCTAACCACCCTCCCCTTTCCCTTCGATCGCCGCTTGCAGAGGCAATAAAGTCATTGTTGCTTCACATTCATGCATTCTTTATTAATTCATAAGACAAATAGGGGGATAACTGCCAAGATAACCCGGGACGGGTGGTGGAGGAGGGAAGGACAAGGCCACACAGCACTTTAAAACTTTTTTAATGCCAGCCTTCTGTTGCTTGGGCAATCCTCTGGGGTGGAGTGGCTGGGTGGCCGGAGGCTCCCCCACCGCATTCTTGGGTGTCTGGGTGAGGAGGCTATAGAACTTGGGGAGGAGGGCGGTTGGTTACACAGGGGCTGTCGCAGCAGTCTGTGCTCCGTATTAGTTTGATCTTCAAGCAGCTTCAGCATTGAATCCTGCCTCCTCTCATCACGCTGCTGCCACCTTTCAGCCCTCTCTTCAGCCCGCCACCTCTCCTCCCCGTCATTTTGTGCTTTCCTACACTATGACATTGTCTGCCTCCATGCATTTGTCTGTGCTCTGTCAGTGTGGGAGGACAGCATGAGGTCAGAGAACATTTCATCACAAGTGCATTCTTTTCGTCTTCTAATCTTCACTAGCCTCTGGGAAGGAGAAGATCCTGTGATCCTTGAAACACATGCAGCTGGTGGAGAAAAAAAGGGAGAGTGGTATTTAAAAAGACACATTTTATAGAATAATGGGTACACTCTTTCATGGTTGCTGTTAACATTATATACATAGAACATGTGCTTTCGTTACTAGGTCGCATTTTGCCTCCCCCCACCGTGTCGCTAACCCCTCTCCCCACCACATGGCTAACAGCGGGGAACATTTCTGTTCAGCCACAGGCAAACAGCCCAGCAGGAACGGCCACCTCTGAATGTCCCCTGAAGAAAAGCACCCTATTTCAACCAGGTGACCATGAATGATATCACTCTCCTGAGGATAACACAGAGAGATAAAGAAAGGATGTTGTTTGAACGCCAGCAAACATACACTGCAATGCTTTGTTCTACAATGATTCCCGACTACGTGCTACTGGTCTGCCATGGTAAAGTGTCCTACCATGGTGGAGGAAATAACGCTGCCCTCCCCAGAAACCTTTTGCAAAGGCCTTGGGAGTACATCCAGGAGCGCTTTATGGAGATGTCCCTGGAGGATTTCCGCTCCATCCCCAGACACGTTAATAGACTTTTCCAGTAGCTGTCCTGGCCGCGAATGCCAGGGCAAATTAATCATTAAACACACTTGCTTTTAAACCATGTACACTATATAAAAAGGTACACTCACCAGAGGTCCCTTCTCCGCCTGGCGGGTCCGGGAGGCAGCCTTGAGTGGGTTCGGGGGGTACTGGCTCCAGGTCCAGGGTGAGAAACAGTTCCTGGCTGTCGGGAAAACTGGTTTCTCTGCTTTCTTGCTGTGAGCTCTCTACCACCTCATCATCATCATCTTCCTCATCCCCAAAACCTGCTTCCGTGTTGTCTCTCTCTCCATTGAGGAAGTCAAAGCACACGGTTGGGGTAGTGGTGGCTGAACCCCCTAAAATGGCATGAAGCTCATCATAAAAACGGCACGTTTCGGGCTCTTACCCGGAGCGGCCATTTGCCTTTCTGGTTTTCTGGTAGGCTTGCCTCAGCTCCTTAAGTTTCATGCGGCACTGCTTCGGGTCCCTGTTATGGCCTCTGTCCTTCATGCCCTGGGAGATTTTGACAAATGTTTTGGCATTTCAAAAACTGGAACAGAGTTCTGATAGCACGGATTCCTCTCCCCATACACCCATCAGATCCCGTACCTCCCGTTCGGCCCATGCTGGAGCTCTTTTGCGATTCTGGGACTTCATCATGGTCACCTCTGCTGATGAGCTCTGCACTCACCTGCAGCTTACCACGCTGGCCAAACAGGAAATGAGACTCAAAAGTTTGCGGGTCTTTTCCTGTCTACCTGGCCAGTGCATCTGAGTTGAGAGTGCTATCCAGAGCGGTCACAATGGAGCACTCTGGGATACCTCCTGGAGGCCAATACTGTCGAATTGCATCCACACTACCCCAATATCGACCCAGCAAGGCTGATTTCAGCACTAATCCCCTTGTCAGGGGTGGAGTAAAGAAATCAGTTTTAAGAATCCTTTAAGTCGAAAAAAAGGGCTTTGTTGTGTGGACAGGTGCAGGGTTAAATCGATTTAATGTTGCTAAATTCAACCTCAGCTCCTAGTGTAGACCAGGGCTGAGAGTCACGTCTGACTGAAAGTTGGGGGGCAGGACCCCGCCTAGGCAGACCCGTTGTGGGAAGCGCACGGAGGGGCAGAGGATGCTGAATGCTCTGAGGTCAGGCCCAGGAAGGTGGAAGCCGTGTGAGCTTCTTGCCCTGCAGACAGGCTGCTCACAGAGAGGAGACTTCCCCAGAGTCCTGCCTGTCATCGTGGGGAGCAGTTCCAGAGCATCGCCCAGGGACTCCGTGACAGTCCCATCCCCCTTCCCCCTCATTAGGTCCCCATCCCTCCAATTCTGCCCCCGTCCCATGTCCCTTCACCACCCTTGTGTCCTCTCACGCCCCTGTCCCCTCCCCCGTTCTGCCCTATCCCCATCCCCTATCCCCTCACACATCCCGACCTCCCTCCCTGGGGCAGAGAGGGGTGTAGGGTGTTGTGGGGGCAGGAGACTGAGGGGAAAGAAAGTGAGTGACCCAGGACTGAGGGGACAGAAGTAGGAGGGGGGTAGTGAGAGGGGAAGCTGCCGAGGGGTAGAAATGGTAGCTCCCTCCTGGGGGGCACTGTCTGCCCCCTCCCCCCTTACACCCCCAAACAATCCTGGCCCCCAGCTCTTACATTTGCGGGGAGCCTGTCTGCCCTCAAACTCCTGCACCCATCCCGACCCCTCTCCCCTCAATCCCCTTCCCGACATCCCCAACCTACTTCCCTCAAACTCCCGGCTCCCCCCAGCTGGCTCCCCCCAAATGCCCGCCATGGGAGGGCCCAGAAGGCCTGGCGGCTAAATCACTCTGGGCCCTGTTGTGTACATGGAGACGCAATAAAGGGCTGGAAGTGCGAACACGCCCCAGCTCCTGCCCCACATTGAACAGGGTTAATCACGGGCCGGGGCAGGGTCCAGAACCCGCAGCCTGCTCAGCCCCACGGCAAACCCCCCATTGACCCCTGGGACCGGCTGTGACAGACCCAGCAGAGCAGGAACCAGGGAGCCGTGGCAGGCGCCGTGTGAAACGAGGGGTTTGTTCCAGCCCCGGCCCCATTCGCTGGAGCGAGTCTCTAGCTGGAAAATCCCCCGGGTTTGGGCGTCTCCCCGCTGGCCCCGGAGATGCTAGCGACTGTCCTGGGGGGCAGAGGAGCCGGTGGAGCTGTGAAAAGTCCAACCCCATTTCCTCCCAGGTTGGGGGTTTCAGCCAGGGGAGGGACGATGGCGTCGGGGTCCCTCTCTCCAGCCGCTCTGCTCAGGACATCTCCGCGGAGCAGGGTCGGGACGGCCCGGGGGGCCCAGGAGACAGGGGGTGGCAGCCACGAGGGTGAAGCAAGTCTCTCTCTTTAAGGCCCCAAAGGGAGGTGGGTGGCACAGCCCATCCCCACAATATTTTATCTGGGAATGAGGCCTCGTTTCCGACACCCCAATTTTGGTTCACAGATTTCTGCTCCCCAACTTCTCCCGTGTCCCAGACATGCCCCAGCCCGGCCCGTGGGGTCTGTCTGGTGGCCGCTCGGGTTGGACAAATCCCGTCTTTCTGTCTCGCCGACTTTCCCCCCAACGTTCATTCGTCCAGGTTCTCGTGAGACTGCCGGAACTTCTCACTCGCCTTCGTCGGCTGAACCCACCACGAGGGGACATTGGGAGGCTCCGGTATCACAGCCCCCCCTGGGGTGGGGAGATTTGGGGGGCAGGGGAGAAGGAAACTCTGAGGGTTTGTACAAGAGAAATACAGGGCAGGGGAGGTCTAGGGAGAAAGGGGAGAGAGAAAAGGGGCTGGGGGACCCCGCTGAAGAGAGAGGAGGGGGATGGACACCGGGCGGGGGGCAATAAGTGCCATTATTCCAGTGCCACGCAAGACGCAGGCTCCCCGCTGTCCACTGACAGCCCTGGGCAGAGACTGGCCCGGCAGCGCCAGTGCGTGGGACCCAGCGCTGTCACCATGAGGTGAGCTTTGCCCTGGGCCCTGAGCTGCGCAGTCCCACTGCCCCGGGTATGGAATCGGGAAGGGACTCGGGGCCTTTCACCTCCAGGGGGCTGGCTCGAATCTGTGTTCTTTTCTCTTAGCACTAGACCCCACCCCCCCAACCAGAGCCAGGAGAGAACCCAGGAGTCCTGGCTGCAAGCCACCCCCACCCCCCAATCACTAGACCCCATTCCCCTACCAGAGCCGGGGTATATAACAGGGTAGGTGCCAGGCATCAGGTTTACATAGAATTTCACTGGCAGTAGATGAAACAGGAAGCGAGCACCGGCTCTGGGCAGACTTCCCCTTTCCCGGATTTATTCACGGCTCCTTTATCAACTCAGGATCTACATTTACCCCTTCTTCCCCTGCTCATGGGGACCAGAAACCACAACCCCCACCCCCCTCAAACCCCCCATCGTGTCTCTGTGCCACATCACTCAGCTAAGAACGGCGTGTGCAGCGATGCTACCTGAGAAGGAGGTTGGCCACATCCCTCCACCCTCATGCTCCAGGGCTGGGGCTGGGCCCAGCTGGGTCAGGAAGGAATCTCTGTCCCGCTCCTTGGGAGAGGGTTTCTTTGTGAGGGGCACTGTGTGTGTGTGGGGTAGAAGCCCTCCTCTGCTCTGAGCTGCTGCTCCAGGGAGGCTAGACGGGCCTGTTGGAAAAGCTCAGGGCAACCTGGACACCTCTTGACACCTCCTGAGATTCCCTGTTCCCAGCTGGTCCCTGGACTGGGCAGCTCCCATGTGGGGCTGGGGGTTATGGGGGGTGGTGTGGGACCAGGAAGCTGCAGGAGGGGATGTGGTTTGCTGGGCATTGCAGGGAGCTGACTTTGCTCTGACCGTGGTAGATTTGTGCTGGAGATTGTAGAGAAACCAGCTGATGGGGAAGAAAGGGGCCGAGCGCATCACGGGCTTCCTGGGGCTGCAGCCCCCGGCACAGTTCCTCGTTCTGCTCACACTCGGGCCTCAGCTCAGTGGAGCTCAGCACTGGGGTGTTGGTGGCAGCACTGAGGGGCCCCCCACTGCCCCATCATGGCGTCTGCTCTCACCGTCCTCTTTCTCGGTAAGTATCGGAGACAGCCAGGGCGTGTGTCCATGTGGGGGTGTGACGAAGTGGGACTGTTCTTAATGTTTCCTCTGAATAGTGTGGGGGTGCCTCAGTTTCCCCATGGCAGTTCTTAAGTATCTAGGGGGTGGGGTAAGGGTGTATGATCATTGCAGAGCCCTAGAGGGCAGGTGTGTGCAGGAGTCTGGACACAGAGAATGGCCGACACCCTGTTTCCTGGCAACTGATGGCCTGGGCCCTTCCCCCCTTGCAAGGTGAGAGCTGAAGGGCTGGAGAACAAAGGAATCAGGTGACCACCTGGCCCAGGAAAGGAACAAAGCCCAGAGGAGGAGGGGCTGGAGGGGGTTTTCAGTTTGGGGCTGGCTGGGAAATGGAGTGAAGTGCAGACGTGGTTGTCTGGCTCACTGCCCCCCAGAATGGACCCAGCTGAGGGGTCCCGTTCTCTGCACCTGCAAGCTCTGTGTTAGACCATGTTCCTGTCGTCTAATAAACCTTCTGTTTTACTGGCTGGCTGAGAGTCACGTCTGACTGCGAAGTTGGGGTGCAGGACCCTCTGGCTTCCCCAGGACCCCGCCTGAGCGGACTCGCTGGGGGAAAGCGCACGGAGGGGCAGAGGATGCTGAATGCTCCGAGGTCAGACCCAGGAAGGTGGAGCCGGGTGAGCTGTGTGTCCTGAAGACAGGCTGCTCACAGAAAGGCGACTACCCCAGAGTCCTGACTGACTTCATGGGGAGCAGTTCCAGAGCATCGCCCAGGGACTCCGTGACAGGGGGGTGGATCTGAGACCAGGGCATGTGCCCAAGGAGGGGTGGATCTGAGACCTGGTGTGTGCCCATGGCGGGGTGGGGTGGGGTGGAAATGAGACCAGGGTGCGGGATCCAGTTGCTCTGGGATCTGGTCACTAACGAGCCATCTCCTCTCCAGGCTGCTGTCTAGCTGGGCACAGGGGGCTGTGGGGAGGTGAGTATCAGTCTGGGGGGAGAACAGTAACATCAAAGATGGGGTAGGGGAACTGAGTCCTGAACCTTACCCAAAACTCAACACAAACTCCCCCTGGGCGCTCAGACTCGTCCCAGTTCTTCTCTGCCCCGCCCCACCAGGGAGTAACCAGGAGCCGACCTTGGCTCCCGGGGTCTGACAAAGCAGATGGGAACCATCCACTGGTTCAGTGTCCTGCCCCCGCAGACTGGGAAGATTGTGGGGGGCGGGGGGAATGTGGATTTATTTCAGCTCATACAAACGTTAACAGGGCCCATCCGTGGGCTCTAGGTCCCCTCGGGGTAACCAAAACGTTCACGGTCAGTGCAGCCGCGGGGGAGAGTCAGGGCCCAGAGGATGCCCAGCTGGCTCGTGCCCCAGTGCTGAATTCACTCCCCACCAACCTGGATATTTAAACCCATAACAAACGCCTGGTCATGGGGCGAGGGGCCTAGTCGCTGAGTCACCGTTTCAGCCTCTTCTCACCTGGGCCTGGGTGCTGGTTCTGTCCCTCCCCAGCCCCAGCCCACGCTCGATTTCATCCCACAGAGGGAACCGACCCAGCTGGGCCCCAGCAGCCAGATCCCCCCCCAACAGAGCCGGAGGGAGAAGGTGAGCCGGAGAAATGGAAGAATTTATCCCCCAGGGAACAGGGCTCCCCGCCCTGACGCCCACAGGGCCAGTCGGGCTGTTTGAAGGGGGATGGTCCCTGCAGACAGAGCTGATGGGTTCATTTCTTCTATATAGAGGGTGATGGACAGATCCATGGGGACGGACGGCCACGGGTCGGTGGGAATATGGGTCCATGGAAAGTAGGGAGGTGGACAGATGGGATCGTGTTTGGTGAGGGATAGAAAGATGGACTAAAGCCTTGTCTACATGAAAACTGGACCTGAAATGACGAATCCCGTGTGGTTCCCAACCGCCTCCCGACGGTGATCTCAGAGCAAGTCTGGGCTGTCGGATTAGCCGCCCCCCGACTCCCCCCAGTTTGATACAGCCCCGTTTTGCAGACGAGCTCCCCTTTAGCTCTATAGACACAGGGACGTTCCTCCTCCCAAATAGGAACAGCCGCACTGAGACCAGCTCCGCAGTGACTCCAGGTGTGAATGGCACCTCCTGGCCTGCCTCTGCTACAGGCAAACAGGAGGAAGTAAGGGTCCCGGCCCAGGGATGCTGAATCAGCAGCTGGGGGGAGATCGCTGAGTCGCTGTTTCTTCCCCTCCCCAGGCCCTGGTGTACGCTGGTTCTATTCCCGCAGAGGGAACCGCCCTGATCCAGCCTGGAGCGGCACCGGCTCCCACCCGCCGGAGCAGAGCAGGGCCAGGTACCAGGGCCGGGGCGGGAATCACCGTCCAGCCAGCCCTGGAAACAGCCTTGTGGTGCCCAGGGGCTGGGGCTGGTTGCAGGGAATGACGGGGGAGTGAATCTGGGTGGGTGAGGCCCAGACACCACAGGGAGGGGCTCATTGACATGGGGGGAAGGAGAAACAGACCCACTGCCCCTCGCCCACTGCCAGGCCCTCAGCTCCCCGGACGCCTACTGCCCTGCAGGTCACTGCCTGGGAGCTGTGGGGGGATCCCAAGGGAGGGATGGGGCTGTGGGGGCTGGGCCCTGCTGGGTGCACAGGGGCTGGGGCAATGAGCCCCCTCCCTGGGCCCCATGATCTCCCCCTGGCAATAGGTTTGACCATTATCCAGAATTCCCTCTGCTCTTGCTTGCCCTCCCCCATGGGGCTCCCAGGGGACCCCTGACCCATCCCCCACAGATGTTTTGCTGCCTCTGGCTGCTCCCTGGGCACCACGGGGTCGGGGGAGCAGCGGGTTACGTCCCAGCCTCCCCCAGTGCGCACTGCCTGGCTGTGTTTGGCAGCAGCCGAGATACCCCGGGGATGGGCTCACTGCACAGCAGACAGGCCGGGGCAGAGGCACTGCAGGGGGAAGGGGAGAGTCACTCGGCAGCTCAGGGCCATGGGGGGTGGGGGAAACCAACCAGCCCCCCAGAAAGGGGAGAGGGCAAGATCACGGGGACAGAGCTCAAGAGAAACTCCCCTCCCCCACACCCGCGGCAGATGCCCAAGCTCTGGCTCCCCAGCTTGTTTAGCCTTCACCCCCCACCCCCAAAATTCACGCATTGGGATCCTCAGCCCCCTGGACTATTTCTCCTCCCCCATACATGTCCCACCATCCCATGTCCCCTCATGTCCCTGTCCCCCTCTTTCTGCCCCCTGCCCTGTGTCCCTGTGATGAAATGGGACTCTTCTTAATGTTTCCTCTGAATACTGTAGGGGTGCCTCAGTTTCCCCTATGCATTTCTCAAGTCTCCAGGTGGCGGGAGGGGGTGTAATTATTGCAGAGCAAAGGGCCAGTGTAAATAAATGGCCGACACTCTGTCTCCTGGCAACTGATGGCCTCGGCCCTTCCCCCCTGCAAGGTGAGAGCTAAAGGGTTGGAGAACAAAGGAATCAGGTGCCCTCCTGATCCCGGAAAGGGACAAAGCCCAGAGGAGGAGGGGCTAGAGGGAGTTTCAGTTTGGGGCTGGCTGGGGACATGGAATGAAGTGCAGACGTGGTTGTCTGGCTCACTGCTCCGCAAAATGGACCCGGCTGAGGGGTCCTGTTCTCTACACCTGTGAGGATGTGACGCAGCAGGGAGGGGGGAGTGTTGACCTGGGCATGTGCCCTGGGGATGGGAGACCTGAGAGCCTGTCACCTGAGCCAGGAGGGGGAGGGGGAGGTAACACCTCTGCCCAGGAATGTGGAGACAGGCTGCAGGAGGGAGCCTGCTGGGGGGGTTTAGTTTCAGTTTGGGGCTGGGTGGAGGAACGCAGGGAACCCCAGGGCTGGATTCTAAGCTCCCTGCTCCCCCAGAAGGACTTGACTGAGGGGTCCTGGGTGTACCCACAAGCTCTGTTTTGGACTGTGTTCCTGTTGTCGAATAAACCTTCTGTTTTACTGGCTGGCTGAGAGTCTCAGTGAATCCCAGGAAGAGGGGTGCAGGGCCTGGACTCCCCCACACTCCGTGACAACACCTACAAGCTCTGTTTTAAACCACGTTCCTGTCGTCTAATAAACCTCTGTTTTACTGGCTGGCTGAGAGTCACGTCTGACTGCGAAGTTGTGGGGCAGAACCCTCTGGCTTCCCCAAGACCCCGCCTGGGCGGACTCGCTGTGGGAAGCGCATGGAGGGGCAGAGGATGCTGAATGCTCCGAGGTCAGACCCAGGAAGGTGGAAGCTGGGTGAGCTGTGTGTCCTGCAGACAGGCTGCTCCCAGAAAGGAGACTTCACCAGAGTCCTGACTGGCTTCGTGGGGAGCAGTTCCAGAGCATCGCCCAGGGACTCCGTGACAACTGGTGGCAGAGGTGGGATCTACTGCACCCCGCGGATGGTGCTTCCTGCAGTAAGTGACTGGGGAACAGTAAAACGAAGAGGGATTGACGAGGACTAGGCGTGCTGAAGGCTCAGAGAGGAGCGGTTTTGGGGGGCGGTTAACCCCTAGGAGTGTGTGACCAGCGAGAAGGACTGTGCAGTAATGGGGTCTCCCGGGGGACTGCAGTGAGCAGTCTCAGGGGCGGAGGAGTCTGCGGCTTGGCCCTGGGAGAGAGAAGGACTTTTGCAGTAACAGGGTTCCCCTGGGGATTGCAGCGAGCGGTCCCAGGGGCGGAGGAGTCTGCAGCTCGACCCTGGCAAAGAGCTGGTGACCTCAAGAAGGGCTGACACACGAGGGGTTCTCCCTGGAAACCGTGGGGAGCTGAGAACACACAGGCCTGTGAGTCCACAACAACTTGGGAAGAGCGGAGTGAGGGCCTGTCACAATCTTCTGAAGAAGGACATTGTAACCCTGTGCAAAAAGAGAGGGTTGAGCATTGGAAAGTTCACCAAAGCACAGTTAATCGTGCAGCTGCAGGAGGATGACCGCTCTAAGGAACAGATTCCTGACCCCAAATGGGGCTATAGCAGGATCTGGGAGCAGCTGGAGTGGGAGCCAGGCATCGCCAAGACTCCTGTCCCCGACCAGACGGGGGTCTTCACGATCGGGTTCCCCACCCGGGGATCGGAGACGGACGGGATTGGAGCTGAGTCTGAGAGAGCAAAAGGACTGTGGGAGACAGCGAGAGCCCGAGAAAGTGCTGCAGAAGCAGCAGCAGCATGAATTGGCGGTGGGGGAGCGGAGAGGCGTAAGGGACCTCCCAGGGGTTAGTGGGGATAGACTCCGGGGGGCCAGTTCCGCAGGGAACCTCGAGACTAAATTGCTGCCCCTGGTTAAGGAGGGGGGGATGTGATGCCACTTCACTGCCTTTGAGCAGGCTGGAGATTTGAACCAGGGGGACCCTGTGGAAAAGCCCCGGTGTCTAGCTCCCTTGCTGGGTCCCAAGGCCATAGACTCCGTCAGCCAGATGGGTGGGGAGGTGGACAGGCTCCCACTCCTGACCCCAACCTGTATGTCTGTGTGGAGTCTCCTGAGGTCAGGCCCCTCGGACCCCCAGTGGGAGCAGAAGGTGATGGTTAATAGGGAGACATTCCTGGGGTGGCGAGACCCTGGGACAGAGAGAACTGTTGTCAGGCCCCTGATGGTGCAGCCTCAGATGCTGAGGGGCTGCGTGACCTCTGTCTTCGTGACCTCCGTGCTTCTGTCTTCACAAACAAGGTCAGCTCCCAGACTACTGCACTGGGCAGCACAGCATCGGGAGGAGGTGACCAGCCCTCTGTGGAGAAAGAAGTGCTTCGGGACTATTTAGAAAAGCTGGACGAGCACAAGTCCAATGGGCCGGATGTGCTGCACCCGAGAGTGCTAAAGGAGTTGGCGGATGTGATTGCAGAGCCATTGGCCATTATCTTTGAAAACTTGTGGCGAACGGGGGAAGTCCCGGATGACTGGAAAAAGGCTAATGTAGTGCCAATCTTTAAAAAAGGGAAGAAGGAGGATCCTGGGAACTACAGACCAGTCAGCCTGGAAAAATCATGGAGCAGGTCCTCAAGGAATCAATTCTGAAGCACTTAGAGGAGAGGAAAGTGATCAGGAACAGTCAGCATGGATTCACCAAGGGCAAGTCATGCCTGACTAATCTAATTGCCTTCTGTGACAAGATAACTGGCTCTGTGGATGAGGGGAAAGCGGTGTACGTGTTGTTACTTGACTTTATTGTGGGAGACCATGTCAAAAGCTTTGCTATTCTTGCCAGCAAGTTAAAGAAGTATGAGCTGGATGAATGGACTATAAGGTGGATAGAAAGTTGGCTAGATTGTCGGACTCAACGGGTAGTGATCCATGTCTAGTTGGCAGCCGGTATCAAGTGGAGTGCCCCAAGGGTCGGTCCTGGGGCCGGTTTTGTTCAATATATTCATTAATGATCTGGAGGATGGTGTGGATTGTACCCTCAGCAAGTTTGCAGATGACACTAATCTGGGAGGAGAGGTAGATACGCTCGAGGGTAGGGATAGGATACAGAGGGACCTAGACAAATTAGAGGATTGGGACAAAAGAAATCTGATGAGGTTCAACAAGGTCAAGGGCAGAGTCCTGCACTTAGCAAGGAAGAATCCCATGCAATGCTACAGACTAGGGACTGAATGGCTCAGCAGCAGTTCTGCAGAAAAGGACCTAGGTGTTACAGTGGACGAGAAGTTGGATATGGGTCAACAGTGTGCCCTTGTTGCCAAGAAGGCCAATGGCATTTTGGGATGTATATGTAGGGGCATTGCCAGCAGATCGAGGGACGTGATCATTCCCCTCTATTCAACATTGGTGAGGCCTCATCTGGAGTACTCTGTCCAGTTTTGGGCCCCACACTACAAGAAGGATGTGGCAAAATTGGAAAGAGTCCAGCGGAGGGCAACAAAAATGATTAGGGGACTGGAACACATGACTTATGAGGAGAGGCTGAGGGAGCTGGGATTGTTTAGCCTGCAGAAGAGAAGAATGAGGGGGGATTTGATAGCTGCTTTCAACTACCTGAAAGGGGGTTCCAAAGAGGATGGATCTAGACTGTTCTCAGTGGTAGCTGATGACAGAACGAGGAGTAATGGTCTCAAGTTGCAGTGGGGGAGATGTAGGTTGGATATTAAGAAAAACTTTTTCACGAGGAGGGTGGTGAAACACTGGAATGGGTTACCTAGGGAGATGGTGGAATCTCCTTCCCTAGAAGTTTTTAAGGTCAGGCTTGACAAAGCCCTGGCTGGGATGATTTAGTCGGGGATCGGTCCTGCTTTCAGCAGGGGGTTGGACTAGATGATCTCCTGAGGTCCCTTCCAACCCTGATATTTTATGATTCTATCATATACTGGATAGGCTTTCAAAGTGTGTATTAATGTTTCAATTTCAATTCAAATTTCCAACCAGTGATTAAATTGGCAACACTGCACATAACTAGTTCACAACTGGGGAGGTGTTGGGGAAATTCACAGGGGGTGTAGGGAAATCCCTGCTGCATGCCTTGCTGAGTCATAAGGTGTATCCTTTGCCTTCTTTCTCAGTGGGTCAGTTGTATAGCTGATGGCCCTTGATGGGCCGTCAAGCAGGCTAGGCAGTGCTGATGCCAGGCTATCTGGGGGTGTCATCCAGATACACAACACAAGTTTGGAACTACAGACATACTATAATATAGCTTACAATACAAAGGTGATACAAACACAGAAACGAGATTATCATACCTGGCAAATTATAACATTTTTGCAGATACCTTACAAGGCATATCATAACTCATTGCAATTTTACAATATTGGTATTCATAATATCCTCACACGTCCCCCAAACTCCATACAGCATCACAGGGAGAGCACCGCCTGTGTCTGTGGGGAGCCCGGGGCACTGTGGGGCCAAGCACTCGATAACTAACCCTTTCCCGGCTGGATTTCCCACTCTGCCCGCTCCCTTTCCTTAGGGCCAGTACCCAGCATTTCACAGCCACGGTCACCCCACCCATCTGCTACCTGCCGCTTCGCAGCCAGCTCCTGCCAGGGGTCTCCATCAACTCTAAACCAGCCACCCCTCGGTTACAGCCTCCCCCTCGGGGATCTAGGTCGTTCCCCGCCCATCCAGGGCCGCACTGGGCAGGGTGCGTTTGGCCCTAAATCCCCCCAGTAGTACCTATCAGGGCTCATCGCCCAGCCCTGAGCCGGGCCACCCGGCGTCCTAAGACAGAGCCCCTAGCCCCCTCTGTGTGGGGATGCTGCATCTGGTCCTGGTGATGGAATAACGGCACTTCCTGCCCCCCAGGTCTCTGTCCCCCTCCTCTCTCTGTAGCGGAGCCCCTTTTCTCTCCCTCTTTCTCCCTAGACCTCCCTGGCCCTGTATTTCTATTGTACAAACCCCCAGAGCTTCCCTCTCTCCTGCCTCCCAAATCTCCCCACCTCAGGGGAGGCTGTGATACCAGAGCCTCCCAATGTCCCCTCGTGGTGGGTTCAACCGACGAAGGTGAGTGAGAAGTTCAGGCAGCTTCATGAGAACCTGGACGAATGAACGTTGGGGGGAAAGTTGGCGAGACAGAAAGACGGGATTAGTCCAACCTGAGCGGCCGCCAGACAGAACCCACGGGCCAGGCTGGGGCCCGCCTGGGACACGGGAGAAACTGGGGAGCAGAAATCTGTGACCAAAATTGGGGTGTGTCACGGACTCACAGGACGTGCCCACTCTTGGCCCCATACATTCCCTGGGGGGAACCCCCTTCAGTGCCTTCTCAGGGGTCCACTCTCTCTCGGGGGTTAAGCCCCTCCACCTCCTGGAACCGCACCTCTCTGAGCCTTAGCACGCCTGTCTCTGCCCTGGGCCTCAGCAGGGAGTCCCCTCGCTCTGGACCCCCGGGGTCCCCACTCCCAGAGGGAATAATGCCCCCCGTTCTCTAGCCCGGAGCGACTCTCAGCCAGCGTAAAACAGGAGGGTTTATTGAGTATCTGAACCCAGCACAGGAAACTCTCCAGGCCTCAGGCCTGGCATCCCTCCGCACAGCACATCTAAGCCAATGCTTTATCATGGGGCGGGGGCCCTGAACTTCCCCAGGTGACTGGCTAAGTGACCCCGCTCAGTTCAGACTTGAAGGGGGAAGAGATCTGACAAAGTGGGGGGTTTTCTTGGTTTTTTCAATGGCTGCATGCAGAGGGGGTGGGACTCAGTTTCCCTGGGTGTTATTGGTTTCACGAGGTGATGGGAGAGGGAGTTGGTTGGTACAGGGGACCCGCGAGGGAACTTGGGACCCCGGCCAATGGCCTGGAGATCGGAGACCCCAGCGACTGGTGACCGGGAGGCCCAGCTCAGGAGTCACAGCCGGTCCGGCCAGTGGGAGGACAATGGGCTGTGAAGAGAGGATCCTGGTGACCGGACCAGCCGGTTCCAGCCAGAGGGGCCAGAGGACAGAAGAGGGGGCCTAGGCGACCCTGTTTACCTGGAGAGAAGACAATGGACAGATTGAGGGCTTGGGGCCGGTGATATCAGATGCCCAGCTGGGAAGCAGAGCGGGTCGGGACTGGAGAGAGGACCAGGGGTGACGTCGCCTAGCAGCCTGGACCCCGGACAACGGCCTGGAGATGGGGAACCCCAGTGACTAGTGACCGGGAGTAGCCAGTTCTGGCCACTGGGAGGACAAAGGGCCAAGGAAGGAGGACCCCGGGGACCTGATCAGCCGGTTCCAGCCAGTGAGGAACAAAGGACAGAAGAGAGTAGGCCCAGGTGGCCTGTTTAGCTGGGTCAGAAGACAAAGGGCGGAGGAGAGGGGCTGTAGGGGAAGGTGATATGGGGGGGGGGGGTCTGCTGGCCCCAGAGCAGGGACTGACTGGCTCAGGGGGGTGGGAATGGGGCACGAACCCTTTCCCCTCTAGGGGGCGCAGGCTCCCATCCAGCCCCAGGGCAGGGCCTGGCTGGCTCAGGGGGGCGGGAAATGGGGCAGGGGGCCTCTCCTCTCTAGGGCTGAGTTTTCTTGGAGTCCAGGGGGCAGAACAGGGGGGCTGGGAGTCAAGACTCATGGGGTCTATCCCTGGCTCTGGGAGGGGAGTGGGGTCTACTGGTTAGAGCAGGGAGGGGTGGAAGTCAGGACTCCTGGGTTCTATCCTTGGCCCTGGAAGGAGAATGGGGTCCAGTGGGTGCTGAGCCCCCTGTGTTCCCCATGCCCCCTGGGCGTGGGTAATGGCATCTGACCTGGTGGGCAGGGCTGGAAATCCCCCAGCCCCGGGCCGAGCGGTTAGACCAGGCCGTACTTGAGCAGCGAGCCTGGGTCCAGAAGCAGCAACTGCAATGCTTGGGCGAAGCTTCTGCTCCAAAGGGGTCCCCTTCCCCGCGGACAAGGGCTGTGGGGTGAGCCGGGAATGAGGGGTCCAGGGTGTGGGAGGGGGCTCTGGGCAGGACCAAGGGGTTGGTGTGTGGGAGGGGGTCAGGGCTCTGGGCTGGGAGTGCAGGCTCTGGAGTGGGGCTGGGGATGAGGGGTTTAGGGTGCAGGAAGCAGGTCTGGCTTACCTCGTGTGGCTCCCGGTCAGCGGTGCAGCAGGGGCGCTGAGGCAGACTTCCTACCTCTCCTGGCACCGCACACCACGCAGCCCCCCGGGAAGCGGCCAGCTGCAGGTCCGGCTCCTATGCGGAGGTACACAAGCGGCTCCACGCAGCTCTCGCCCGCAGGCACAGCCCCCCCACAAGGAAACAACTTTTCTCAATCTTTTTTATGGCAGCCTTTCAAGACCACGATCATAACCCCACTTAATCTCCTCTTTTCCAAACTAAACATGCCCGGTTCCTCCAGCCTTTGCTCACGTGGCTGCATTCCCGCCCTTTGATCATCGTTGTCGCTCGCCTCTGGATCCTTTTTCCAGTTTCTCCACATCCTTTCCGCACAGTGGTGACCGGAGCGGGACACAGCACTCCTGGCCAGCCCAGCGCCGAGCAGAGCGGGACTCTCACCGCCCGGGACTCGCACTCTGCCCCTCTCTTGCAAAGGCAGCTTTAGGCTGCATTTGCTTTTGGTTTTGCAACGGCATCGCATGGCTGCCTCATGCTGAGGGCGTGATCCACCCCAACTCCCCGATCCGTCTCCGCTGTGCTGCTGCCAGGCCCATTCGCCCCCACCCTGCCCTGCTGCGCTTGTTTTTTCTTCCCTACGTGCAGCACCTCTGTCGGCTTTGGAACAGTTCGGTGACGGGGTGCTCCACGCACCACGCGGCTGGCGCCTCCTGCTGGTCGTTCTGGGGAACAGCTCGACGCCCCTTCCCGCGGCTGCCTGCCGTCCCTCCGCCTCTCTCGCTCCAGCAGCTTCTGCTGCCTCTTTGTTACTCGGCCCTGCGGCCAGGTCACGGCGTGCGTGTTCCCCCTTTCAAAGTCTCCTTCCGCACCAGCGGCCTCAGGCAGACTCCCCTTCTCTGCCCAGTGAGAGCCACTCCCCCAGGGGCTGGCAGCGCCGGGCCGCAGCCGGTTGCTCTGGCCCCACAGCAGTTTCTGCGGGGGGCAAAAGGCAGAACTGCAGCACTTCTCAGCCAGAATATATTTTTTGCGGGAAAAATAAAGATTATGCGGGACAGATTAATTCTGCGCATTCGCAGATGCACAGAATTCCCCGAGGAGTAAATAACGGTGAATGGTTCCAACATTGGTGTGACAGGTTGTCCCCCACTCTGGGGATGCCACCTGATGTACTGGGGTACCACAGAGACCACCCGTTCCACCAGCCTGGGATCCCTCACCCTGTCCTGCAGAGCCAGGCCCTCAAGCCTTCTCCAGCACATACACACAGGTAGGGACACACCCAGCTGCAGAAAGACACAGACACTGAAACCAGCCCTGCATGGGAAAGCTTTCAGCTAAAGAACTGACCTGCGCTCAGGTGCACACCCTCTCAGGGTGCAAACCCAAAATTGTTTTGTCTTGCGCTGCACAGAGAACTGTACTGCATAAGCTAATTGAAATTTGCCTCCTGCCTCAATGTGGAGGAAGATATGCACAGCGTTGTCCCCCCACCCCCCCAGTAATGACTTCCACAAACTGGGTTTTGAGACAACAAAACAAGTTTATTAACTACAAAGGATAGATTTCAAGTGATTTTAAGGGATAGCAAACAGATCAAAGGCAGATTACTGAGCAAATAAAATAAACATGCAAACTATAGTTTAATACACAATAGAAACTGGCTACAAGCAGTAATTTCTCACCCTAAATATTGTTTTCAGCAGGTTGCAGAGTTTCTTGAAGACAAATTCCTCTTGCTTGCAACTTGGAGCTCCAGGTATTTCTTTCACAGGCCAAACACCTTCTAGCCTGGGTTCAGTCCTTTCCTCCCCAGATCAGTTTTAGGTGTTTTCAGCAGTCAGCTTGGGCAGGGATTCAGTGAAGAACCAACCCTGATTATCTCACTCCCCAGCCTTAAATAGGATTTACATAAGGGGGGAATCATTTGTTTCCCAGTTTGATCCCCACCTCCTACAAGTGGAAAACTACTATCAGTCCAAGATGGAGTCCAGTACCAGGTGATATTATCACATGACCCTGCCGTGTCAAAGCAGCCATAAGTCAAAGGTTGTTTGCAGCATCCCAGGAAACATCTGAGGAAGGTGGGAGATTAGCATCTTCAAAATCCTATTGTTCCCCCTAACGGATCATTGGCCAACCAGCCAGACTCATGGCATTTTGTGTGTGGGCATTCCTCAGGTGCAAACATTTTTGTAATTGGTACATTAAAGTTAGGAATATTGACTGATACAGAAATGATGCATGCATACAAACAGGATAATCACGTTCAGTAAATCATAATCTTTCCAATGATATCTTACATGACCCATCTTGCATAAAATACAACTTAGTAATGCCATATTCATATCAAAAGCATATCTCACTTAAGAATATGAAGTGCCACAACTGGGTCAGTGGGGATCCTACCCAATCACACCAGCCTGTGCTCCGGCGACAAAACCAGGCAAAAGTCTGGTGTCCTTGGGCTACTTCCTACCACAGCTTGGGTGGGTGGGGGGCGGGTTCCGCAGTCCAGGGGTCCTTTGTCTCCGTGGGGTACACTGCAGACGACAATCCTGACACCACATCTCCAGGGTTCGTTTCCCCCAGGGGAAGGGCACAGCACAGAGTCAGCTCTGCATTCAGCAGCAGGCTGGAGACATCTGCCTCCTTCCCCTGCAGGGCCCTCCCTTTATACTTCCTGCCCCGCCCCGGTACTTCCGGGAAGGGGGCGGGGCACATTTGGCTCCTCCCACCAGGGGAAACATAGTGGTCCCTTGCTCTCAAGTCCAGAGGGAGGCCGCTCTGCTCACTACACCCCGATTATGTGTGGAGCCTTCATTTTATCCTCCGTTTCTCAGTGTATTATGTGATGGTACGGCCAATGGATTTGTTATTTCCTATACAATCAACGGATGCTCCTTAGACTGGAGTTGCAGGATTAGCGCAGTATAGGATAGATAAGAAGGCGTGAGGAGTGTGTATTAGGTATTAGTAAAGCACGGTTAATAGCAAGGCCTACAGGCTGAGACCTGTACGATTTTAGCTTCGCCAGACTAGGCCAGAGGCTTAAGATGATTGCGTGACCTAGCAATAACCGCTAAGACCAAAGGTTACGGCATAAGCTGTGCCAACAGGTGAGGTTATGGGACAATGGATTGCAATAGACACACGATATTGTCCAAAACCAACTGCCGCCTGATTGTAACATCTTTAAATGTCTGTCCTGACCGCAGGGTACCTGCCATGCGTAGCTGCACGTGAGACGAAAAGGAACTACAAACAACCTATGAAAAATGGGGCAGACCAATAATCATGGGGTGTGGAAGTGCAGCTAAGGGAAAGCAGGCTGATGCCTTGTGACGAAGCGGGGGATTTTCTTCGTGTTGTGCATGAGTACTGTGCGTGCCTCAGTTTCCCCTGTGCGCTGCCGTCTGTGTCACGAGGTGGTGGGAGTGAGGGTTTGCCAGTACAGAGGGCCAGGTGTGATCTCACCTAGCAGCCTGGACCCCAGACAACGGCCTGGACATGATAGATCTCAGCAACTGGTGACCCAGAGGCCCAGCCTGTGTTGGGAGCCGGGCAGTTCTGGCCAGTGGGAGGACAAAGGACGGAAGAGAGAGGGCCCCGGTGATCTGTTTGTGCGGAAGGAAGACGCAGGGCGGAGGAGGGGCTGTGGGGAAGGTGATATAGGGGGATCAGCTGGAAGGAAGTTGCTTCTGGACTGGGGACAAAGAGGGGTCTGGCTGCACCTGGACTGGGACAGACACACCTGGACTGGGACAGACCAGCTGGAAGGTGCTGAGACTGGCCAGCCCCGAGGCCCCTGAGTACTGCCTAGGCTGGGTTCGGCCATACAATAAACCCTCCTGTTTTACGCTGGCTGAGAGTCCCTGCAGACTGGAGATCGGGGGGCCATCGCTCCATCTGGTGGGGGTGGCCCCAGGTAGCCAGAGCAAGGGGACCCCCCAAGGGGGCTCACGAAGGGAGCCAGGCGGGCTGGAGGCTCTGAGAGGTGCAGTTCCAGGAGATGGTGGAACCCAGGGCTTAGCCCCCAACAGAGAGTGAACCCCGAGAAGGGCTGTCAGACGGAGGGGAGTTCCTCCCGGGGATCCTACAGAGCCGAGAGAGCCTGCAGGGGCCTGTGAGTCCGTGACACACCTTCATGCATAAACGGTGAGGTGGCAAAATTTGCAGATGATACAAAACTACTCAAGTTAGTTAAGTCGCAGGCAGACTGCCAAGAGCTACAAAGGGATCTCCCGAAAGTGGGTGACTGGGCAACAAACTGGCAGATGAAATTCAATGTTGATGAATGAAAAGTGATGCACGTTGGAAAGCATCATCCCAGCTCTACATATACAACGATGGGGCCTCAATTAGCTGTTACCAGGCAGGAGAGAGATCTGGGAGTCAGTGCGGAGAGTTCTCTGAAAACTTCCACTCAGTGTGCAGCGACAGTCAAAAAAGCCAGCAGAAGGATGGGCACCATTAAGAAAGGGAGAGATAATAAGACATAAAATATCATGTTGCCTCTATATAAATCTGTGACGCAGCAGGGAGGGGGAGTGGTGACCTGGGACCCACACTCCGTGACAAAATCCATGGTACGTGCACACCTTGAATACTGCGTGCAGATGTGGTCGCCCCATCTCAAAAAAATTAGACTGGAATTGGAAAAGGTTCAGAAAAGGGAAACAAAAATGACGAGGGGTCTGGAATGGCTTCTGTATGAGGAGAGATTACAACTTTTCAGCTTGGAAAAGAGACAGCTCAGGGGGGATATGATGGAGGTCTGTAAAACCATGACTGGTGTGGAGAAAGTAAATCAGGAAGTGTTGGTTACTGCTTTTCATAATGCAAGAGCTAGGGGTCACCCAATGAAATGAATAGTTAGCAGGTGTAAAACAAACAAGAGGAAGTATTTCTTCATGCAACGCACACTCAGCCTGTGGAACTCCTTGCCAGAGGATGTTGTGAAAGCCAAGATTATAGCAGGGTTTGAAAAAGAACTAGATAAGTTCATGAGGATAGGTCCATCAATGGCTATTAGCCAGGATGGGCAGGGATGGTGTCCCGAGCCTCTGTTTGCTGAGAGGACGACAGGGGATGGATCACTCTCTGATTCCCTGTTCTGTTCATTCCCAATGGGGCACCTGGCACTGGCCACTGTCGCAGACAAGATACTGGGCTAGATGGCCCTTTGGTCTGACCTAGTGTGGCCGTTCTTATGTGTCAGGTGTAGTCAGGGCTACAATATCAAAGAGGGAAGACCCAAGGGAAACCCCAGCAGGAACCATCCCGCTAGCGACGCTTGTCTACTGAGAGGCCTATCGGAGCCGAGAACACCGGGGAGGATGTGAAGATGGCCACGGCTGTAATTGTTGCACAGGGTTTTGTAGGATTTCTCTCTGCAGGACTTTACTTAGCACTGGGGCCGGCGCTGACGGCCAGGGGAAAGCCCCCTAGTGACCTCTGCCCCCACTCCCTGCAGCACAGCGCCCCCAAGCAGTGCACTGGGGTATCAGGGCCAGCAGTGACGGCCAGGGGAGACTGCCCCTCCACTGAGCCCCTCCTCCTGCTCCCTGCAGCATAGCACCCCCTAGTGCAGCAGTGGAGTATTGGGGCCTAATGGGTTAGAACAGGTGGGCTGGGATCCAGGACTCCTGGGTTCTATCCCTGGCTCAGGGAGCGGAGTGGAGTTTAGTGGTTAGAGTAGGGGGGCTGGGATCCAGGACTCCTGGGTTCTATCCCTGGCTCTGGGAGGGGACTGGGGTCTTGTGACTAGAGCGAGTGGGAGGCTGGGAGCCAGGACTCCTGGGTTCTATTTTGAAGGCTGGGCATTGCTCCCCGCTTTTCCTCTCAGCAGCTAGTTCCCAGCCTCCCAGGGTACCTTTGGACCCGGGCACTTGCCAATCCTGGCTGGGATCAGGGAAGGGCAGCGTGGGTGGGTGTGACCCAGCAATCTGGGCACAAGGAGTGCATGGGGTGGGGGTGGCAGGGAGCTGGACACGGATCTATTGGGGGCAGGGAGGGCGTATGGGGGGGGGTGCACCGTGCCTGAACTGGACAGGAAAGAAAAGGCTGGATGAGGAGCAGGGAGGCTCTGGCTGCCCCGGGGCAACGCCATGCCCGGCCGCCTGGGCTCGTTTCCTACCTTTGTCTACCCTTGCCCCAGTAAAGACTGTGGTACGGATGGACCAATCTAGGTGCCGAGGGGGTACCTTGGGTTACCCGAGGATGGGGAATAAACTGGAGGGGATGGTCCTGCCCCCCGCTCCATAAGGGACAATAGACTGTTGAGGCGCCGTGCAGTAGGGACCAGGGCGGGAGGCTCACTGGGGGGCCCTACATCTAGGCGGGCAAGCAGAGAGGTAACATGACTTGCCCAAAACACTGGCAGAGAATAGAACCCAGGAGTCCTGGCTCCCAGCCCCACCACCACCACCTCCAAAACCACTGGACCCCACTCCTCTCCCAGAGCTGGGGATATAATCCAGGCGTCCTCACTCCCAGCCCCGTCTGCCCTAACCACTAGCCCCCACTCCCCTCCCAGAGCCGGGGAGAGAGCCCAGGAGTCCTGGCTCCCCGCCTCTACTGCGCAGTTTTGTGACAGCATCCAAAGGGTTAACAGGAGCCCAGCCTCAGCCGGGAGGGGGAGGGGCGAGGAACCTTGGCTACAAAGGTCCCCACGGGCGAGCTCAGCTGCGCCCTGTCCCCTCCCTTCCCGGAGGGCTTCCAGCCGGAGGCTATGGCAGGTAAGACCGGGCGGGAGCCAGGACACCTGGGTTCTCTCCCAGGCTCTGGGAGGGGAGTGGGGGCCAGTGGTTAGAGTGGGGGGGAGGGGGCTGGGACTCCTGGGTTCTCTCCCAGGCTCTGGGAGGGGAGTGGGGGCCAGTGGTTAGAGTGGGGGGGAGGGGGCTGGGACTCCTGGGTTCTCTCCCTGGCTCTGGGAGGGGAGTGGGGGCCAGTGGTTAGAGTGGGGGGGAGGGGGCTGGGACTCCTGGGTTCTCTCCCCGGCTCTGGGAGGGGAGTGGGAGCTAGTGGTTAGAGCAGGGGGGCAGGGCTGGGAGCCAGGACTCCTGCGTCCCCTCCCTGGCTTTGGGAGGGGAGTGGGAGCTAGTGGTTAGAGCAGGGGGCCTGGGAGCCAGGATGCCGGGGTCCTGTTCCCCCTGCTCTGGGAGGGGAGTGGGGCCTAGTATCTCCGGGGAGGGGGGCTGCCCTGCCCCGAGTTGCCCACTGCTGACGAGAGCCTTAGTCCTGACTGGTGTCAGAGTAACAGCCGTGTTAGTCTGTAAATTTGCAAAAAGAAAAGGAGGACTTGTGGCACCTTAGAGACTAAATTGGTTAGTCTCTAAGGTGCCACAAGTCCTCCTTTTCTTTTAGTCCTGACCTGCAGTCCCACTGTGGGCAGGGAATTTCTCTCCCACTCGCAGCAGGGGCCCATCTCCCCTGGTATCCTGGCTGTGCCCAGGCCCACGCCTGTGCTATGAGAGAGTCCCCCGGGTGGTCAGTGAAGGGTAAAGTCCTCCCATCTGGTGCCCTTTGAGCCCCCCAACAGCTGTTTCTCCTTCCAGCTGTTGCTGGGGGGTGGCTGGATCCCGGCTCGCAGCTGACCCTCAAAGGGGCTGTGCTGGGGCTGCTGTTGAGCCACCCGGGGGGCATCCCCCTGCGGGATTTCGGGAGGCTCTTCCACCAGCATCATGGCCGGCGCCTGGATCTGCCCCGGCACGGCTACCGCTCGCTGCGCCACCTCCTGGGTGACCTGAAGGAGCTGGTGGTCCTGGACGAGGAGGGCAAGGAACCGTGGGTCAGGTGCCCACACGCAGCCTGCGACCTGCTGCCGGAGGCCAAGCCCCCCAAGAGATGCCGCCATCACCCCCGGATCCACAAGGAGGCGCCACCCGAACGGCAGCACCCAGGGGCTCCTAAAGCAGGTGTGGTCATGGGTTGTGGGCGGGCTGCCCCCTACTGGGGGGAGTGGGAACTGCATGTGGTGGCTGTGTGTCACCTTGCCCTTCCCTTTGTTAGGGTAGCATTACAGGTGCTGTCTACACTACTAGGTGCATCAGTGATTTTCAGGGTAGATCTGTGTCAGGACTCCTGGGTCCTCTCCCTGGCTCAGGGGGTCTAGTGATCAGAACAAGGCTCTGGTCCCAGTTCTGCCATCTACCTTGGGCAAATTCTCTCCCTCTCCCCCTCGAAAATGGCAGAATAACTTTTGCCTACAGATTGCAAAGCTTAACCGCAGCTCTGGCTTTGATGCCCTCTGGCTGGAGGGCACAGTCCAGCCCTGAGAATGCCGCTGTCTCTGGGGTGGAGCGTGTCAACTTGCTGTAACAAGGCAAACCGTCTGGTCCTGCCTCTGCTTTGGGGCAGGTGAAATCAATGATGGGGTGCCTGGGGATACCCTGGGGCATCATTTAAACAGGCCTGGTACAGAGCTGGCTGCAAAGGGGAAGCAGGAAACCCCCCTCACTGGGAATCTCTGCCTTGAATGCGGGTGCCAGGTCCCAGGGAGCAACACTGTGCCTGGGGAATCGAGGCTGGTGGGAAATTGAACGCTGCCCCCACCGAAGTTGGGAGTGAACTTGGATCCCTCTCCCACCCCCGCCCCCCGATTCTTTGCGCAAGTCTCGAGTGATGAAGCTGAAAGACCCAGGCCTGTGCTATGGGGCCCAAGCGCCCCTAGAGGGAGCCTCGGCTCGGTGCAAAATCTGCCCTGGCTTACAACAGCTCCCATGCGGAGTGGGTGCATTGCAAAGGGGTCCAGCTCAGTGAGACTGGCGCCCCCTAGAGGGGCTCATGCATCCTAATGGGGATGGCAGCATCTCACCGGGCATCTCTTCTCTCCTCTCCCTCCAGCTCCCAGGCCTTGGAACTCCTGCCACCACCTGGCTGCACCCCCGGACCATCCGCCAGCCGGATCTGCCCCCGGCCACCAGGCCAGCACCTGGCTGCCCCGAGCTGTCTCGCTGAGCCACTTCCCCAGCTCCCGCCTTCCTGTGGCCGCCCCCCGGCAGCCGCCCCTGCTAATCTTCACCAACCAGTCACGCGGTCTGGCAGCGTACCAGGGGGCAGCCCTGAATAGCCCCACGCAGGCCCCCAGCCGGCTGCCCCGCCCCACCCGCCCAGCCAGCCCCCAGCTGGACCCTCCCATGGCCGAACGGGCTGAACTGGAGGAGAATGTGGCGCGCGTCCTGCGGGGCCACCCCGGGGGCATCTCCCTCTTCCGCTTCCGCCAGGCCTACGGTGCCGCCTACAGCCACCCCTTCCCCCTGGACAGCACGGCCTCGGTGAAGGAGCAGCTGGCGGCCATGCCGGGGGTTGTCAGGGTGGAGGGCTGGGGGGTGCAGACGATGCTCTTCCCGGTCTGCCCCCAGGAGCTCCCCAGCGAGGAGAATGGTATGTGCTGGGAGTCGGGCGGGGTGGGGGGAGAAGGACCATCCCAGGGATCGAACCTGGGGAGCGAGGGCCTCTGCAGCTTGAGCTATGAGTCCGGGGAGGAGTCCTCGCCTGTGGGTCAGGCTGGGCTTGAGCGGGATGGAGCTACGCAGGGCCAGGGGGCCTGGGCTGCGGGGGGCTCAGCAGGGGGCGCTAGGCTGAAAGGAGTGGGGCAGGGGGCTCAGCAGGGGGCGCCGTGTGGCAGGGAGTAGGGTAGGGCACCTCAGCTGTGTGGCAGGGTGTGGGGTGGAGGGTTCAGCAGAGGGTGCCGTGCTGCAGGGAGTGGAGCGGGGGGCTCAGCAGTGGGTCGGGGGCTCAGTAGGGGGCATGCTCTCCCTCTCTAAACTTCCCAGTCACTGAGTGAATTCCCTTCTCTCGTGTCTGTCTAGGTCTCGCCCCATCTCTGCCAGAGGCCGTCGCCGCTCTTGCCAGCCCCGATGTGGTCTGTCCATCGCCTTCCATCTCTGCCAGCTCCCCAGAGGCCACCCTGGCTCCTGCAGGCCCAGAGCAGCCCCCTGTTCCTTGCAGCCCTCCCCCAGGGCACAGAGTGGCACTGGGGGCCCCAGTTGAGATCCCTGTATCCCCCGCTGCCTCAGCAGCCCCCTGGTCACTGGGGATGGGATGGGAACATGGAGCCATGGGGCCCATCACTGAGGAGACTGATGTCATGGAGGGCGTCACCATTGCTACACCAGCTGCTGGTTCTGTGCCATCTGAACTGGGGGCCGAGCTCCCCCTGCCATTGGCTCTGGCATCTTCGGTAGCCCTCTCCCCTGCAGGTTCCCCCTGGGGTCCCACCCCAGCGCTGAGCCTGGACGATGTGGCTGCCACGGATGCCGTCCTCTACGGCTTTAACTCTGCCCCCAGCTCTGCAAGCTGTCCCAGCCCAGAGCCGTCCTGTTCCCCAACTTTGCCAGGACCCATGTCTGGCGGCCATCCTCTGATGGCTGTGGTCTCCCCTGAGCCAGCCTGGTCCCCCATCCAAGACGTCCCTGGCACCGCGGATTCTGCCAGGGAAAGACCACCCTTCAGGCCCCTGCCTCTGGGTGAGCCCAGCTTGGCATCCCCCTACAAACATCGGGAGGACAGGGGGGCACCATGGGCGGCCATCAAGCCAGAGTCCCATCTGCCCCATATCTCCCCGCTCCGCCCCCCATCTATGGGGAGTAAGAGGAAGCCACTCAAGCGCAAACCTGACCTCTGTGTCCTTCTGTGAGGTGGATGTTGTAAGTTGACAGCATTTGTGTGGAAATGGGGGGGGGGGGGCACTAAATTGACATGGGGGGGGGACAACACAATGGGCTTGGTCATCTGGGTAGGAGGGGGATTGTAGGACAAGCGCCCGCATGAGTTAGAAACGCTTCTCTCCTACTAGGAGAGAGGGAGCCGGGTTCTGCCCTGGCTCCTGCATCACCAGCTGAGAGCGGATCTGGAGTGGGCGGGGAAGGGGAGAAGGGGGCAGGGGTTGATGTGGGGTTGGGTGGAGTCTTCATGATGGGCAGCAGGCTGGTTTAAATGTAGGTGGATGGCCCCCTATTCTCGCAATGCCCCAGCCTGGGGCTGGATTGGCCCCAGTGCCCCCTAGAGGTGGAAGGCAGCTGTGTCCCAGTGAGGCAGCCCATTCCTCCCCCAGTAGCACAGGTCTGAGTGGGAGGTGGAATCACCCTTAAAGCTGGGGTCTGTCTGGGATTCAGCCATCTGGGGTGGATCCAGAACCCACCCTCTTCTAGTAGGGGCTGGGGCAGGTCTAGAACCCAACCTAGTGTGGTGGAACCTTCACCAGTCGGGGGAAATCTGTTGAATCTAGAACTCACTTGGTTTGGGAAAGGGGGTCTAGAACATGCTCCACTTGGTGGGGGAGGGAGGGAAATCTAGAACCAGCTAGATTCTGGTGCGGGGCATCTGGAACGCACTCTGTTTTGTCAGGACATGGTGGGATCTAGAACCTGTTCCAGTTTGCTGAATCTATAACCCCCTCGATTATGTGGGGTCCTGAGGAATGTAGCACTGATTCTGGTGGAGAATCTGGAACATGCTCCATTTTGTTGTGGGTTGAGGACTCTAGAACCCCCTCCATTCTCTGGGGATCTAGCCCCCAATCTGTTTTGGTGGGAGGATCCACATACCCAGTGTTATGGGGGGCTGGCAGGAGAGGGTCTGTGGCTGCTCCAGAGCCATATCATGGCCCTGAGCAAAGGAAACAATTATTTAAATATTTATTTTCCCACCTCTCCGGGGGAATCTTCTCATATTTTATTTGATGAATCTCCAGTTGTTCTCCTAATAAAATTTGCTTCCTGAATGATCCGCTCCTTTCTGTGGCATTTTTTTCATCACAGAGGGGGAAATCCATGATAGGGTGGGGAAATCCCTCTTAAAGGTGCTAGAGCAGAGTGGCTCTTGGCTTGCAGAACCTAGAACCCAGCAAGGCTAAGTCATCCCTGCAGGCTCCTTCACATAACCCATGGGGACTGCATGTGCTGCAGGGAGATGACCAGGCTGGCTCCGTGCTGAGTTCCCTCGAGCAACTTCCCCAACCAAGGGAGACGCCGGCTGGTGCAGAGACAGTTGAGCGCGAAATGGTGGCAGAAGTGGGATCGTGCTCCATCAAGCTCACTCGCAGCACTGCTCTAAGGTGACGTCTACAGAGCTAGCGGCTGCAAGTCTCACAGCCTGGGTTTGTTTTTGTTTGCTGGTGCATCAATTTTTTTTCTCATCACGGAGTGGGGCAGGGAATGTGTGACATGATGGAAAACCCCTGCTCATAAAAATTCTAGAGCAGCAGCCCTGCGGTTAGGGGATTGAGACAAGTGGTTTGCAACCTCTGATCCGCAGACCCCTGGTGGGTCCTAGACTGTGCCTAAGATTTCCCAAGGGGTCTGCTTCTCCATTTTACCTTTTTTTAGGGAGCGGCAAATAAAAAAAGGTCAAAACCCCCTGCCCTGGAAAGTGACTTGGCCTAAACTAAAATTTTCTGCTTAGTTCCCTGGTAGATCAGAAAAATAACTCTCCCCTGGTCATTGTCCCAGATCTAATCAGAAATTGGAGTGAAGTTCAGAAGGGGAAGGTTTCGTATTAATCTGTTTGAAAGGGGGAGGGTCCAGTCCACGGGCCGTTCAGATTTTTGGACGTACCGGTGACTCTGTCCAGCCGCTCTTTAATTAACACCCAGGGGCCTGGACAGTCTGTGTATACGGCCTGAATGCTGTTCTCCATCTTTAATGCAAGGGGGAAAACCCACGCACAGTGGCACTGCGGGATCCTCTGAGGCAGCATCGTAGCTGGGCTAGGTGTAGCTGTGGAAGCAGGAGGGGGGTGAAATCTGCCTGTTAGGAAGGCGTAACCGTCTGTCCCAGCTTTCAGCGCCTGCCGGACTCCCGATGGGCTCTGGCTCCTTTGGAAGGGGCCGGCTGAAGGTGAACTCAGCGGGGGAGGGGGGGAGTGAAATGGAGGGAAAATTAAAAATCTGCCAACTGGGGAGAGACTCCAGCTGCCCGGCTTCACAAAGAGAAGGCGACCGGGTGACTTGAGCCAGGGCTGTAAGTGCCTACACAGGGCCCGGCCGTTTCACAAGAGAGGCCTCTTTGATTTGGCAGACAAAGGCCCAACAAGGTGGGGGCTGAAGCCAGATAAATCCTCCATGACGTGCTCAGATTCTTGTTTTGAACCCAGTTATCCTATTGGCCTTCACAGCATCCTCTGGCAGTGAGTTCCACAGGTTAACTAGGAGCAGGGGGGGTGCTCTAAAAGAGGGAGGGGCCTCAGGTGCCAGAGCTGTGGCCCCACCACCACACCACACCACCCCTTCTCCCCAAGGCCCTGCCCCTTTTCCTGAGGCCCTGCCCTTGTGCCACCTCTTCCCCCCAAGACTCCACCCTCCCCATTCGCTCCTCTCTGCCCCCTCCCCCTGTCACTGACCCTTAAAAAATGGGAGGACTATGGCCCCCGGGCCCCCCTGTTCCAGCACCCCGAGACTGTGAGTTGGATGAAGAATCCCTTCCCTGATCATTTCATGGGCTGGCCCCTGGGTGGTGTGTGATGTGAAGGGGTAAATAACATTCCCCTGGTCCCTTTCTCCACCCCCGTCACGATCATTTTTAGCAGGGAGGGGAATGAACTGGTGGATCACTTTAGCAGGAGCTGGGGTGGATTCTCTGTGGCTGGCCATTTTTAAATCAAGATGGGCTGGTTTGGCGAAAAGATTGGCTCTGCTTCCACCAGGAATGACTTCAGGGGGACTGTGAGGCTGGGCAGGGCAACTCGCCAACTCGCCTGCTGGAAATCTGGGCTGTGCTGGGTCAGCTCCAGGGAGCCACCAGGAATTTAGGATTTTCTCCTTTTCATTTGAAACAGGACAATGCCCCCCCACACACACACACCGCCAAAAAATAAAATGGCATTTCTGACTTTGGACCAGCTTGTTCCTAGTGTGCAGTAGTTCCACAGGCAGTAGTATGGCCTAGTGGTTAGAGCAGTGTGTGTGTGTGTGTGTGTGTGTGTGTGTGTGTTCGTTCCTGACTTTGTCCTGCTGGGGGACCCTGGGCAAGTTGCTTCCCCATGCCCTCTCCCGTGCCTCAGTTTCCCCATCTGGAAAAATGCGGCCTGGGGGATCTGCTATGGAAAAGTGCAGGATCAGAGCTGGGGGGTATAGTGACCATCTCTGTCCCATTCGGCATCTCATGAATAGTCCTCCCCACCCCCAGACTTGGTTCACACCGCGTCAAGAGTGCCTTTCAGATATGGCTCCCTAAACTGCAGCCTCTGGGGCCTGGGACAAAGAGAGTTAAAGTCCAGGCCACCCCCTCCACTTGATCTGCTCCCTTCTAGCAGTGCCCCAAATAGGCCCATGACCCACATTGCCTCAGCTGGGGGCACAGCTCTGCCCCTGTTCCCCAGCATATTTGGCTTGTTCTGTGACACTCCCCCCCATCCTGCCCCACCCACTCAGCCCACTGCCTCCCCCTTTCCAAGTTGTGAAGGCCAGTCTCTGAGCCCAGATTATATGATTGGCCTGGATCCCCCTGGGGCAAGGCGTCCTTTACAGCCTTAACTCTGCCTGCAGTTCCCAGCCTGCAGTCATCCTTTACCCTGGCACTGCCAGGACTGTGGCCTGCTGCGGCAACCCCCAGCCCCCTATGCCTGTCATCTCCCTGCATAGTTGCTATTCTGGAAGCACAGGGCCCCCAATGCCCCTGACACCCCCATATGCCCTCTCAGTCCCCCCCACCAGCCCCTCAAAGGATCCCTGCCAAGGAGACTAACACTGTTCTCTTTGGCCCCCCCACACCCTCTTTCAGGGGAGCTGTTCACATACTCCCTGACCTCCAAATACCTGATACCCCCGTCTAAAGTGTCCCCACTGAGGGATTCCTCCCCCACACAGGAGGCCTGTAAACCTCCCCCTCAGTGACCCCCCCAAAATGCCCCCTCACATCTTAACTGACCCCCAGTGTCTCCCTCCCCACCAGCAATGCACCCCTCCCTCATCCAAGGCCTAGAAAATGGGGAGGGCCTGGAACGCCGAGAAGGCACAAGGGATTGGCTCTGAGCATCAGCCAATGGCAAGGCCTGCTCTACAGGTCCCGCCTTGAGTGACCAGAGGGTGTCTCCTGATTGGCTGCCTTGGATCCCGCCCCATAAGGGATTAAGGTATAAAGGGGACCCCTAGGAGATGGGTAGTTGCTTTCTGGTTTTGGTATCTGTCCTGGTAGCTCATTTGTCTGGATCTCTCTGAAGGGAGCCAGGTCTCCTGGGTTCTTTCCTGGCTTGGAGGGTGGGGTCTAGTCTAGTGGGTTAGAGCAGGGGTGGGGTTGGAAGCCAGGACTCCTGGGTCCTTTCTTGGCTCTGGGATGGGAGTGGGGTCTAGTGGGGAGGAGCTGGGAGCCAGGACTCCTGGGTTCTTTCCTGGCTATGGGAGGAGAATGTGGTCTAGTGGGTTAGAGCAGGGATGGGGTTAGAAGCCAGGACTCCTGGGTCCTTTCCTGGCTCTGGGATGAGAGTGGGGTCTAGTGGGTTGGAGCAGGGGAGGAGCTAGGAGCCAGGACTCCTGGGTTCTGTCTCTGGCTCACAAGCTCTTCTCTCACAGGTGGGCTGTGCCCGGGGCTGGCTGAGGTCCTGGCTGGGCACCATGGAGCCCTGGCTCGAGGTGGTGGTGGTGGCTGCTGGTTCCCCGGAGCTGGGCTCCGACAGGGACACGTTGGCTGGGGAGGGGAGCTCCCCTGCTAGGAAGAGACCTCGCCGCTCCCCACCCCGGACAGAGACTCCCATGGAGTGGGAGCCCCTGGAGCCAGCTGGTATGGTGGGGGGGGCACCCCTTTGCCTTGCTGGTGGGGTGTGGGAGAAGACTGTGTGGGTGGGAGGTGATGGGGGGAGGAGAGTTTAGGGGGACAAAGATGGGGTTTGGGATGGAGAGGGCTGGGGGCAAAGAGAGGGGGTGGAGGGGTTTTGTAGGCAGGGGGGAGCATTGAGGGTCAGGGGGAGCTATAGGCCTGGTGTGTCTGTGGTTCTGATCTGTTTCTGTACCAGGTGTCACGGACCCTCTGCCTGTCCTGGGTGGCTTCACTGCCCACCCCCCCGCCCAGGGCCTGTACTCTGTATCTTCTCTATGGGGTTGGGGTCCATGGGGGGCACAGTTAGGGCCCTCAGCCCTATATCCTCTGCCCCCAGACTCTTCCCATTTCCTGCGGGTTGGCTTCTCTCCCCACTTCAGGTCGGGATCCCCTCACATGGGGTACCCCCAGCTGGCCGTGCTCCACTTCCCCCAGCCACTGGACCACCGACCACTGGGACCCGGCTCACGAGTGGCCCAAGGAACGGGCTGGGCCAAGAAGTGAGGAGGCTGGGGATGGGGGGGAAGGAGCAGGACTCCTGGGTTCTATCCCCAGCTCTGGGAGGGGAGTGGGGTTGAGTGGTTAAAGCAGGGAGCCAGGACTCCTGGGTTCTCTTCCCAGCTCTGGGAGGGAAGTGAGGTCCTGTGGGTTAGATGCGGGGGGCGGCAAGAGACTGTTTTTCATCCCGAGGAACGCTGAGATTCGGCAGGCTCGGTGGACTGGCGGGAGCGGTGGGTGGGTGCATCTCAGCCTTGATCTCCCCCAGGAGTCTCTGACCCACCCCGCGGCCCTGTTGCTGGGTATCTCTGCTCCGTGTCGGTGAGTTTTATTTTGCAGTCTATTCTCTTCCTTCCCTCCCCCCTTCATTGTAGAGTTGGCAGATGAATCCGCACCGGCCTCGGGGGGTCTCCCCAGTCCAGCCCCATGCAGCAGCCAGTCACATCCAGCAGCACGCTCAGATCCCGGACCCTCTGCCTCCTGCCCTGGAACAAGGGACCTGGCGCGCCAGCAGCCGAAAAAGCCTGCTCGGTCGAAGAGTTGGAAATCCATGGGAAACAGAGGTGGTTCAAGGGGAGAGATGGGAGCCAGGACTCCTGGGTTCTACCCTGGGGTTGGGGGCTCGTGGTTAGAGCAGGGGGCTGGGAGCCAGGACTCCTGGGTTCCAGCCCTGACTCTGGGAGGGGAGTGGGGTCTAGTGGTTACAGCAGGACTTCAGTTCTAGGGTTTCTGCTGACTACAATCTCCAGCAGTGACTCCTAACCCCAAGCTCTGTGCTCTCTCTGTCTGTCCGTCCATCCCAGGCCTCGCGGCCATTGTTCCGCTGGTACAGGGCATCCTGTCGGCCTTCGCCTCGGGCCTGAGGCTGGCAAAGCTGCTGGAGCTCATGAGGAACCAGCACGGGGTCGACGTGGAGGCTCTGTGCCGGGCTGAGAGTGCCCCGGACGTCCTGCAGCTGCTGGCCCAGGTGCCTGGGCTGCGGGTACGCACCCCTGAGAGGGGCCCCCAGTGCCTTATCCAGCTTGAGAGAGGTAGGGGCTGGTGGGCGTGTGAATTGCCCCTTCCCGTCAGGCCTGCCCTGCCTCCCCAAAACATGGCAGCAGTCCTAATATTACCACCCCTCTCGCCGGGGTGTGTTCCCCTGCCTAGTAGCCGGTGCTGCATTCTTGTGGCCCAGCAGAGGGCGCTCTGCCTCTATGCAATCTCCAGGGTCCCAAGTCCCCCTCTGCTTCTGATCTCTGGGTGTATCTGTCCCAGGTGTGGCTGCCACCCTCGCCCCCTTTCTGGGGCATGTCAGGCTTGGAAGGGACCTCGGGAGGTGTCTAGTCCAACCCCCTGCTCAAAGCAGGGCCAATCCCCGATTTTTGCCCCAGATCCCTAAATGGCCCCCTCAAGGATTGAACTCACAACCCTGGGTTTAGCAGGCCAATGCTCAAACCACTGAGCTATCCCTCTGTGACAAAGTGGGACTGTTCTCAGTGTTTCCTCTGAATAGTGTGGGGGTGCCTCAGTTTCCCCTAGGCAGTTCTTAAGTATCTAGGTGGTGGGATAAGGGTGTATGATCACTGCAGAGCCCTAGAGGGCAGGTGTGTGCAGGGGTCTGGACACAGAGAATGGCCGACACCCTGTTTCCTGGCCACTGATGGCCGGGCCCTTCCCCCCTGCAAGGTGAGAGCTGAAGGGTTGGAGAACAAAGGAATCAGGTGACCTCCTGGCCCGGGAAAGGGACAAAGCCCAGAGGAGGAGGGGCTGGAGGGAGTTTCAGTTTGGGGGTGGCTGGGACGTGGAGTGAAGTGCAGATGTGGCTGTCTGGCTCACTGCCCCCCAAAATGGACCCAGCTGAGGGGTCCTGTTCTCTGCACCTGCAAGCTCTGTTTTAGACCATGTTCCTGTCGTCTAATAATCCTCTGTTTTACTGGCTGGCTGAGAGTCACGTCTGACTGCGGAGTTGGGGGGCAGGACCCTCTGGCTTCCCCAAGACCCCGCCTCGGCGGACTCGCTGTGGGAAGCGCACGGAGGGGCAGAGGAGGCTGAATGCTCCGAGGTCAGACCCCAGGAAGGTGGAGCCGGGTGAGCTGTGTGTCCTGCAGACAGGCTGCTCCCAGAGAGGAGACTTCCCCAGAGTCCTGCCTGGCTTCATGGGGAGCAGATCCAGAGCATCGCCCAGGGACTCCGTGACAACCCTCCCCCCTGTGTCTTATACAGCGTGCTCCGAACTGCCTGCCTGAGTCTGCCCAGAGCCTGAGCTCGTTGTTGTGTGAGAGCGGGAGCTGCCCCCAGTTTAACTGATGCTGAGCTGCTTACACTCGGTGGCTCCTCCTCCCTCTCAGGCTCCCAGCAAACTCAGGCAGGCATCGGCTGTGCCTGTTTCATCATTTTGAGCAGTTGGTCACGGCCCGAACCGACAGGCTTCATTTTTCGTTTTGAGGAGCGCTGAGGTTCTGCACCCTGAGGAGGCTGTTTGGCGGGCAGGAGGGGGCAGTGGGTGGGTGCACACCGGCTGTATCCTGCCTTAATCCCCCCCCCCCCCCCCCCGGTCTCTGACCCACTCCTCAGCCCTGTGTCTGCTTTATCTCTGGTCCTTGTCAGTGATTTTTATTTATTTTATTTTTGCTGTAGATTCTGTTACTTTTCTCCTCTTTCTAGCATTGGCAGATGAATACACACCAGCCCCGGGGGACCCCCCCAGTCTAGCCCCATGCAGCAGCCAGTCACAGCCAGCCCTGCACTCAGATCCTGGGTCCTCTGCCTCCTGCCGTCCCGGAAGAGGGGACATGGTGCACCAGCAGCCGAAGAAGCCTGCTCGGTCGAAGAGACAGAAATCCATGGGAGACAGAGGTGGTTGAAGCACAGAGTTGGGAGCCAGGACTCCTGGGTTCAATCCCTGGCACTGGGAGGGGAGTGGGGACTAGTGGTTAGAGCAGGACCCCTAGGTTTTAAGGTTTGAGCTGGCTCCAATCTCCAGGGTCCCGAGTCCCCCTCTGCTTCTGATCTCTGGGTGTGTCTGTCCCCAGGTGTGGCTGCCACCCTCGCCCCCTTTCTGGGGCATGTCCTGCGCCCCTTCCCCCTGGGCCTGGGGCTGCCCAAGCTGCTGGAGGCCATGCGGCGGGACCATGACCTGGACCTGGCGGCGCTGAGCCAGGAAGCAGGGTATAAAGACGTCCTGGAGCTGCTGGGGCAGGTGCCCGGGATCTGGCTACACAAGTCCTCCAGAGGCCGCACATACACCGTGCACCTCCACGCAGGTGGGTGCGGCAGGGAGATTTTTGCCCCTCTCCCTTCTACACTGAGTCTGTGGCCCTCTGGATCCACCCACCCGCTGTCGCTGCCTCACGGCTCAGGCTCCCGGCAAACTCAGGCAGGCGTCAGCTGTGCCTGGTTCCTGGTTTTGAGCCGTTTGTGGCGGCCCAAACGGCGAGAGGCTTCATTTTTCGTTTCGAGGAGCGCTGAGATTCTGCACCCTGAGGAGGCTGTTTGGCAGGCGGGAGTGGGCAGTGGGTGGGTGCACACCGGCTGTATTCCGCCTTGATCCCCCCCTGGGCATCTCTGACTGACCCACCCCACAGCCCTGTGGCTGCTTTATCTCTGGTCGGTGTCAGGGATTATTTTTGGCTGTAGATTGTTACTTTTCTCCCCTTTCTAGCATTGGCAGATGATGCTGCAGCAGCCCTGGGGGGCCCCCCAAGTCCAGCCCCAGGCAGCAGCCAGTCACAGCCAGCCCCGTGCTTGGATCCTGGGTCCTCAGCCTCCTGCCGCCCCGGAAGAGGGGACCTGGCGCGCCAGCAGCCGAAGAGATGGAAATCCATGGGAGACGGAGGTGGTTAAAGTGCAGAGTTGGGAGCCAGGACTCCTGGGTTCAATCCCTGGCACCGGGAGGGGAGTGGGGGCTCATGGTTAGAGCAGGGGGGCTGGGAGCCAGGACTCCTGGGTTCTATCCCTGGCACTGGGAGGGGAGTGGGGACTAGTGGTTAGAGCAGGACCCCTAGGTTTTAAGGTTTGAGCTGGCTCCAATCTCCAGGGTCCCAAGTCCCCCTCTGCTTCTGATCTCTGGGTGTGTCTGTCCCCAGGTGTGGCTGCCACCCTCGCCCCCTCTTTGTGGAACGTCCTGCGCCCCTTCCCCCTGGGCCTGGGGCTGCCCAAGCTGCTGGAGGCTGTGTGGCGGGACCACGACCTGGACCTGGCGGCGCTGAGCCAGGAAGCAGGGTATAAAGACGTCCTGGAGCTGCTGGGGCAGGTGCCCGGGATCTGGTTGCACAAGCCCTCCAGAGGCCGCACATACACCGTGCACCTCCACGCAGGTGGGTGCGGGGGGGGGGAGATTTTTGCCCCTCTCCCTTCTACACTGAGTCTGTGGCCCTCTGGATCCACCCACCCGCTGTCGCCTCCTCCGGCTCAGGCTCCCGGCAAACTCAGGCAGGCGTCAGCTGTGCCAGTCTCTCGATTTCAAGGAGTTCGTAGCAGCCTGTGTTACGCAGGAGGTCAGACCAGATGATCACCATGCTCCCATCTGGCCTGGGAATCTGGTTCCTCTTGCCCTGGAGGTGGGGTGTGAAGCCGGCTGGGTTTTCATCAGAAGGGTTTTTGGACCCCCACCCCATCCCCCAAAATGAAATCGCGTGCATCTGACTTGGATGAAATTTCGTTTAGTGGGGAGGAAAAACTTCTTGGTGCTTTGGGAACAGAATCTTTTGGGGTTTTTTTGTTTTCTTCCCCAAAGAGGTCAAACGAGGAACTCACCGGCTGCAATTTTTCCTCCAAACTATTTTTGACCTGAAAGGAAACTCTAAAAAGACCAGGGCCTGGTCTTTTTAAACCCTTGGTTATGATAAAAATCCAAACAGAGGAGAGCTGAGTTTTGACCCCCTTTGTTTGTGTATTTGAAAAAATTGCACCTGTTCTGAAACATTTTGCACAAAGCCATGGCATTTCCTGCCATTTGGGAAACCCACCTCCTCTGGCTCTAGTTGTCAGTTCCTGCTTGTGACCCAACTTGGGGGGAGGGGGAGTGTCCAGGGATGATGAAAGTGGGGACAGTGGAACGAGGGCTTTGGGCCCCCCACAAATTGCCTATAATGGGAGTGAAATGGGTGGGGCCTCAGCAAACATGGCCCCACACTTCTCTCAACAAGCCTGGAGTGTGACCCAAATGGCTGTGTGTGTCTGGTGCCGGCAGCAGTAGTAGGTTGTTACCCTGTGGAAAGTAGATGTTGGCTCTGGTGCTTATAAAGTGGTAAGAGCCCAGAAGTGGCAGGGGGAGAGGCTGGGAGGATGTTGGAGGGGCCTGTGGTCCCATTTTTAGGGTCCCACTGCCTCTCCCTGAGCCCACCTCCCCGTTTTTCTTCTCTGCAGCCCAATGGACCCCAACTCCTGCTGACCTTCCACTGGGGGGAGTGCTGCCCCCCAAGCTGGGAGTGTTGGAGGGAGCCAAGAGGCCGGGCACAGCGAGTCTGATGCAGAGGCAAGGGCCCCCAGGCTCCCACCCCTGCCTCTCTCCTTGTGGGGCCAGAGCCACTTGGTGTGGGCGGAGGGGCTGAGGGGATACCCCTGCAGGGGGGGTGGTCTCCTCCCACCTACAATTGGCAGCCCTGTGATTTGTCTGATGCGGGAATGTGAGGGGCTTTTTCCCTTCTCTCCCACAGAGGCCCAGAGCAGTGGAGCTGGGAGTGAAGGCCCCACCCCTAGAGCAAGTCCCCCAGCAGGGAGTAGTCGGCTCAGGCACCCTCAGACTCTGGCAAGGGTTGGTCATATTTCTTCCCCCGCCACTTTTCTTCCCAAGCCCCAGAGGCCAAGAGGGGCCTTGTTAATTGCCAGTAGAGACCCAACAAAGGTCTCATGACTCCGGGAGCTGGGGCTTTAGCCCTGATGGGCCCCCTGCTTCAGGGTCCCAAACCAGCAGGTGCAGGGTAAATGCCGCAAGGAAACAAAAACTCCCTCTTTCAACTGGAAAAGCCCCTTGTTGTGGTGGTTTGTACATAATTATTATCCCTCAGCAGCGTGCCAGCTGGCAACAGAACCCAGCTTCCCAGTCCCCCCTGCTCTAACCACTAGACTCCCCTGCCCCAACCACTAGACCCCATTAAAACCCAGTTCTTGACCTAGTTGCTTGGGCTCTGGCTCCTTCAGAGCGTTGCTTCCCAGCCTGCCGGTGCAGCACTGGACAGCCCAGTATAGCCCCCAGTGGTGCCTGGAAATGCCCCGGGGGCTTCCCCTAGCCCTGTCCCAGCTGAGCCCATTAACGCTCCAGCACCCCCGTAGCTGCTAGGGCTGAGCCCAGTTCACCCGGAGGCAGGGGAGGAAATCTGCACTCCCAGGTAATGCCAGTTTAATCAGTGCCCCCCCCCGCCCTACACACTGTCATACCAGCTGTGCCGGGGGGCGCATGCCCTGTGTGGTGCTGAGCTGCCCCCAATCAACCTCCACCTCCCGCTTTCGTGTCCCCGTATAATCCGTACTCGCCCGCCCGCAGGGCTGCAGAACAGCGAGCCCTGGCCCCCTCCAGGCCCGCCCGTTCCTCCCAATGACTCCAGGACCGTGGCTCCCAGTGCCGGCTTGATTCCAGGGACTTCCCAGCCTCACCGGTTCAGCCCCGGGCTGAAAACGGGGCCCGGCGCATGCAGGGGGTTCCAGTCCGGCCCATAGGCCGGCCCCGACTCCCCCCCGTGTAACTCCTTCCTGCTCCCGCGCTGGGTCCAGGGTAGCCGATGGGCCTACCCCAGTTGGGGGCAGCCTGGGGAGATGGGGGGGGGGGTCTCTCTCAGCTGCGCCCCCCCCCGGCCGGCCGATACCAGTAGCTGCCCGGTCAATAGCGACGCTCCCTGCTGTAGCCGTGGGGGGCCCCCCAGACCCGGGGCAGGGCCGAGGCCCCATGGTAGAGCTGCCCCTGCAGCCGGCCCAAGGCCCGGAAGCCCTGCGGTGGGGGCATGTAGGCGGGCGACAGAAAGAGGGGGGCAGGGCGGGGCTCCTCGCCGGCCGGGGGGGCGCCCCTCCGCCTCATCAGCGCCCGGGCTGGTGTGTCCTGCAGGCCCCACTTGTGCTTGCCCTGTGGGGGGGAAGGAATAGGGGGGCATCCCCCCAAGGGAGAGTTAGTGCTATCTGGGAGCACCCCAGTCCCCCTGGCCCAGCACCCTCTGCCCCAGCAACACCCCAGTGCCCCTCTGACCCCCAAACCTCTCCCCCCTGCTATGCCCCCCTTGGGGCACTCCTGCCCATGTCCCAGCCCCTTCCAGCAGCTCCATCTGCACCCCAGTGCCCCCCAAATCCCTCTAAGCCTTTACCCTTATCTTCCCCCCCAGTGGGTCCCTGTATACCTTCCATCCCTGAATCCCCCCCCCAGATCTTTCTGGTGGGTCCCTGCCATGGTACACCCTGCCCCCCAGCATTTCTCCACCCCACCCCAGGGTCCCCCAGCACGGCGGGGCAGGGGGCAGGATCCCGCAGTGCCTTCCCCCCTCGTATGCCCCCCCGCCCCAGCCCCCAATGGCAGGTCCTTGGGCAGGGGCAGCAAAGGAGAAGAGAGGATGGAGAAAAGCCAGGGGGGAGGGAGGGAAGGAGGAAAGGGAGAGGAGACGACACTGGAGCAGGAGAGATGCAGATGGGAATTAAGGGGGTGTCAGGGGCTGGGGGACAGGCGCTGGTCCCCCTCGGCCCCACAGCTTGCCCAGGGAGGGCAAAGGCCCCATGGGGCAGAGCTGGGAGCGGCGCCTGGGTCAATATTGACCCAGGGCGGAGGAGATGTTGCATTAAGGCAGGGCCCAGGGCGCAGCCGGGACTGGAGATGCGGGGGGGGCATCATGCCACCCCCCAGCCCTGCCTGGGACGCAAGGGGGGTGGGGCAATCTCCAGCCTTGGGCTCCCAGGTCTGCCCCCACCCTAGGACACAAAGGGGCCCCAACCGTGTCCCCACCCTGAGATACACAAACCCCCCTAATCCCCAAACCCTGTTCCCCTGGGATACACAGGACCCCCCTAATCCCCAGGCCTGCCCCCAGGATACATAGGGACCCCCACAACCTAAGCCCTGCCCCCTGGGATACAGATGGAACCCCTAATCCCAAGCCCTGCCCCCCAGGATATACAGTGAACCCCCCTAGTCCCAAGTCCTGCACCTCAGGATACAGAGGCTCCAATCCCCAGCCCTGCCCCCCAGGATACACAGGGCCCCCTGACCCCCAGCCCTGACCCCCAAGATATAGTGAACCCCCCAAATCCCCAGTCCTGTGCCCCAGGATACACAGGCCTCCCCCTGGCCTGGCGCTGCCCGCTCACCTTCGCCTCGTCCCCCGTCTCGAGGCCGTCGCTGGAACCGGAGAGCTGGGAGAGGCGGCTCAGGTCCCAGAGGGACTTGCTAGGTCTCTGCCCCACGGCGCCTGCCAGCCGGCCCGGCTGGCCACCCTGGTCCACGTCGCTCAGGGCGCTGTGGCCCTCGGGGCCCAGGCGCCGGGGCAGGGCCGGGTGCTCGTCGCCGGCCATGGCCCGGGTGGCCCGCACCAGCTCCCACTTCCCAGCCCGGCTCTTGGCCACGGGCTGGGGGGCCACGGAGCGGCGCTCGGCCACCCGGTGGGCGCCCTTGGAGAGCTGCAGCCCGCCCAGCTCGCTGCGGTAGGGGGCAGGCTGCCCGTTGGGGCGGCCGTCCCGGGGCGGGGCCGGGGGGCCGAGCAGGGGGGCCCGGGCAGGCGCCAGCGGGCGGGAGGCGGCGTAGAGGGTCCGGAACTCGTGGTCGAAGGCCCCGGCGATCTCGCCCGTCAGCAGCGTCACCAGCTGGCGGCTCAGCCGGGCGTCGCTCCACGTGAAGCTGCGGGGTGGTGTAGGGATGGGGGGGTGCAGGAGAGAGTGGGGCAGGGGAAGGAAGATAGCAGGGTGTGCAAGGGAAGGGAGGAGAGTGGGGTGGAGGAGGGGTGAGGGAGGGGATAGTGGGGTGCAGGGGCAAATAGGGGATAGTGGGTGCAGGATGGGTGGGGGAGGGGCCAGAGGATAGGGTGAGTGGGGTGCATGGGGGTGGGGGGAGGGGCAAGTGGGGGATAGTGGGGGTGCAGGGGTGAATAGGGGGGAGCAGGGTGCAGGAGGAGGGACCAGTGGGGGATAGTAGGGTGCAGGAGGGATGGGAGAGGGGCCAGAGGATAGCAGGGTGGGGGCCGGGTGAGTGGGGTGCAGGGGGATGGGGAAGGGGCAAGTGGGGTGCAGGGGACACGGGGAGACAATAAGAAAAATTAAACATTCTGAACAAACACAATTGGAAACATCCCCAAGGCAAATAAAAGGCTAGGAAATGGGGGGCACCCTGCCCCCCGGGGCAAATGGCACCTTCCCCACAGGAGAGCGTCTGCTCAGGGGAGTGTGAACAGCGGCGTCGCTGCACCCGACTCCCGGTGCTCAGGGGCGACCACCTCTGGGGCGGGCCCGGGGGCTGGTTACATCGGGACCCCCTGCCCAGCGCGGACACGCGTCCCCTCTGGGGGTGGGGCACAGCAATCGCTCACCTCGTCCCTACGCCCCGAGGCAGGAGGCACTGAGGGACGCGGACGGCCACAGGCCCAGCTGGGATTGGGCCCGGACGCCGGGGTTCGTGGGCACCGATCATGGGGCCGATTCCTGTAGTGCGAACGCAAAGACGGTCCTTGTCCCAAAGAGCCAATGTGGCACGGGTGTGACATGGGGTGGGGGGGTCACAGCAAACGGGGGAGGGGAAGTATATCCCTGGATGCCTGGGTTCTACTCCCAGTTTGCCATTCCCCCCGCTCCCCTTCCCATCTCCCCATGACTCTGCATTCACCCCCGGACGCCTGGGTTCCAGTCCCAGTTTGCCATTCCCCCCGCTGCCCTTCCCATCCCCCGCGACTCTGCATGCACCCCCAGATGCCTGGGTCCTATTCCCAGTTCTCACTTCCTGCTGTCCTGTCCCCCCGCCCTGTTTGATCCACCCCAACCCTGGACCCCCGCCGCCCCAGCTCGGCGCGAGACAACCACACCAGCCGTCGCCCCGTGCCAGGGCTTTATTCCTCCAACGCCTCTTCCCCCACCCCACCCCCCAGTCTCTCACAGCGCCCCCAGCAGGACGGCCGTGCCCAGCACCAGCTGCAGGCCCAGGCCGGGCCCTCGGGGGGGGGCGACGGCCCCGTTACACAGGCTGCCCTTGCAGCACTGGGTGACCAGGCTGTAGGTCACTCCCATGTGGGTGACGGGGTGCTCCTTGCCGCAGCGGATGGCCCGGGTGCAGCCCTTGGTCTGGATGAGGGAGACCCCCAGGGCGGCACCATGCCCCACGAAGCAGTCCTCGTCCGGGGCGCAGCTCATCCGGGTGCTGGGGCAGTAGCGGGAGGAGGTCACCTCGCAGAAGAAGCACTCCTTGGGGCTGGCGCTGGGCAGCGCCAACAGGAGAGACAGAGCCAGCAGGAGGAGCATGAGAGCAGTGGGGTGATCGCACAGACGGGGAGGGCAGAACCGGAGTCTGGATCCGGGCCACGCTGGGGACGTCACGACCAGATCCCGGCCCTCCTGACTCAGCGACTTCAGAACCGGAGTCTGGATCCGGGCTGCTCTGGGAATGGCAGAACCAGGGTCTGGATCCGGATCTCCTGGCTCCAGGGACGTCAGAACCAGGGAACGAGCTGGATCCCAATTGCTCGGCTCCAGTCACTCCAGAACCTGGTGGGAGCCGCGAGGACTCGGCGAGTTCAGAACGCGGGTCTGGCTGGAGGGTCCGGATTCCCAGTCCCTCCGAACGTGCCTGTCCCTAACCGGGTCGCTGTGGGCTACTGGCCGCGGCCACTGCAGAGAGCTCAATGCTTCCCCGAGACCCCCTGCCCAGAATGAGTAGCCCAGCAGCGATGACCTCACAATAAGGCTGCAAGATTCTCATTGGCCCATTCCAGCCAGAGCCTGGTGATGTCACAGTGAATGATGTCACAGAGAGTGATGTCACCATGAGGTCTGGAGCCCAGAGAGAGGAGTGATAGAGTCATCAGCTAAAGAGAGTCTAGTGGTTAGAGTGGAGGGGGCTGGGAGCCAGGACTCCTGGGTTCTCTCCCTGGCTCTGGGAGGGGAGGAGGTCTAGTGGTTGGAGGAGGGGGGCTGGGAGCCAGGACTCCTGGGTTCTCTCCCTGGCTCTGGGAGGGGAGGAGGTCTAGTGGTTGGAGGAGGGGGGCTGGGAGCCAGGACTCCTGGGTTCTATCTCCATCTCAGCCCCAACCCATTGCGGGATCTAGGGGGTCTGGTCCCTTCCCCACACTCTGCCGCAGGATTCCTTCTGCAGCATGCGGGTGCTGACCCCTTGTCAGGGGGCGCTCTCCCTTCTGCAAAGCACAAAGGGGTGGCATATCTCACACACACCCCCACCAGCACCCACACTGCCCCGTATGATCCATGCATCCCACACTGCTTAAACCGAGAGCTTTTCTCACCACTCGTGAACTGAGTTCAATACATTCTTAGCCTCGCTGCCCAGCCGGAACGGGTCCATCCCCATCACACAACCGCCCACCCCATTGCAGACACAGAGATGCGGCCCCTCTGGGGTGGGGAGCAGGGTCTGGTTGTACAGGGACCCCTCACCTGGAGTGGAGAAGGCCCCTCTGGGCTGGGACAAGATGGGAGACGCTAAAGGAAACCCCCTGGTGCTGCAGGGAGCGGGGGGGGGCCCAGGCGGAGGTGCTCTCCCCTCCCATTCATCCCTGATGCCCCCCACCCCTCCCCCAACCTCACCTGTAGCTCCCTGTTATCACTGTGTCCCCGTCAATCAGCAGGAATTTCTCCTTCAGGGTCCCAGTGACCTGTTTGCGCTTTCGGCTCCAGAAGGTGCAGCCCGCAATGACCCGGACCCGCAGGTTCTGGGGGGGTGGGGCGAGGAGGGGGCACAAAATCAGGAGCTGGGGCCTCAGCAACATTTGTGGGATCCCCACCCCCAGGGCAGGTAGCCAAACGCCCCCCAGATCTCTGGATCCCAGCCACCGATTTCCCCCCCCCCCACCCCCGCTTTTCTCCCTTGCAGTCCCTACCCCTCCCGGGGGGCAGCAGGGAGCGCTCTGCCCTAGCAGTCAGGGCTCTTCCCGCTGCCCCAGTGCAGCACTAGGGGGCGCTGGGCTGCAGGAGCCAGGCCTCACCTCCATATAGTACACATTGAGGCAGGCCCCCTCGGCCATGCTGAGGAAGGCGGCCAGGTGCTGCTCCCCCAGGATCAGGTACACAGGGACCCCGCGCTGCATGCCGGCCTCGTGCAGATCCAGCAGGATATCGGGGTCCGTGAAGACGTCCATCACTACGGCAACCACCTGGGGAACACCCCACAAAGAGCTACGCACATGGCCTCCAGGGGGCACCAACTCCCACCCGGCCCCAGGGCAGAGACTGGCCGGCTCGGGGGCGGGAGACTGAGCAGGGTACGTTAGGCTCCCAGCCCTCGGTATCATTCCCCTGGGACTCCCACCAAGAGGTCTAACACCACTCCCCTCCCAGAGCCGGGGAGAGAACCCAGGCGTCCTAGCCCCCAGCACCTGGGCTCCAACCACTAGACCCCACTCCCCTCCCAGAGCCGGGGAAAGAACCCAGGCGTCCTGGCTCCCCGTTACCTTGGCAGCCTGCTGAATTTTCCTGCGCACCAGCTCCTTGACCTTGGGGGCCCCGTCCCCCGGCGGGTGGGTGTAGACCTCCACGCAGGTGGTGCCCTTCCAGTTCCCATCCAGGGGCCAGCCCAGCTCCAGTTCAGGGATGGGCTCGTCCGAGCAGCCGGGCCAGTAGCTGAGGCTGAGCTCGTCGGCATCCCCGTCCTGCTCCCCTGCCGGCTCGGGGATGTCCCGGGCCCCCTCGGCCAGGTGCCGGAGCTCGTCATCGGACAGGAAGGGGCGCAGCCGGTCCTGCGCCAGGCGCTGCGCGTAGGCCGACTGCCCTCCGGCCAGCAGGGCCTCCACAGCCAACCGCTGCCCCTCCGAGTAGAAGAATTCGGGGCTGGATTCATTCACTGGGTTCCCTGCGGGGGCGTCCTCCAGGCAGTCCAGCTGGGAGGCCGCCATGGGCCCCGTGACAAGTGGGGCTGGGGGGCACCCCACACACACACACAGACACAGACACCTCCCCAACACACTCTGCTCTCTGCCAACCTCCCTGCCCACCTGGTCAGACGGTCGGTCCTTTCTCTCTCTCTCTCCGCGCCGGGCGCTGCCCAGATACAAAGCTCACAGTTGTCTGTCCTTCCTGTCCCCTGTCCAAAGCATGGTGCCTAATCCCCATTTGGTTCTCTGCAAGCCCCCACACTCAGCACCCTGCACCTCCGGCGGTGCGGTCCTAGGAGGTAGCAACATCTGTAGGGAAACACCCCCACACCAGGGGGTGTCTCCGTCCTGGGGCACCTCAAAGCTGGATCCCACCCCCGTCTGGCCTGGGGAGCAGAAGGCAGGCTCGGCTATGGGTCAGAGGTGCAGCTGCAGACTGGGGAGACCTGAGTTCAAGGTCCTGCTGCACTATGGCCTTGGTCTCTCTGTGCCTCAGTTTCCCCAGATACCACAGTGAAGAGTGTCTAAAGCAGACGGGTGCCTCTGTCGGGCTGGCAGCTGGCACGGACCTCTCCTGGGCCGATCGGCGGCTGCGAGTGCCCCTGAGACCCAGCCCTCAGCAATTGGGTTCCTGCCCTGGGGGGCTCTGCCGCTCGAAGGCCCTAGAGGGAGGGAGACAAGGCCTCAGCGCAGGATCCCAGCTCTGGGGAAGTGAGACACACCCCACCGCCCTGTTCACGGCAGGGTGCCGCAGCAGAAGGCACAATAAGATTAGGTTCAAGGGGTGGGTTTTCGGTTCCCCACCTCCATTTTATTAGTTATAGGTCTCAGGACTGGACAGAGGGTGAGGTGCAATGGCTAGAGCCGGGGGGGGGGGGTGGAGGGGGCTGGGAACCAGGAAGCCTGGGTTCTCTCCCCAGCTCTGAGAGGGAAATGGGGTCTGGTGGTTTGAACTGAGGGGCTGGGAGCCAGGACGCCTGGGTTCTATCATAGACTCTCCCCTTCCCTCCCCAGGCTCCCAAGAAGGAACAAGCTAATCACCAGGGCATCGCTTCCTGCAAACAAACAGAACTGGACCTGCCAGGGGTTAATCTCATAAAATTGAGAAACCGGGAAAGAGCCATAATGGAGCCCAGGCCCCCAATTCCCCTATCAGAGCCAGGGAAAGAACCCAGGACTCCTGGCTCCCAACCCCACCCCTGCTCTAACCACTAGCCCCCATTCCCCTCCCAGAGCCGGGGAGAGAACCCAGGAGTCCTGGCTCCCAACCCCACCCCTGCTCTAACCACTAGCCCCCATTCCCCTCCCAGAGCTGGGGAGAGAACCCAGGAGTCCTGGCTCCCAGACCTCCCCTGCTCTAACCACTAGCCCCCACTTCCCTCCCAGAGCCAGGGAGAGAACCCAGGAGTCCTGGCTCCCACCCTCCCTGCTCTAACCATTGCAGCCCACACCTACCTGCCCCAGGGATCCGGGTTCATATCCTCCCTCCCGCGCTCTGTCCCGTCCCTGTTAATGATTCCGCAGGCTGCACTCCTCCCCACGGGCTCCGGAGGGCCCGCCCCGGCCCGCCCCCGCCCCAGGCAGGCCCTGGAGCTGGGCACAGGAGTTCCTGGGAAGTGGCCCAGGAAGGGCAGAGCTGCCAGTTAAAGGGGAAGGCAGCTGGGCCCTCACCCTGCCCGCTGAGCGAACAGGGTGGGGGCGGGGATGGCACCCGGGCGGTGGGTAACAAATGGGGCCGGGGACGCTTTGCCTTGGGGTGGCACCGAATAATCACCCCCCAGTTGGCAGCGGGGGGGGGGGGGCCCTCCAGGGCTGTGCAAAGGAGGCCAGTAAAGAGTCAAAAGGGAACCCAGGAGTCCTGACTCCCAGCCCCCGCGACTCTACCCATGAGCTCCCACTCCCCTCCCAGAGCCAGGGAGAGAACCCAGGAGTCCTGGCTCCCAGCCCCCCCCACTGTAACCACTAGCCCCCACTCCCCTCGCAGAGCTGGGGATGCAGGGCCTAACCCCGGCCGCACACCCCCATGTGTATCTATGGGGCAAGGGGTGTTCCAGGCCGGAGCGCGGGATCTGGAGGTTTGCTCTAGGGCTAAAAGCTCTGTCACCCCCTGGGGCGGGGGGCAGCGCCTGCCTGGCAGCCCCAGGCACCGAGCCGGCAGCGTCAGCGTCCCGGATCTGGGCGGGGGCCGGGCGCAGGGCCAGGCAGCCGGGTGGTTGTTACCAGGAATCCCTGGGCCCCGGCACCCACGTAACCCGAACTGGACGGACTGGTCGGGCTGGCACGGGTGGATCCTGCCACCCCCGAGCTTGCCCCCACAAACTCACCCTTGGGCCCCCTCCTCCCCCGAGCCTGCTCCTGTGCTGTCCAGCCCCCTCCTCCCCCGAGCCTGCCCCCCCAAACTCACCCACAGGCCCCTTCCCCCAAACCTGCCCCCCCAAACTCACCCTCGGGACCCCTCCTCCAAACCTTCTTCCTAAACTCACCCACAGACCTGCTCCCCTGAACCTGCCCCCACAAACTCACCCTCGAGCCCCCGCCCCCGATACCCCAGCACCCTCCAGTGGCTGCTCTGCGTGGAGCCTGATGCGCCCAGCTCAGGGGCAGTTCCTCTAGCTGGTACTCGCAGGGTTGGGGGTTCAATCCCAGGGTGCAGCCGTTAGCAGGAGTGTTTGGGCCGGGGGGGGTGGTATTGTGCTCCCAAGGCGCAGTAGCTCGCCTACCCCCTGCCCGAGAGATTCTCTGCTCCACATGCCTGGGTCCAGCCTCCTGGCTGTGCAGAGAGATGGAGGGGTTAGAGGGACTTGGTCCCATATATAGGCCCCCCCATGGGGAAGGGAAATGGGATAATCAAGCCAGACCCATCCAGACTGGGAAGAAGGTGTGAATTGTTCCCAGGGGAGGGCAATTAACCGCTGACTGACCGATGCCATCAGTAGCCATTTTAAAATCAAGACAGGCCCTTTCCCTAAAAGATCTGCTCTAGTTTCCACAGGGGCAACCCTATGGCCTGCATCGGGCTAGGTGATCCCAATGGTCCCGTCTGGGTTTAGACATGATGAAGCTGGGCTTTGACTTATAGAGGAGCAATTAAATCCCATCTTTACACAGCGATACTGTAAACAAAAGAAGCCAGCGCCCAAGGCAGCAATAACTAACCCAGGGGCTACAGGCTGGTTTAGCAAGCGGCATGCGCAAGACAGCAAAAAGTGAGCTTGTGGGGGGCCCAGAACCCACGGGGAAGGTGGTCTTGACATGGTGAGGAAGGAGACAGGCGCCGTGCCCAGGGAAACGGGATTCGGCGCGCCCTCCTTGCAAGCAAACGGGATGGCCCCAGGGGGCAGAAAATGCAAGATTTGGACCATCTCTTTCTGTTCCCCAGTGAAACAACTCACAGGCCCATGCCCTGAGCCAAGAAGGGAATCTCTAGAACCCGCTGCCTGAAAGGGGGACGGTGGAAATCTGAGACCATGTTGCCCACAGCAAAGATGGCCGACAGGTGGGGGTGGGGGGCAATGGATCCATGGGAAAGAGCCCCACCCCAGCTTCTTCCCCCCCTTATCTCCCCCCGCAGCCCAGCTCCTGAACCTGTCCCATGACCACGGGGGAGGGGGGGCACTGCCTCCCCTTCCCCCCCCATCTTCAGACTCCTCCCCCCAGCCAGAGCCGCCCTGGCTTAGCAGAGATGGTTGGTAGGAAAAGCCCCCCCCCAGCTCTGACTCTTGGGGGAGCTGGGGGGGAATCTCTGCCAGAGTGGAACTTGGGGGTGGGCAGCTAGATGAGTCCCTCCCCAGCCCCCTCAAACACCCATGGGGGAGGCTAGGGAGCAGCTCAACCCCCCCCCCCCCCCCCGTTTGGCTCCCCCCCATACATGTGCAATAGGCAGGTTCTGGAGTACCCTGTGGCTAAATCAAGCTGAACCCATGGGTGGGGGGGTAGATTTGGGGGAAGGATGCTGAGATGCTCAGAGGGGGAGGGGGGTGTTGTGCAATGGAAATATGGGGGGCCCTAGGAGAAAAAGAGGGGGGAGAAAAGGGGCTGGGGGGCATGGGACAGATGCCCCAGGGATGGGGGGGCCGTAAACACCAATATTTCTGTGTTGGGAGTGGTGAACTGTCTTGGAGGGGGCCAGACACTGTCTTTGGGGACAGTGGACGGGGGGGGGGCCTGGATACTCAGTCTTGGGCAGGGCCCCTGGCGGGGGAGGGGGGGGAGCGAGGGGGATGGACAATTGATTCCCCTTCACACTGTCCCTCCAGTGCATTGTGGGAGATTTTGCAAGGCCTCCCCCCCTGTGCATTGGAGATTTTGGAAACACCCCTCACCCCCACCCATCCAGCTTGGGAAGGGCTTTTCATCAGCACACGTCAAAACAATCTGTACATTTTACCCAGCCGGTCACGATCATTAATCCCATCCTGCAGCTTGGGGAAACCAAGGCACAGAGCGGCAAAACAACGCCCCTGCGCTCACCCGCTGGCACTGCGGAAGTAATTCGGACGCCGGAACAAAGGCGGAGGCCGGGCTAAGCCGTGGCAAGCGAAGAGTTACAGGCCCCAGCCACTTCAAGAGACGCCGGCGAAACCAAACCACACGGGAGCTTTGGTTGCCGCTTCTTAGAAAATTTAATGGATAAAATGTAAATGCTGCACGCGGGACCACGGGCGGTTTCCCTGAGACGTCGGTGGCTGGCCACCGCTTTCAGGAAGTGGCCACCGGTTTGGGGCAACGTGCGATTGAAAAGCCACGACTGGTTTCCAGAACCACCAAGCACTCGCGATTCGGTGGAGCTGGGGGGGGGGGGGGGCGGGGGTGGTCTCAGGGTGGGTCTAGAGTTAGGAGTCCTGAAGTTAAGCCACCTCCCCTGCCAAAATAGTCAGTGGCCACTTCTTTAAAGTTGTGAGCCCACGTTTTCAAGCCCACTAAAGAGATCGTCACTCCCCAATCAAGTCCTGGGGGGAGAAATGCCCCAGTGCCCCCTACTGGGGAAATCACAGGGGTTCATTTCCCGACCTCTCCTGCAGGCACTGTGCTGAGTTGGCCGCAGGCCGACCTGCTCCACCCCAGAGTCGCCAGCCTGAGTTGCCAGTGGTGGCTACAGGATAATGCAGGTGTCAGTGTTGCGTGGCGGTGAGTGGGCCAGTGGGGCGGAGGGGATCTCGCCCCACGGGCCCGGCCGGGTCCTCCCTGCAGAGGGGACCAGCTGTGTCGGACTGCAGCGCCGCAAGGGGTCAACAGGAGAGCCAACATCTCCACCTGGCCCGGTCTCTGGCCAGCCCTGCTCGGGGGTCGCTAAGACACTGGCATCTGGAGGTGGGAGGGGATCCGGGGCCACCACTGGGAGCTGCTTAGCAGGGGAGATGGCCTGGCCCGTGGATGGATCTGCAGGGATCGGGCCCACAGGGGATCCCACAGCTGCTGACGTGCCCTGGTTCTGACCCAGGGCTTTAAGGACCGGCTGTGCCCGAGGGGCATCCCCAGCCCAGGGGTGGTCTTGGAAGGGAGGCACCAGTTGGACCCGCTTGAGCCGGGCCTGGGATGGCCCCAGTGCCTCTGGGCACAGGGAAGGCGGCTCTGGGCCTGCAGTAGGGGCCGGGGGGACCTCCTGGGGAGGAGGGTACACGACCGGTCGAGCAGCAGCACCGGGATCACCCGGGGCGGGGGGAGACTCTGCCCCAACCTTGAACCACGAGCTGCTGCCCGGCCCCAATGCTGGGAGAACCACGGGGGCACTGGGCACCAAGTTGGGTAACTCCCAGCTGGCTTCAGGTCTGGCGGCTTCTGGGCGCTGAAGGGCCTGGGAGCTCAGCCCCGGTCTTGGATCCATGAAGGTGGGAGGGGGCTTGACTGGGACTTTGGGGTCCCCAGCTCGGTCAGGAGCTGTGAGGACCGGAGGGATCTCGGCCAGGGTGGGAAGGGGCTTAGCTGGGGTGTCGGGGTCCCCAGTCAGGGTGGGAGCTGCAGGCAGGGGAGGGGGCTCAGTTGGAGTGTTGGGGTCCCCAGTCAGGGTGGGAGCTGGGGGGATCTTGGCCAGAGTGGAACAGGGCTTGGCAGGAACATGGGAGTCCCCAGCTGGATCAGAAACAGCAGGGGCAGGACGGGGGTCAGATGGGTCGTCGGGGTCCCCAGCCAGGGCAGCAGCTTCTTGCGGGATCCACAGGGCAAGACCTTGAAAAACAAACCCAGTTAAATCCCACTGACAGTGGGGCAGAGCCAACCCAGCGGGTCTGACCCAGTGCCACCTCCAAGGCTGAACCACATCCCTGCCCCTGCCCGCAGGGTTTGGGCCTGCCAAGCTCAGAGCTAGACGGTGCTTGGGCTGGCAGGGGAGCTCCCTCAACCGGCAGCGGTTGGAGGCTTTTATCCTCTGAGCCGGACCAACCAGCAGGGGGGGACAGAGTCCTGCCCCGCCATCGATGCGCTGCCTGCCCAGTGCATTCTGGGAAATGCCCAGCGTGCCTCAGACAGTGGGATGCAGCGCAGCACCAGCAATGCATGCTGGGAAACATCCCGCCCTGCTGTACATTATGCCCCAGTGCATTCTGGGAAGGTCTGGGCTGCTCTGGGGTGGGCCACACAGTGAGCGGCACCAGCAGGGCATTGTGGGAGATGTCCCGCCACAGGGAGAGCTGAGGAGGAGGAGGACTGGCCGAGCCAGTCACAAAATGACAGAGTGGCCCAGCCTGACCCCCCCCGCAATCACACACCCCTTGTGGGGGACCCAGCCCAGCCCCTCAATATCCCCCCCGCACCATGCAAGGCAGCTGCCCCCCCGTTACATACCAGGCTCTCCCCCGGGGGGTCCGTTGGGGTCCACTGGCAGCAGCAGCATCTGCACCCCGCAGCCCTGCATCCGCACCACGTCGGGCATCTGCGCCAGCCGCTGCTTGGTGGAGGCCGTGCGGCCCAAGGGCAGTGGGTGCTGGTGGGCAGCGCTGTATGCGGCACGGAACTGGAAGAGGGACATGCCCCTGGGGTACCCGGCAAGGATGGCCCCCACCTTCTGCTTCAGCTCCCTCAGGTCCTCAGGGGGCTGGGCCCCGGACTCCTGGGTCCCCTCCTCTGCTCGCAGGGCCAAGGGGGCGCTGGCAGGCCTGGCCCTGGACTCCTGGGTCCCCTCCTCTGCTCGCAGGGCCAAGGGGGCGCTGGCAGGCCTGGCCCTGGACTCCTGGGTCCCCTCCTCTGCTCGCAGGGCCAAGGGGGCGCTGGCAGGCCTGGCCCCGGACTCCTGGGTCCCCTCCTCTGCTCGCAGGGCCAAGGGGGCGCCGGTGGGCCGGGGTGGGCTCAGTAACCAGGCTGGGAGGCGGGGGTTGGCCCTTGGGGATTTTCCCAGCTTGCCCAGGACAGCTGGGGCGCGGAAGGGCTCCCGGCCCGAGGGCAGGCTGGGAAGCAGAGGTCGGTTGGTGGTAGCACTGGGCAGCCGAGGGTTGAGGCAGTCGGTGGCGGGTGGGGCCGGGTGCACTGCAGCGTTCGTTGGGAGGAGGCACCTCTTGGAGCCGGGCAGAGGGCGGACACTGTCAGGGGGCAAAGATCCAGAGCCTTTCTTCTGCCCTGGGGGTGGGGTGGGGTGGAAAAGTGCCATCAGGTCAGGGAGGGTAACAGGCACATGGCATCCCCCAGCATGCACGGCAGCTACCGCTCTGCCTGCATCCCGCTCCGGACCTGCCTGGACTTTTCCCACAATGCACTGGAGCAAAGGCAGGTATACGCCATGGGTGGGTGTGGGGAGCCCCGCAGCCTGCCCCACAGCCGGGGAGACAGACAATAAGGAATCCAGGTCTCAGCTACCCCCGATGGCCCCATGGAGAGCGAGGGGCGGGGCTCTGGCCTGTGGAATGGAGTTCTGACTGCTGGTCCAGGGGGAGCCAGGACTCCTGGGTTCTCTCCCTGGCTCCGGGAGGGGAGTGGGGGCCTAGTGGTTTGAGCAGGGAGGGGAGGGGCGGGGAGCCAGGACTCCTGGGTTCTGTTCCCAGCTCTGAGTGGGATTTATTGTCCCGTCCCCTCCACCGCCCCGTCGTACCTGTCCCCAGCCAGACGATACAATTCTCCCCCTTCTCCGCCTGCCTGTGCTGCAGCGTGGGCAGGCGCCTCTGCAGGAATCCCAGCACGTCCTCCTCACCCTGGGAGCTGACAAACCGCTTCAGATCCAGCCTGTGTCTCTCCAGCAGCACCTCCTGCACCTTCTGCAGCCGCAGGCCAGACTGGTATGGGCGTAGCAAGCACTTGAGCAGCATCAGGACCTCAGTCTCGCCTGCAGAGAGGACGAGAGAAGAAAGATCGCCACGGTCAGGGATGGGGCTTTTTCCCCTCTAGGGGGCGCCAGCTCCCATCCAGCGCAAGGGCAGGGACGGGCTGGCTCCAGGGAACCAGGAAGGGATGAATCCGAGTTTCTCATGTCCTACGGTAGGAGGGGGAAAACCAGCTACACCCCACTTCTTCCAGCACACAGGCTACAATTCCCCTACCCTCCACTAGGGGGCAGCCCCTACACACCCTCTCACTGGCCGATAGCTATTCCTTGGATTCTGGCCCATTCGGATCTGCACCCCCTCTCCAACCCCGATCCCTGGGATCTGGGGTGATCGGTTTGGCCCACCATACACACCCATGTGGGGAGCGTCGCCCGATCCTATTCAACGTTAACAATACTTGTACCGATGGCCAGTTGATCCGGCGGGAATAAGGTTCTTGTCCCAGAACCAGGCTAATACCACGGAGTTTGATACCTTGGCGGGAACCTCGGAGTGTCTGGCAAGGACACTCGCACCAGGGGAAAAGCAAAGCCACAGCGATTTTGATTAAGATCGGTAATAAAGCCAGAAAAGCTCATAACGAGATAGGAACAATACACTATTGGGGATACCTGGAGTATCATACTCCTAGATCTGCATGCTCACACCCTTCCTCAAGGGCATGGAGAGCAGAGACAAAGGTCTGATGGTCCAGGTTCCTCAACGCTCAAGAAGGACAGCAGATAACATCAGAGCTGAAGGCCCAAGAGACAGCTAGCTAGCCCCCTCCACACAGCGGTTGGCCCTATTACAGGGCCCGAGCACTATCATGAATAACCCTTCGAGGGGTTGTGAGTGCTTTGGGGGACAGGATTAAAATTCAAGATGATCTGGACAAACAGGAGAAATGGTCTGAAGTAAACAGGATGAAATTCAATAAGGACAAATGCAAAGTGCTCCACTTAGGAGGAGCAATCAGTTGCACACATACAGAATGGGAAATGACGGCCTAGGAAGGAGTACTGTGGGAAGGGGTCTGGGGGTCAGAATGGATCACAAGCTAAATACAAGTCAACAGTGTCACATTGTTGCAAAAAAAGCGAACATCTTTCTGGGCTGTATTAGCGGGAGTGTCGTAAGCAAGACACGAGAAGTGATTCTTCCGCTCTGCTCCGCGCTGATTCGGCCTCAACTGGAGCATGGTGTCCAGTTCTGGGCGCCACATTTCAGGAAAGATGTGGACGAACTGGACAAAGTCCAAAGAAGAGCAACAAAAATGATGAAAGGTCTAGAAAACATGAGCTACGAGAGAAGATTGAAAAAAGCACGGGTTTGTTTAGTCTGGAGAAGAGAAGTCAGAGGGGACGTGATAACAGTTTTCAAGTCCATAAAAGGTTGTTACAAGAAGGAGGGAGAAAATTCTCGTTAACCTCTGAGGATAGGACCAGAAGCAATGGGCTTAAATTGCAGCAAGTGGGGGTTAGGCTGGACATTAACCACTGACAGGAAGTTTTTCCTAAACACTGGAATAAGTTGCCCAGGGAGGTTGTGGAATCTTCATTACTGGGGATTTTTAAGAGCAGGTTGGACAAACCCCTGTCAGGGATGGTCTAGATAATCCTTAGTCCTGCAATGCGTGCAGGGGACTGGACAAGATGCCCTCTCGAGATCCCTTCCAGGTCTATGATTCATTCGAGTACACGGCCTTCTGGGCCAAAATCGAACTTCCTCACCCTTTTCATCAGGTGTACTTATCCAATAGGTAGGGCCCTACCAAATTCATGGCCATGAAGAACGTGTCACGGACCGTGAAATCAGACCTTGCCTGTGAAATCTGGCAAGGGGAGGGACAGGGCTGATAGCATTTTAACTCATCAGCGCACCCCGGCTCCAACGGGTTTTGTGGTTACCACTTCCCTGTTCCTGCCACGGCGGTTTAGAGTCCGAGGTCCCCAAAACCGAAGGGCAAGTGTGGGGCCATTTCTCTATGGATACAGGCCTGTAGGTTGCAGGTGAATATAACAAAGGCAACGCAGCCCTTTGGGCTACTCCTCCCTGCCCCAACCCAGCACAGCCCCCTCACTTCTCTCTAGGGTGCCCAGACATCCCAATATTAGGGGCTTTACCCTCCCCCCCAAAAAAAATCTCCTGATTTTCCACATTTGATCACCTTACCTCTCTCCGGCATGGCAGCAGGTTCTGGGTCCCGCTCCCCGGCCTCCCAGCTGACGGCCACCCCTTGCTCTGGGGGGATGCCGGCAGCTGCTTCCCCGGGTCAGGAAGCTGCGTGGGGATGCGGGGACCCCGGAGAGGGCAGAATGGGGCCCTCACTGGCCACCCAGAACCCTAACATGCCAGCCACGCCCCTGGCCTGCCAGGGGTCGTCTTGGGGACAGGTGAAGGGGTGAGAGTGTAAGGAGAAGGCCTTCGTCTGCCGCCAGATTAAAAGAGCAGCCGAGCAGCAGCCATTAGCTGAGAAGCAGGAAGTCAAATCCTCAGTTTCCATCTACAGGACATTCAAACAATGTCATACCAGGCTGCTAAGACGGAGACCCCGGCCTAATGGCCCCCACTGTCACCAGATAAAGAAACAGATCTTGAGATGGTTAAAGAAAACGGAGTTTGACAGCGTCCTGTCTGGCAAGAAATCACTTCTCAATAGCTGTGGTTGTGAACTCCTCATTTCGTTATTGTTCTGTCATTATGGTCCCCGCTTCCCTATTGTTTGTCTGTGTGGTCTGTCTGGTTCTCTGATTGTTTCTCTCTGCTACATAATTAATTTTGCTAGGTGTAAATTAATTAAGGTGGTGGGGTAGGATTGGTTAGAGAATTTGGTTACACTATGTTAGGATTGGTTAGATAGATTTCAGTATAACGATTGGTTAAGATATGGTTAAGCAGGGCTCGAGTTTCACTGTATAAACTGGGGTCCAAAAGGAAGTTCTTTGGGAACCAACTCCAGGACACAGCCCCAGAGATCAGAGCTGCCAGACCTCAACGCTCTGCCAATGACACCGGGCAGAAACTGGAGCCCCCCCGATGGGCCTGATCCGGACCAGCCATCAAGAAAAGTTCCCCTGTCGTATTGAGCGTGGTGAGCACTGTATGAGTAGCGTGTGCCGTCTAGTTTTGGCGATTGTTAATAGAGGTTACGTAGGATATTACTGGGTAAAGCTCTTTCACCTGCAGAAGTAGTTACACCCGGAGCCCTACGTATTGGGAAAGGGTGTGGGTACTTAAATTGACCCGGTTAGTTACACCCGGAGCCCTACGGATTGGATACGGGTAGATGCTTTTCACCTGGAGCCTTACGGCCTGGGAAAAGGTGGGGTGCCCTAATGCGTGCAGGTAACAACAGGGCAGAGTGGAGTAAGTCAGGGTCCCAGGTTGGCGTCACATTTTGTGTGGGTGCCATGGGCATTTGTGGGGGGCATCTTGGGGGGACTGTCGGGGGATTCATTTTGGTGAGCCTGGCTCCGGGCCGCACTCCCTACCTCTCTGGAGCTGCACGATGCAGTTGTTGCCCCTCTCTGGGTCCCGGAGCGTGAGTCCCGGGACGTCCCCCAGGAAGGAGACCACGTCCCCGTAGCCTCTGGCCTGGCTGAAGGCCTCCAGCTTGGCTCCATACTTCCCCGCCAGCAGCTTCTTCAGGCTCTTCACCCGCATACCAAAGGGGCAGGGGGCCAGGGCGCCCCGGATCAACGCCTCCATTGCACCGGGCTTTGCCACCCACCGCTGGCCCCGCCTCTGCCTCGCTGGGCCTGCAGCGCCCAGGCCCCCCGCCTCAGCAGGCCGGGAGGGGGCAGGGGCATTAACAGCAGCATCTGATGAGGAGGGGAAAAGAAATAACACAGCCCCTATATGGAGTGAGAGCATGAGGCCCCCATGTGAGGCACAGGGCCCCCCACCCCGGGGCAGGCCCACCCATGCCTCCCACTGCCAGGCATGGCCTCCTCACAGCCCATAACCTCAATTGTGCCCTGCAACCCCCACCCTCCGGGCACATGCCCAGCCACGTGCTGCCCGCCCCCCACAGAATACAGCCCCCCCACAGCTGTGTCCTCCCCGACCTTCCACACTGTGCATGGCCCCAGCTGCATCTCCCGCTATAGGCCTAGCTGCCTCCCCCCCCGGCTGCTTGCCCCCCTACCGGCGCTCAGCCGGGCCAGGCAGGCATCGCCCTTGCCCGGGTCCCCCAGCCACAGGTGGGGCAGAGCCCGGAGCAGGTGCAGGGCGTCCCCGCAGCCCCGCTGACGGCTCAGCTCCTCCAGGTCCAGCCCGCGCTCGCTCCGCAGCGCCTCCTTCAGCTTGCCCACCTTCAGCCCCAGCGGGAAGCGGCCCAGCACATCCCGCACACAGGCCAAGACCTCGGCCAAGTCTGCAACCAGACCGGAGGGGGAGCGGGGGGGGGAGGAGGTTGTGAGAGCCCGCGCCAGCTGAGAGCCCCCCTGCCATGGGGCAGCCTGTGGGTGCAGACCCGGCGCTGGGGGCGAGGAGCCGTTCAGCAGCCCCACAGGCTTGAGTCCTCGGGCATGCCCAGAGCAGGGGCAGGGCCCAGGAGAGCACCCCACAGGCTGGCCCCCCTCCTCACACTCTGCTGCCAGTGTGTCCCTCCAGCCAACCCCTGTACCCCTGCCGTGGGCTCCCTCCATTTCCATCCCCCCAAACTCCCCACCCCACCAACCTGCTCCCTCTATCCCCAGCCCCCTCTACAGCCCCTCCACCCACCAAAATGATCTCCCCCAACAGTCCCCCCCAAGATGCCCCCCACAAATGCCCATGGCACCCACACATCTGGCCCAACCAACAAAGCCCCAAACCCCCCCACAAAACAATCTCCCTCCAATGTGCCCTGCCCCATAGCCTCCCCGAGATGGGCAAGGGAATCTCTTTTATTGGACCACCCTGGAGAAAGAGACCAACCGCTGAGCCCCACAGAGCCCTTCCCCGGGGTGGCAGACAGGAGCTCAGGCTCTGGGGCGATGCAGGGGTGGCATTGGGGGTCCCTGGCTTGGGCTGAGGCTTCCCCACCCAAGCCCATGCCCCACACGCAGCGGCCTCGCTGAGAAGCCGGCTAAGCTGCTCACCGGGCGTCTCCCCCGGGGCTCCCCTGGGCTCCCCGTTGGCAGGCTGCAAGGGGGGTGCAGGGGCATCGGGCAGGGGGCCGCTGCCGTGCCAGGCCGATGGGGCAGCAGGGTCTGGGGGGGGCTGTGGGGCAGGGGGTTTCACAGTGGCACCTAAAGGAGGGGAGAAGAAACAAGATCACCTCAGTGGGAGTGAAAAGACAAGTACAGCCGGCCCCCATAAGTCCCCCTCCCCCCAAAGCTATCCCCACCCCCAGCTCCCCCCACACTGGGCATGTCCTGTCCCCACTCCCCCCACCAAGCACACCCCCTCCCCCTCCTCTTGCCACCGGCCACATTTCCCTCCCCCCCGCCAGTTCCCCCCACTGGGCATGGCCCCCTGCCCTGCAGCAGGCCCACCCATGCCTCCTCACACCCCAGGAACCCCCACTCCCTGGGCACAGGCCCAGCCATGCCCTGCCCCCTCTCCCACGAAGCAGGGCTCCCCCATAGACACGTCCTCCCCCACCTTCCACGGCCTAACTGCCCCCCACCCCTCCGGCCACTTGCCCCCCTACCCGCGCTCATCCGGGCCAGGCAGGCATCACCCTTGCCCGGGTCCCCCAGCCACAGGTGGGGCAGAGCCCGGAGCAGGTGCAGGGCGTCCCCACAGCCCCGCTGACGGCTCAGCTCCTCCAGGTCCAGCCCGCGCTCGCTCCGCAGCGCCTCCTTCAGCTTGCCCACCTTCAGCCCCAGCGGGAAGCGGCCCAGCACATCCCGCACACAGGCCAAGACCTCGGCCAAGTCTGCAACCAGACCGGAGGGGGAGCGGGGGGGGGAGGAGGTTGTGAGAGCCCGCGCCAGCTGAGAGCCCCCCTGCCATGGGGCAGCCTGTGGGTGCAGACCCGGCGCTGGGGGCGAGGAGCCGTTCAGCAGCCCCACAGGCTTGAGTCCTCGGGCATGCCCAGAGCAGGGGCAGGGCCCAGGAGAGCACCCCACAGGCTGGCCCCCCTCCTCACACTCTGCTGCCAGTGTGTCCCTCCAGCCAACCCCTGTACCCCTGCCGTGGGCTCCCTCCATTTCCATCCCCCCAAACTCCCCACCCCACCAACCTGCTCCCTCTATCCCCAGCCCCCTCTACAGCCCCTCCACCCACCAAAATGATCTCCCCCAACAGTCCCCCCCAAGATGCCCCCCACAAATGCCCATGGCACCCACACATCTGGCCCAACCAACAAAGCCCCAAACCCCCCCACAAAACAATCTCCCTCCAATGTGCCCTGCCCCATAGCCTCCCCGAGATGGGCAAGGGAATCTCTTTTATTGGACCACCCTGGAGAAAGAGACCAACCGCTGAGCCCCACAGAGCCCTTCCCCGGGGTGGCAGACAGGAGCTCAGGCTCTGGGGCGATGCAGGGGTGGCATTGGGGGTCCCTGGCTTGGGCTGAGGCTTCCCCACCCAAGCCCATGCCCCACACGCAGCGGCCTCGCTGAGAAGCCGGCTAAGCTGCTCACCGGGCGTCTCCCCCGGGGCTCCCCTGGGCTCCCCGTTGGCAGGCTGCAAGGGGGGTGCAGGGGCATCGGGCAGGGGGCCGCTGCCGTGCCAGGCCGATGGGGCAGCAGGGTCTGGGGGGGGCTGTGGGGCAGGGGGTTTCACAGTGGCACCTAAAGGAGGGGAGAAGAAACAAGATCACCTCAGTGGGAGTGAAAAGACAAGTACAGCCGGCCCCCACACGTCCCCCTCCCCCCAAAGCTATCCCCAGCTCCCCCCACTGGGCATGTCCCCTCCCCGCTCCCCCCACCAAGCACATCCCCCTCCCCCTCCTCTTGCCACCAGCCACATTTCCCTCCCCCCCGCCAGTTCCCCCCACTGGGCATGGCCCCCTGCCCTGCAGCAGGCCCACCCATGCCTCCTCACACCCCAGGAACCCCCACTCCCTGGGCACAGGCCCAGCCATGCCCTGCCCCCTCTCCCACGGAGCAGGGCTCCCCCATAGACACGTCCTCCCCCACCTTCCACGGCCTAACTGCCCCCCACCCCTCCGGCCGCTTGCCCCCCTACCCGCGCTCATCCGGGCCAGGCAGGCATCACCCTTGCCCGGGTCCCCCAGCCACAGGTGGGGCAGAGCCCGGAGCAGGTGCAGGGCGTCCCCGCAGCCCCGCTGACGGCTCAGCTCCTCCAGGTCCAGCCCGCGCTCGCTCCGCAGCGCCTCCTTCAGCTTGCCCACCTTCAGCCCCAGCGGGAAGCGGCCCAGCACATCCCGCACACAGGCCAAGACCTCGGCCAAGTCTGCAACCAGACCGGGGGGCGGGGGGGAGGAAGGAAGAGGGGGTTGTGAGAGCCCGCGCCAGCTGAGAGCCCCCCCGCCATGGGGCACCCTGTGGGTGCAGACCCGGCGCTGGGGGTGAGGGGCAGTTTGGCAGCCCCACGGGCCTGAGTCCTTGGGCATCCCCAGAGCAGGGGCAGGGCCCAGCAGGGCACCCCACAGGCTGCCCCCCGTTCCTCACAGTTCGCTGCCAGTATGTCCCCCCAGCCAATCCCTGTACCCCTGCCACGGGCTCCCTCCATCCACAGCCCCCCCCATTCCCAGCTCCCTCCCAAAGCCCCCCCATGGCACCAACCTGCTCCCTCCATCCCCAGCCCCCTGCACATCCCCCCACCCCTCCAACCTGCTCCCTCCATCCCCGTCTCCCCCACAACCCCCCACCCCACCAACCTGCTCCCTCCATCCCCACCCCCCCCACCCCACCAACCTGCTCCCTCCATCCCCACCCCCCCCACCAACATAAACCCGACAGCCCCCCGAAGATGCCTCCCACAAATGGCAATGATGCCACACACCTAGCCCCCACCAACACAGCCACCCCCCCCACAATCTCCCCCCAAACGTGCCCTGCCCCAACGTGCCCCCCGAGATGGGCAAAGGAAAGAGCCCAGGCGCCAAGCCCCACAGAGCCCTTCCCTGGAGGAGCAGAGGGGAGTTCAGGCTGCAGGGTGATGCAGGGGTGGCGTTGGGGGGCCTGGCTTGGGCTGAGGTCTCACCGCCCAGGCTCGCGCCCCACACGCAGCGGCCTTGCTGAGAAGCCGGCTAAGCTGCTCACCGGGCGTCTCCCCCGGGGCTCCCGTCGGCCCCTGGTCGGCAGACCGCGAGTGGGGGGCAGGGGCATCGGGCGGGGGGCTGCTGCTGTGCCGGGCCGATGGGGGAGCAGAGGGGGGCTGGGGGGCAGGGGGCTTCACAGCGGCACCTGAAGGAGGGGAGAAGAAACAAGACCACCACAGTGGGCATGAAAAGACAAGTACAGCTGGCCCCCACACGTCCCCCTCCCCCCAAAGCTATCCCCACCGGACAAGATGCCTTCCCCTCCCCCAGCTCCCCCCCACCGGGCATGTCCCCTCCCCTCCCCGTTCCCCCCACCAAGCACATCCCCCTCCCCCAGCTCCCCCCACCAGGCACGGCCCCCTCCCCCAGCTCCCCCCACCAGGCATGGCTATCCCTCATACTGGGCACAGGCCCAGCTGTGCCGTCCTCCTTTCCTGCCACTTTTTTTGGTCAAAAGAAACAGAAAAAAGGAAAAAGAAAAAGACATTTTTGTGCCCCCAAGAAGCGCGAACAGAGTCCCTTGGGTGAAGAAAACTGCAGGGAACGGAGGCTTTCATCAAACACCAGAGTGAAAAAAAAAAACACTCGAGTTTGTCCGAAAACCCCTGAGGCCACGTCTACACTACGGGCGCCCGAGCAGCCCAGCCGTGAGGCCGCGTCGGTGGCGCTGTACCCCTGCCGCACCAGTTACAGCCCCAGAACGGGGGTTTGCGGGAGGACCTCCACTCCCCGAATAATGGGAACCGCGGCCACGGGCACATTCAGCCTCCGCCTGGCCGAGTCTACACCGGGGCCGGGGCGGCGAGGCTGCGGGGCTCCGGAGCGCGGCTTGTTCACACCCCCGCAGGTCATTGCTCCGTCCACCGACGTTTTACGGGTAGACCAGGCCCGAGGGAACTAAATGTCGCCGTTTGCGAAGAAAGTGGAGGAAGAAAGGAGCCATTTTTCTCCAAAAACGCTGCGGGAAAACATTTCTTTTGTTAATAATCTGAGAGAAAACCGTTGCACGTGTCAAAAAACTTGAAGGGGCGGGGGGTCATTTTCATCAAGCCAACCTGAGAAAAAAGGAGCAGCTTTTCTCAAAAAAACAGAGCGGGGAGTGGGGGGGGGGAAATCGCTTTTGCCAAACAACATGAGGTAAAAAAGTCACTTTTGTCAAGAAAACAGATGGAAAAATGTCATTTTTGTCAAAAAAATATGGAAGGAAAAACCTCGCTTTTGTCAAAAATCAGAGAAAAAATGGCAGACGTCAAAAAAAAGAGTGAGGAAAAAAGTCATTTTTGTCCCCCCAAAAAAAAGGGGGGGGAAGAGAGTCACTCCTGTCAAGTAAACATGAGGCAAAAAGGTCCAGATTGTCCCTAGAAAATTTCAAGTTTTCAGTGAGCTACCTCAATTTAGAAAAGTCACCACGGTGCCTCATGGGAGTTGTAGTTCAGATGCCTCGTGGCTCCCATTCTCCTCTACAGCCCAGGGTTCCTGGTCGGACTACATCTCCCACAATGCACCATGGCTTCTAGTCTTGGTGGGGGAAGGCGGTGCATGATGGCAGCAGCACAGTGCATCATGGGAGATGAAATCTCATGGGGGAGGGAGCCCAAAGGGCCATATAGTCCGTTGGGCCTCAGAGGAAGGTGCAGGATGCCCATTGGTGTTAGCAGTAGGATAACCTGCCCTCATCCTATGCAAGACCAGTTAAGCCCTGACACCTGGACCCCATCCCTCTCTCCTCACCCTTCTGAAGCTGGACAAGACACTTTTCCCCTTTCTCCAGCCCCTGCAGCCTGATCCCACACAGTCTGGTCAGATAGTCCAGGGTGTTCAGATATCCCTGTTGCTGGCTGAACTCCTCCAAGTTCACCCCGTGCCTTTGCCACATGGCCTTCCGCAGGCTGAAGACCCGCAGGCCATTGGGGTAGGAGCCCAGGGTGCTGCAGAGTAGTGGCAGAGGGTCTGCAATGTCTGGCAAGAGAGAGACACCATGAGAGATACTGGGCAGCATGATACAGACAGGCCATTGGCCATGTTTTCCCAGCCTGCTCTGGGGCAGACAAAGTTGGCTGCACAGAAGCCATTGGCCAGATTTCCCCAGCATGCACTGGGCAGACACAGCAGGGTGCAGCGAGGCCAGTGTGCCATTGGCCACGGGCTCTCTCCCCGCTCAAGAAGGGGGCCGGGCTGGGGCAGCCCTACAAGAAACCATCTCCTCACTCACTCTTCTTAAAGGTACAGCTCAGGACACGACACTTCTCTCCCTTCTCGGGGTTCCAGAGTTCGATACCCGGCACCTCCTGCAGGAAGGACACGACTCCCTGGTACCCCCCGTCCTGGCTGAATGCCAACAGGTCCACCCCATGCTCCTTCAGCAGCCTCTTCATCAACGGTTTCACCCTCATACCCTTGCGGTGGCAGCTTAGGGTGTGAGAGACGTAGGCCAAGACTTCACCCAAGTCTGCATAGAGGGAGGGAGACAGCAGGGCTGAACAACAGGAAAGGGAGCCCCTCCAGCCCACGAGACCCCAAACCTGTGCCCTTGGAGACCACCACCCAGAGAGACAGTGTATGGACATTGGCCCTAGTGTCTACACTGATGCACTGTAGAGTTTCAAATGGGCACAAGATGGTATCATTACGGAGGAGATATTTTGGCAGCGCGAGTGCCTCATGAAATCCCAGCTCTCCAGGCTGGACAAGCGTTGTATGGACCAACCTTTGGGTGAGAAATACCTCAGTAGACAGGGAAGGAACTTGTTAATAAACTGGAAGCTGAAGATGATGGGTTATGTTTTACTTTTCCCTGCAACTTTATGTTTGCAAACCCTTCTCTGAATCGGTCTCAAACTCCATTAAATAAACTTCAATTTGGTTTGATTCTAGGGCCACGTCTCCATGACAAAATTCTGTTGGCACACAGCTACTGCAGTTATGTGTTGGTGGTGCGTGTCCCCACCAGGAGCGCTTGCGTCCATTGTACCGTCGGCGTGGGGCTCTGTGGGACGGCTCCTGAAAGCCGGTAACATGACGTAAGCAACCCAGCGTCTACACTGACACCATGTCGATCTAACTACATGACAGACAAGAGTCCCTCCTGCTGCCACCAGGTGGTAGCAATTCACCCAGGACACCTCAGTTAAGCCCGAAAAGTGTCAGAGAAAGCCCAAGGCCATACACTCTAGTGAGCCTCAGAGGAAGGTGCAGGATGCCCATTGGTGTGAGCAGTGGGATAACCTGCCCTCATCCTTAACCAAGACTAGTTCAGCCCTGACGCATGGACCCCATCCTTCTCTCCTCATCTGTCTGAAGCTTAACGAGACACTTGTCCCCTCTCTCCAGCCCTTGCAGCCTGATCCCACGCAGCTTGGTCAGATAGTCCAGGGTGCCCAGATATCCCTGTTGCTGGCTGAATGACTCCAGGTTCACCCCATGCCTCAGCCACATGGCCTTCCTCAGGCTGAAGACCTGCAGGCCATTGGGGTAGGAGTCCAGGGTGCTGCAGAGTAGCAGCAGGAGGCCCGCAATGTCTGGCAAGACAGAGATGCCATGAGAGATACTGGGCAGCAGGATACAGACAGGCCATTGACCAGGTTTTCCCAGCATGCACCGGGGCAGTGAGGGCTGGGCGGTAGGGTACGGACAGGCCACTGACCAGGTTTTCCCAGCATGCACTGGGGCAGCGCCTGCCTCCTTAGGGAGGGGCATGGAGGGAGCAGCCTCTGGATCCAGTCCAGCCCTCAGCCTCTCTGCTCAGCCTGTTCCAACTGGACCGAGAACCGGCAACTCACGACATGCACGATCCTGACTACCCAGGATCCTCCAAGGCGGGCAGCACCGACCTTCTCCCAGAGCCTCACCTGGATTTGTCTTGGATGTCGGGGGTCCGTCTGTGGGATCCAGGCAGGCAGCAGCCACGGGGGGCAGAGTCGGATCGGGGGCTGCGGCAGGAGGGGCGTCCATATGGGGCCCAGTCCAGAGCTCAGGCAATGGAAAACCAGCAGGATCCAGAGGTGGTGGAGTGGGGGAAAAAGCTGGAAAAAGAAGAGGAGGGAAGGTGGTAAAAAAAAAAAGAAAAGAAAGAAAGAGAAGGAAGGAAGAAGATAGAAGAGAAGGGAAACAACAACAAAGAAGAGAAAACTCGAAGGTAAAGAGAGTCATTTTGGCAACAAAACAGCAGAAAAAAAAAACCAGGAAGACTTGTGGCACCTTAGAGACTAACAAATTTATTTGAGCATAAGCATAAGGTGCCACAAGACCTCCTGTCCTTTTTGCGGATACAGACTAACACGGCTGCTATTCAGAAAACAAAAAAAAGTCATTTTGGTAAAAAATGAGAACGAGTTACTTTTATCCAAGAGAAGAAGACCCAAACCAGTCATTTCTGTCCAAATCTTCCATGACAGTGACGGCTGGGCGGTAGGGTATGGACAGGCCATTGGCCAGGTTTTCCCAGCATGCCCAGGGGCAGAGACAGCTGGGTGGTAGAATACGGACAGGCCATTGGCCAGACATGGCTGGGCAGTAGGATACGGACAAGGCTAATGTGCAGTTGGCCAGAATTTCCCAGCATGCACTGGGACACCATCTGCCTCCCTAGAGGGGAGCCGGGTGGGGAGCTCAGCCTCTGTGTCTGATCCGGCCCAGGCCGAGACACAGCGAAACACAGGATCCCAGCTCCCCACAATTCCCCAGGGCAGGCAACCACGGCGACCCCCGCCCCAGACATCACCTGGATTTATCCTTGACATCAAGCATGGCACCCCGGGATCCAGGTGGGCAGCCTGTCACGGAGTGTGGGGGAGTCCAGGCCCTGCACCCCTCTTCCTGGGATTCACTGAGACTCTCAGCCAGCCAGTAAAACAGAAGGTTTATTGGACAACAGGAACACAGTCCAAAACAGAGCTTGTGGGTACAACCAGGACCCCTCAGTCAAGTCCTTCTGGGGGAGCAGGGAGCTTAGACCCCAGCCCCGGAGTTCCCTGCGTTCCTCCACCCAGCCCCAAACTGAAAACTAAAACCCACAGCAGGCTCCCTCCTGCAGCCTGTCTCCACATTCCTGGGCAGAGTTGTCACCTCCCCCTCCCGGCTCAGCTGACAGGCTCTCAGGTCTCCCGTCCCCAGGGCACATTCCCAGGTCAACACTCCCCTCTCCCTGCTGCGTCACATCTCTCCCCCCTTCCAGACTGAACTGAGCGGGGTCACTCTGACCAGTGACCTGGGGAAGTTCGGGGCCCCCTCTCTGGGACAGCGCATCCGCTATCATGTTGGCACTTCCCTTCACGTGGACCACGTCCATGTCGTAATCCTCCAGGAGCAGGCTCCATCTCAGGAGTTTGGCGTTGGCTCCTTTCATCTGGTGCAGCCAGGTCAGGGGAGAGTGGTCGGTGTACACGGTGAAGTGTCGCCCGAAGAGATAGGGCTCTAGTTTCTTGAGGGCCCACACCATGGCCAGGCACTCCTTCTCGATGGCCGCGTAGTGTTGCTCCCGGGGTAGCAACTTCTTGCTCAAATACACGATGGGGTGTCTCTCCCCCTTTTTATCCTCCTGCATTAACACCGCCCCCAGTCCCGTGTCGGAGGCGTCGGTGAACACCACAAAGGGCTTGTCAAAGTCTGGGTTTGCCAGAACTGGGCCACTGACCAGAGCCTCCTTCAGAGCCCGGAAAGCCTCCTGGCACTGCTCGGTCCAGACCACCTTGTCTGGCTTCCCCTTCTTGCATAGCTCAGTGATGGGGGTGGCCATGGCGCTAAAGTGGGGCACAAATCTTCGGTAGTATCCTGCCATCCCAATAAAGGCTTGGACCTGCTTTTTGGTGCGGGGAGCGGGCCAGTCTCTGATCACCTCCACATTGGCTGGTTCTGGCTTTAGGCGGCCGCTCCCCACCCGATGGCCCAGGTAAGATACTTCAGCCATCCCCATCTTGCACTTCTCCGCTTTTACAGTCAGCACAGCCCCCTGGAGTCGGTCCAGCACTTGTCTAACCTGGGACACATGGTCCTCCCAGGTCTGGCTAAAGACACAGATGTCATCAATATACGCCACGGCAAAACTCTCCATCCCCCTCAGGAGCTGGTCCACCAGGCGCTGGAAGGTGGCCGACGCTCCCTTGAGGCCGAAAGGCAGGGTCAGCAACTCATAGAGCCCCAGAGGGGTGATAAAGGCCGATTTCAGCCAGGCATCTGCATCCAGCGGCACTTGCCAGTAGCACTTTGTAAGGTCCGTGGGGTTAAGGTACCGAGCTCCTCCCAGCTTGTCTAAGAGATCGTCAGGCCTGGGCATGGGGTAGGCATCAGATACAGTGATGGCATTGAGCTTCCGATAGTCCACACAGAACCGGACCAACCCGTCCTTTTTGGGGACCAGCACCACGGGTGAGGCCCAAGGGCTGGCAGATGGCTGGATCACCCCCAAAGCCAGCATGTCCCAGACCTCTCTTTCCAGGTCCTGAGCAGTTTTCCCTGTGACTCGGAAGGGGGAGCATCTTATCGGCGGGTGCGACCGTGTCTGCACCCGGTGGACAGTCAGATTAGTGCGTCCAGGCTGGTTGGAAAACAGCTGTCGGGACGGATGCAGCACCCCCCCTGACCTCAGCTTGCTGGGCAGGGGTTATCTGATCCGAGAGGGGAATTGTTTCCAGGGGGGAACCAGCTCTGGTCCCAGGGAATAGATCTACTAAAGGGTCATCTCCCTGCTCCTCCCACTGTCCACACACGGCCAACACCACATTCCCCCTGGCATAATATGGCTTCATCATATTCACATGGTACACCCGGCGGTGGTGTGCCCGGTTCGACAGCTCCACCACATAGTTTACCTCATTGAGCTGCTTGACAACCTTGAAAGGGCCCTCCCAGGTGGCCTGTAGTTTGTTCTTTCTCACAGGGATGAGAACCATCACCGGATCCCCGGTGGCGTAGGCACGGGCCCGCGCCGTGTGGTCATACCAGACCTTCTGCTTCCTCTGGGCTCTGGCCAGATTCTCCATGGCCAGGCCCATGAGTTCAGCCAATCTCTCTCGGAAGATCAGGACATACTCCACCACTGACTCTCCATCGGGAGTGGCCTTCCCCTCCCACTAGTCTCTCATCAGGTCCAGGGGGCCCCTCACCCACCTTCCATATAACAGTTTGAAAGGTGAAAATCCGGTAGACTCCTGGGGCACCTCCCTGTACGCGAACAGCAGGTGAGGTAAGTACTTGTCCCAATCCTGCGGGTGCTGGTTCATAAAGGTTTTCAGCATCATCTTTAGCGTCCCGTTGAACCTCTCCACGAGCCCGTTGGACTGGGGGTGACAAGCTGAGGCCCAGTTGTGCCGGATCCCACATTTCTCCCACAAGCACCGGAGCAGGGCCGACATGAAGTTGGATCCTTGGTCTGTCAAGGCTTCCTTGGGGAACCCCACTCGGCTGAAAATGGTCAGGAGCGCATCTGCCACGGTGTCTGCTTCAGTGGAAGCTAAGGGCACTGCCTCGGGGTAGTGGGTGGCAAAATCTACCACCACCAGAATGTATTTCTTCCCCGACCGGGTCGTCTTGCTGAGAAGCCCCACAATGTCCATGGCCACCTTCTGGAAAGGCTCCTCTATGATGGGCAAAGGTCTCAAAGTCGCTTTCCCGTTGTCCCGGGCCTTCCCCACCCTCTGACAGGGATCACAGGATCGGCAATTCTGCCGGACTGTGGGAAAGACCCCGGGCCAGTAAAAGTTCTGTAGCAACCTCTGCCGGGTGCGCCGGATTCCCTGGTGCCCTGCGAGGGGGATGTCATGGGCCAGGTACAGTAGCTTGCGGCGATACTTCTGGGGGACCACCAGCTGCCTCCTGATCTCACAGGACTCTACTTCCCTTGTGGGAGCCCATTCTCGGTACAGGAACCCCTTCTCCCACAGGAACCTCTCCTGGCAGCCTCTCCTCATAGTCCGTAGCACACTGAGGTCGGTCAGGTCCCTGAGCTTCCGCAAGGAGGGATCTTTCCTCAACTCGGCCTGGAACTCTTGCGGCTGGGGAAAGGATGGGGCCCGGTTCCCCCTCATTGGCCGGGTCTGAGGCCTGAGCCTCTCTGAGCCGTGCTCCTCGGCGCTCCCTCCCCACAAGGGTAGGGTCCTGCGCCTCCGGTGTGGTACCCTCACCAAGGTCAGGGTGCAGTGCCCCTCGCCGGCTCTGGCTATGGGTCACAACCAGGGCGGTCTGGGGCTTGCTTGGCCAGTCCCCTAGGTCTCCCCCCATCAAAACCTCAGTGGACAAATGGTGGTGTACCCCCACATCCTTGGGGCCCTCCTTAGCCCCCCATTTCAGGTGTACCCCTGCCACGGGCACCTTAAATGGGGTTCTGCCCACCCCCGTCAGGGTCAGGTAGGTGTTGGGCACCACCCGATCTGGGGCCACCACCTCGGGCCGGGCCAGCGTCACCTCCACGCCCGTATCCCAGTATCCATTGACCTTCCTCCCATCTACCTCCAGGGGAACAAGGCACTCTCTCCGGAGGGACAATCCCGCGCCCATCCTGTAAACCGAGCACCCTGAGTCTGGAGCCTCCAGCCCTCTGGAGGAGCTGGCCGGGGATACTCTTCCCTCCCGAGCAGGTGGTAAGCTGGCAGCCCCCCTTGCCTGAGCCGTCTGCCCCTCGTCCAGCTGGGTCCCTACCCAGTTAACCCAGGGTAAGTTGGGTCTGCTCAGTCTGTCCCTGAGCCTGGGGCAATGGGTCCATACGTGGCCTCTCTGGCCACAGTGATAGCAGCTCAGGTCACATTGGTCCCCTCGAACGGGTCGGAGGGGCCTGACGCCAGGCGTTCCCCTTGAGAGGGGGTTCTCCCTATTTCCCCGCTGGGAGGCCCCATGGTGACTCTCTCTCTGCATCGCGGGGGGCCTGTTCTTTTGGAACTCCTCCCTGCTACCCCCGACCGACTGTTCACAAACTCGTCGGCCAGCTGCCCTGCGTGCTGGGGGTTCTCGAGCTTTTTGTCCACCAACCACAGCCTCAGGTCGGAAGGGCACTGTTCATACAGTTGCTCCGGTACGATTAGGTCAAGCAGGTCCTCTTTAGCTCGGGCCCCAGCTGTCCACTTGCGGGCATATCCCTGCTTCCGGTTGACCAGTTGTAGGTAGGTGACCTCAGGCGTTTTACGCTGACTCCGGAACCTTCTCCGGTACATCTCGGGGGTCAGCCCAACCTCACGGAGCAGGGCCTGTTTGAACAGTTCATAGTCCCCTGCCCCTGTACACCTCCATGGCTTTGGGGTCCAGTAAGGGGGTGAGGAACTGGAGCCTGTCTGCAGGGTCAACCCTGTGCATCTCGCAGGCATTCTCAAAGGCCGTCAGGAAGCTATCTATGTCCTCCCCCTCCTTCCGCTGGGCCAGGAAGCACTTATCAAAGCTCCTTGCAGTCTTGGGTTCCCCCACACTCACCACAGCCGGGGCCCCACTGCTCCTCAGCCTGGCCAGCTCCAGTTCATGCTGACGTTCCCTCTCCTTCTCCTCCTGCTCATGCTTACATTGTTTCTCATGATCCTCCAGCTCCCTCATTTTTATCTCCCTCTCCCACTCCAGCCGCATCCGCTCCAGGGATGGGGAGCTCCGCCAGGAGGATCCCCTGCTGGCTGCCGGGGTCAGGGTGCCCTTGGTATTCGCCGGGCTTCCCCCAACCCCTCCCCCAGGCATAGGTAGGAAGAGTCTCGGGATGTCCTCAGCAGCAGTCTGACCCCTCCCAGCCCGGTCAGGCCCCAGGGCCCATGCTGCGTCAGCCGGGCGGCTTCCCTCTGGGACAGGGATTGGGTCATCCAAGCGATCCCTCTCCTCCAACTGGGCAATCAGCTGTTCCTTGGTGGACCTCCCAATGCGCAGCCCCCTCTGCCTGCACAGCTCCACCAGGTCACTCTTAAGGCGTTTAGCGTACATCTCCCTGCTGGCCACTCGCAGGCCTGGGCAGTTGTCCACGGTTTCCAGGAAAAACCCCTCATGTGCCAGTCCTTCTTGAGGTCACCACCTCTTTGCCAGGGTCGCGCTGCAGACTCTTCCGTCCCTGGGACCGCTCACTGCAATCCCCCGGGGGACCCTGTTACTGCAAAAGTCTTTCTCTCTTGTCACACACTCCCAGGGGTTAACCACCCCCTGAAACCATCTCTCTCTGACTCTTCAGCACACCTGGTCCCCATCAATCCCCCTTCGTTTTACTGCTCCCCAGTCACTTACTGCAGGAAGCGCCGTTCACGGGGTGCAGTACATCCCACCGCTGCCACCAGTTGTCACAGAGTGTGGGGGAGTCCAGGCCCTGCACCCCTCTTCCTGGGATTCACTGAGACTCTCAGCCAGCCAGTAAAACAGAAGGTTTATTGGACAACGGGAACACAGTCCAAAACAGAGCTTGTGCGTACAACCAGGACCCCTCAGTCAAGTCCTTCTGGGGGAGCAGGGAGCTTAGACCCCAGCCCTGGGGTTCCCTGCTTTCCCCACCCAGCCCCAAAATGAAAACTAAACCCCCCCAGCAGGCTTCCTCCTGCAGCCTCTGTTCACATTCCTGGGCAGAGGTGTTACCTCCCCCTCCCCCTGCCCCTCCTGGCTCTGGTTACAGGCTCTCAGGTCTCCCATCCCCAGGGCACATTCCCAGGTCAACACTCCCCCCTCCCTGCTGTGTCACACTGTCACACAGCCATCACCAGGGGGTGAAGGAAATCAAGGGCTGCATCAGCGGGGGCTCTGGCAAAAGGCTGTCCCAGGGCTGGGCCAAAGGAAACCCAGAGAGATCCAGAGGGGGCTGGGGGGAGATGGAGCCAGTTGGGGAGCAAAAAGAGGGAAGGTTAGAGAAAGAAGGGGGGGGGGAAGAGGAGAAAAAACATGGAAGACCCAAAAAAAAAAGGGGGGGGGGGAGAAAGAAGGAAAAAAAGAGACTTAAAAATATCTGTGTAGTGAACTCTCTTAAATGTCTATTAAATAATGTGAAAAATGTAACTGCTCTCGTTTATAGCGTTCTAAGAAAACACCAAAGGGTATTTCTCGGCTTTCGGTGTGTCTTGTCGACGCAGCTTTCAAAGCTTGTAACAAAAACAAAAATCAGAAAGTTGGTTTGTGTCGTTTTGCTGCAGAGATAACAGGGCAAAAGCCAAATGGGTGATTCACTAGCCAGACCTATACCTCCCTCGTAAAACAGACGAGGGAGCGCGAATCGTGCTGGCCACAGACTAACACCAAGAGGAAAAGCCAGCATGACCCGTTGTAAGACGCAGGGAAACACACGAACGCAATGAAAACCCAGAACTCATTAAGACGAATAGTAATCGTGGAAGTAAATAAAAGAGGTACCAAGCAACGTTTTAGTCACGTAAGGGAAAAAATGCATCCGTTCAAAGAATTTTACACTGGCATGTCTGGAAATATATTTAAAATACGTCGGTAGAGATGGCCGTTTCAGCGATCTGCGCCTGCCTCGCGTCACAAGACACGGGGGATAAAACCTGTGGGTTTGACCAAAGGGGGCTCAAACAATGCAAGACTTGTATCTGATCGGACCGGCAACAATCGTACACTAACAGCACCAGTGACCTGCGCCCGAAGGCTAGATACTTCCTCGTCACGCCCCCCTCCTCCATCGGCTTTTTTTACCTTTTATGCGTAATTAAAGTCGTAACATAGCGTCATAGCGTGGTCAAATTAAAGCTCGAAACTGGTTGAGCTTAGTCATTGGTGTGGACGGTGCTTTCTGTGACCAAATGTATCACATGCCTTTTTTGCTGCCAGGATAACGGCCTCCTACTGCTACCAGCCACCGGACGGCCTGCTTCAGCTCCAGTGGCAGAGGCCTATGCTCTTGGTGCCAAAGGTCCGGAGTTCAATCCCTCCTTACCTCCCCCTGGTGTCCCCGGCTGCCCCTGGGAAGAATTGGCGAAGACCAGAGACCCTCCATCCCACTGCAAGCTGCTCTCCCACGAGCCCGGGCTCTCGGCAGCCGGGAGAGGGTCGCAGAGGTCCCAGGACACTGGGGAGTCGTGCCGGAGGAAGAAGGGAACGGGCACGAAGCCTGCATGTGAGAAGCAAAAACCTCTGTGAGCCCAGAGAGGACCCCACCCCACCCGAACAAGGCAAAAGCTTGTCCGAGCTGAGCGCAGGACTCCTGGGTTTCTCTGATATCCCCTGGCACTCAGTGCTGACCCCAATGTCCCAGCATGGCAGTAAGGGGCCTGGAGCTAGAGGAAGCAGGGTTGGGGGGCTCAGCAGGGAGCGCTCTCCCCTGGCAGGCAGAGCTGGCCCCAAGGCGGCTCTGGGAGAGGAGTGGGGGAGGCTAGGAGCCAGGACTCCTGGGTTCTATCCCCAGCTCTGGGAAGAGAGTGGGATCTAGTGCTTAGAGCGAGGCTAGGAGCCAGGACTCCTGGGTTCTATCCCCAGCTGGGGCCAGGGGAGGTGTGGTCTAGCGATACCTCCCACATCTTGGGACAGTCTTTTAGGAAACAAACCTGAAGGTTTCAGCAGGATTCTTCCCATCTTCAGGCAGTGGGGGGGATACACAAGGGGCCCAATCCCCACCCCCTGCTCTGCCCCCCACCCAGAATACGCAGAAGGCCTGATCCCCAGCCCTGCCCCCACCCCAGGATACACAGTTAAACTCCAAAAAGTCTAAACAATTATTTTATGTAAGGAGCCATTAAAAACAGACCAGAGAGAGCAACTAACCCTAAACTATATCTGTGTAACTCCCCAGGCACCGGATTGACTCCGGATTGATCCTGGGTGGGCTGAGATCAGAACCCGGCCCTGCCCCCAGTGCAGTCAGGGGTGACTCCGGATTGACTCCAGCGGGCTGAGATCAGAACCCGGCCTGTACCTGGCTCTCTCGCTGGCTGCAGGGTGCAGGGCAGGGGCGCAGAGCCCGACCTCTCGGGGTCCATCCCCGCAGCGTCTGGCCCGGGCCCAGCTCCGAATCCTCCAACCGGCCGCGCGCTTCCGATTTCGCCTCGTTCCATCCCAAATCGGGGCAGGGAGCCCCGGCCGCTCCCATTGGCCGACGGGACTTTTGAAAGAGGAAGCGGTTTCCGCTTGCCCCACCCCTCGCTCCTCCTCCCTGAGCTGCCCCCTCCGGCCCCCGCGCTCGGACTCCTGGGTTCTCTCGCGGGCTCTGGGAGGGGAGTGGGGCCGGTGGGTCGAGCAGTGGGGGCTGGGAGCCAGGACTCCTGGGTTCTCTCGCTGGCTCTGGGAGGGGAGTGGGGGCCGGTGGGTCGAGCAGCGGGGGATGGGAGCCAGGACTCCTGGGTTCTCTCGCTGGCTCTGGGAGGGGAGTGGGGGCCGGTGGGTCGAGCAGTGGGGGCTGGGAGCCAGGACTCCTGGGTTCTCTCGCTGGCTCTGGGAGGGGAGTGGGGGCCGGTGGGTCGAGCAGCGGGGGATGGGAGCCAGGACTCCTGGGTTCTCTTGCTGGGGGTCGCACTGACCCTTTCCCCTAAAATACTGAACTTTAGGGAAAACAAATAAATATGCACATGTACCCGTCCAAATCCTTGTCCTTTGTTTATGTAGGGTGGGGGAGGAGGGTTGTTTTGTTGGGTTTGGGGGTGGGGTGGGGGTTTGTTTTTTTTGCGGCCTCAATAGTAAAAATAATGCTGTGAAAAGTGATATTTGTATCTTTGTTAATATTAATTTTTCAGCAAGCCCCAGGACAAATTAAGCTGTGGTCGGAGGGGGGACAGTGGGGACGATGTGGGTTGGGGGAGGCAACAGAGGCCTGGGGCAATGGGGGGGGGGGTGAGTCCCACCGCTACGCAGCCAGGGGCCAGAGAGCGAGGCGGGACCCGGGGCCTAGTGCTTGTGGCCGGAGCCCAGAGCTGTGGGTCAGTGCCCCACGGCTGGAGCCTGCCACTCAACCACCCCAGAACTGAAGCCCGAGCCCCCCAGCACCAAGGTGGGGTGAGAACTCCCTTTGCTCCTGCAACGTTTGGTCCCACCTGTCTCCAGAGGTTGTGCAGGACAATGCATCCAGGAGCTACAGGGGGTGAGGGGCCGATGCTTTGCCCCCAGGAGGCTGCCAGGCTGCTGGAAAAGGCCCTGGTGGCCGCCTTTGAGAACCGCCGCGTAGCTCCCGCCGCCAGGCTGGCACGGTGCCCACTCCCCCCCTCCGCTCTCACCAGAAGAACCAGGCTGGCGCCGCTTAATTCTCAATTTCTTTAATCACTCGGAGTGGTACGACCTCTGATCTCCCCAGATGGGAGCTGCCGTATGAGAACCAAACAGCAATTACACACCCCTGCCACACGCATCAGGAGAGCTGGGGAGGGGGGGTGTTTGGGGCTTGAGAGGCACCAGGGCTGGGCTAGCAGGGGGCTGCGGGTCGGGAGCGAGGGGCATTGGCACCCTGCTCCCCACATGGCCACTCGATGTCACGGGGACCCCAGAGGAATTCCCAGCGGGACTCAGGGTGACATTTCTCCCCCTTGCTGCCCTGGGAGCGGTCACACACCCACCCACCCGCCCCCCACAGTGATGGCCCCTGGGCGGCCTGCAGGTGCCTCGCTCCCCAGCTCCAGCTTCTGGCTGTTACATCCCCGCCACCTTGTGCGAGCCCCTCGCTGCTGCCACCAGGCTGAGTCGCTCCCGCTCGGTTCCTGCTCTGGGGCCCGCGGCTGGGGCCGGGATCACTCCCGGTTCTGGACTGAGGCTGCTGGGCCCAGAGGGACCCTGGGGCTGCCCCAGCCTGCACTGCCCGGCATCCCCACTAGGGGGCTCTGGCCTCAGAGGGACCCTGGGGCTGCCCCAGCCTGCACTGCCCAGCGTCCCCACTAGGGGCTCTGGCCTCAGAGGGACCCTGGGGCTGCCCCAGCCTGCACTGCCCGGCATCCCCACTAGGGGGCTCTGGCCTCAGAGGGACTCTGGGGCTGCCCCAGCCTGCACTGCCCAGCGTCCCCACTAGGGGGTCTGGCCTCAGAGGGACCCTGGGGCTGCCCCAGCCTGCACTGCCCAGTGTCCCCACTAGGGGGCTCTGGCCTCAGAGGGACCCTGGGGCTGCCCCAGCCTGCACTGCCCAGCGTCCCCACTAGGGGGTCTGACCTCAGAGGGACCCTGGGGCTGCCCCAGCCTGCACTGCCCAGTGTCCCCACTAGGGGGCTCTGGCCTCAGAGGGACCCTGGGGCTGCCCCAGCCTGCACTGCCCGGCATCCCCATTGGGGAGGGAATTGTGGCAGGGGGGAGGGGAAAGGGACATGGATTGGGGAGGGGGAAGGGAAAGGGGCATGAATGGGGGAAGGGATCTGGGAAGGGAGGTTTGATTGTGGGGGGAGAGTAGGACTGTGGAGATAAGGGGGGCCAGGGACGGTCGATTCCCCCCCCCACCCCCTAGCAGGGCTCGCCATCGTCTGGGTCGCCGGCATCCCCGCAGCGCTCCCCGGCCAGGCCGGCGTAGCCCCCGCCACGGCCCTTGCACCCCCCAGCGGCGGGGCGGGCGCGGCCAGGGGAGAAGCCCAGCGAGCCGCTGACGCTGAAGACGTACTTGTCCCACAGGAAGCGCTCGAGGTCGGGCGCCAGGCCGGGCGAGCGCGGCCCCCGCTGGCTCTGCTGCTCGCGGGTCCGGCACCGGTTCTGGAACTCCAGCAGGGTCTTGGTGTAGGTGTTGAGGGTCAGCACCGAGGCCGACATGCAGAGCGTGAACGAGAGCCAGGCCATGCTGCGGGTGGGCGGGGAAGAAGGGGGGATCGGGCCAGGGAGCGGTAAGCCCCAGCCACAGCCCCCCACTCTCCCCAAATACCCAGCCCTGTGCTCCCCACCTCTTCCCACCCACCCCCAGCCTCTTCCCTACACCCAGGTACCCGCTGCCCTCTCCACCTAACTTCCATCTGTCCGTCCATCCACCAACCCACCCATCTACCTACCCACCCACCCACCCACTGACCTACCTACCCACCCATCCATCCACCCACCCACTGACCTACCTACCCACCCACCCACCCATCCACGCACTGACCTACCTACGTATTCACCCACACACCTATCCGTTCACCCAGCCAGCTACCTACCCAGCCAGCCAGCCAGCCAGCTACCTACCCACCCATCCATCTATCCACCCACTGACCTACCTACCCACCCATCCATCCATCCACCCACCCACGCATCCATCCACCCACTGACCTACCTACCTACCCACCCATCCATCCATCCACCCACCCACGCATCCGTCCACCCACTGACCTACCTACCCACCCATCCATCCATCCACCCACTGACCTACCTACCCACCCACCCACCCATCCACGCACTGACCTACCTACGTATTCACCCACACACCTATCCGTTCACCCAGCCAGCTACCTACCCACCCATCCATCTATCCACCCACTGACCTACCTACCCACCCATCCATCCATCCACCCACCCACGCATCCGTCCACCCACTGACCTACCTACCCACCCATCCATCCATCCACCCACTGACCTACCTACCCACCCACCCACCCATCCACGCACTGACCTACCTACGTATTCACCCACACACCTATCCGTTCACCCAGCCAGCTACCTACCCACCCATCCATCTATCCACCCACTGACCTACCTACCCACCCATCCATCCATCCACCCACCCACGCATCCGTCCACCCACTGACCTACCTACCCACCCAACCATCCACCCACTGACCTACCTATCCACCCATCCATCCATCCACCCACCCACCCATCTGTCCACTCAGCCAGCTACCTACCCACCCATCCATCTGTCCACGCACTGACCTACCCACCCGCCCACCCACCCATCTATCCACTCACCCACCCAGCTATCTACTCCCCTATCCATCCATCCATCCATCCATCCACCACTCAGCTATCTACTCGCCCACCCACACCCACCCACCATCCACCGCTCAGTGATCTTCCCACCCAGCAGCTGTTCCGCCATTCCCTTCCCCAGCCAGCCAGCTAGTCACCCTCTCATCCACCCATGTATGTCCCACCCACCCTTATGCCCAGCCGCTCCACATCCCTCTGTCCCTCAGTCCGTCCATCCCCCAGGCCCGCCCCTCCCCAGCCGTGCACACGCCAGTCCAGCATCTCCGGGGCTCTTCCAAAGGGCCAGGAAGGACTCCATCGTGCGTCCCCAGAACAGGGGGAGCAGCAGGGCACTTGGGGGCTGGATGGGAGCCGGTGCCCCCTAGAGGGGAAAGGCGCCATGTCCCCGGGGTCACTCACCCGAAGGACCAGCCGTAGAACCAGGTCTGGGGCCTCCAGTCCTTGGGCCCCAGGTTGACGGCCACCTGGAAGACCGTCATGTACATCATATGGGCCACCATGCCCAGGAGGCCTGGGGACAGAGAGCCCAGTGAGCAGGGGCAGCACGGGGGGTTGGGGGGATCAGGGAGGGCAGTGGCACTGATGGGGTTAATGGGGGTGATGTCGGGGGGCCATGGGGGTTTGGGTGGGGCGGCACCCGGCAGCACAGTGATGAACGTAGAGGGCGGGAGGCTGCGGGAGCTGAAGGGGGAGCTCGGTACCCGACAGCATGGTGATCACCACGGCTAAGGCGTTGGGGGGCTGGGAGGGCAGGTGGGGGGCAGGCAGGGGGCCGGGGGGCCAGAAGGCCAGGGGCCAGTACCCAACAGTGAACAGTGATCACCGCAGCAAAGGCGTTGGGGGGCAGGCAGGGGGCAGAGGGGGACCGGGGGCAGGCGGGGGGCAGACAGGCCTGGGGGGGCAGAGGGGGGCCGGTACCCGACAGCACGGTGATCACCGCGGCGAAGGCGTTAATCTTGAGCCCGGCGATGAAGTCCGCGTAGCAGGTGGCGTCCAGGCCCATGAGCACGAAGCCGACGCTGAGCAGGGCGATGTACAGGAACTCCGACGCCACCGACAGCCACAGCACTCCTGGGGGGCACCCCATGGTCAGCACGGCCCCCCCATCCCGCCCCCGGCCTGCCCCCCGCCCGCCTCCCAGCCCCACTCTGCCCAGTCGGGGAGGGGGGCTGCTGGGTGGGTGTGTTGGGGGGCCGCTGGGTGTGCGTGTCAGTGGGGGGGGCCACTCGGTGGGTGTGTCAGGGGGATCGCTGGGTGGGTGTGTCAGGGGACTGCTGGGTGTGCGTGTCGTTGGGGGGGCTGCTGGGTGGGTGTGTTGGGGGGCCGCTGGGTGTGCGTGTCGGTGGGGGGGGCTGCTGGGTCTGCGTGTCGTGGGGGGGGCTGCTGGGTGGGTGTGTTGGTGGGGGGTGTCTGCCAGCTGGAGCCCCCATCCTGGGGGTGCCCATGGGGGAGCTGCTGAGCTGGGGGAAAGTCCCGCCCCAAATTTGTCCATCTGTCCGGCTGCTCACCTTTCTCCGACTCAGGGGGCAGCTCTATGAAACTGCGACAGATCTCGTCTGGGGGCGGGAGGATGAGGGAGAGAGAAAAGGACAGAGTGTGAGGTCAGCGGGACGGAGGGGGCACAGTCCAACCCTCCCCCCCAAATGTTTATTGGGTTTACCTTGGCCGTGGGCTGAGACGTGGCCACCTCTGGGGTGGGGTGCAGGGGCTGGGTATACGGGGATCCCTTGCCCAGTGCTGATGCGGCCCCTCTAGGGTGGGGCCCAGGGGCTGTATATACAGGGACCCCTCGCCCATTACTAAGATGCAACCACCTCTGGGGTGGGGCCCAGGGGCTGGGTACACAGGGATCCCTTGCCCAGTGCTGATGCGGCCCCTCTGGGGTGGGGTGCAGGGGTTGGGTATAAGGGAACCCCTCGCCTGGCACCGAGATGCGACCAACTCTGGGGCGGGACACGGGGGCTGTCCCTACCTCCGTGGTGCTCCTCGCAGGAGAGCCAGAAGCCGGTGTGGAAGTAGCGGAAGGCGTACTTGTCCTCGCCCGTCTCCCAGATGTACTGCACCACGTTGGGGTCCAGGGTGGCGTTCCCGGCCTCCGTCTCATTGGCCCCGACGGGCACACAGTTGCCCTCCCTGATGGCCGACAGGCAGGGCGGCTTGACCACCTTGTGCGTCCCCTCGCACCAGTAGCTGGTGGCGAAGGCCGACACGGCCAAGCAGAGGGCCAGCGAGTTCAAGGCCAGAGCCAGCAGCGAGCGCGTCTTCCGGCTCAGCTTGATCATCGTCCTGAGCCCCGGCCTCTGTCGCCACAGGCCGGCAGCTCCCTTCCTAATGTCTGTCTCCCCCCACCCCCCCGCCTTTTCCTCCCACTCGCTGCCAAGGCTTCAGTCTCTCTGGGAGAGAAAGTTTCTTGGACTCCAGACGGCGATTTCGGCTCCCATATGGTCCCTTCCCTCCCTCCCTCCCTCCCCGAATTGGACGGGCCAGGACGACACTCCACGCTCTGCGGATTGATCGTTTAATCCACTCTTAGCTTCCAGCCCGTCTTGGAGGCAGGAATCAAAATCTTTTCTCCGCGCTAATCCAGTGCTGGGTCTCTGTCTTCCCTGCAAAGCTGCGGAGAATTATGTAGCTTCCTGCTCCCCCCTTCCCCCCCCCCCCCCCCGCAACCCGCTGCTTTCCTGGGCAAAAGATCTCGGCTGCTCCGTTCGGGGTTGGAGGCACCTTGGGGCCCTTGTGACCCGCACACCTCCTGGGTGTGGCACTGAGATTAACGCGTCTCCTATACAAGCAGTTGGCTTTTAGCTCCTGCAGCCGAGGCTCGTGCATTTAGCTCCAGCGGTGGCCGGTTCGATCCTGCCCGCCCGCCGACCGGGCGTCACACCGTCTTCGGACCGGCGCTGGCTCAAAAGAACAAACTCCAGAATCCTCAAGCGGTTGCGGAGATTGGGGCGGCAAACGAAGCCGCGTTTGGGCCACCTCCAAAAAATCTGAGATTGACTGGATCGATTCGCCGCCACAGGGCCAGGATCAGCGGCGAAGACCCGGGCCAGCGAGAGCTTTAGATGGGTGCTGAGTTACTTGGGTGGAGCCCAAAGAAGAAAATTGCAAGGAGAGTCTGAAATGCAGTGACTGTCCGTTGCTGAGATCAGGGAGCCAGATGCCGGGTTGGAGTCTTTGGCTCTAATGCGGTCTTGAACCGGGTGAATTTTGGGACGCAAAGTTTTGGGCGCACGACGGTTCTTCGTTTGGTCCCCAAAGTTTTAATCCGTTCAGACAAACGAAAAAAAACCCAGACTGAGTCCTCAATCTGGGGAGTGTATCAGGGAGTGCGACTCAAAAGGGGCTGTTTTGAAGACACTTTGAGCTGGGCCTTTCCCTTCAAAGGAATAAAACTCCAGCAGTTTCCGAGATCCGGCTCACCTCAGCTGTTCGACCCAGGGATCGGGGCTGGGGAGGCGGCAGGGGGTGGATTTTGCGTCGCTGAATAAGACCGATGCGGCTCTTCGACCAGGTGATGTTGGCTATTGAGCTTGGGGGATGCAAAGGAAAAGCGGCTCCGCGATGAATTGCTCCGTGGATTGGAACAGTCTCAAACCGGACCCGCCTCCGCTGGGATCCAGACTCACAGGACACAGCCTTGAGTCTGGCTGGCTTCATGAAATCCGGGGTCTCCTGCCCCTTGTGTCCCGTGAGCCCCCCGAACGGCCCCTGTGCCTGCCGGGCTGGGGGAATCGCTTCCCCCGGGCCCGAGCCGCGGGGCGGGTTGGGGGGGAAGCCGCACACTGATTGAAAAGCTCTTCATTAGCGCAAAGGCGCCCTGGTGCTGAGGGCTGTGGATTAGCATCTAATCAATGGGGCCGGGGGGGGGGTCTGATACTCAGCTTGATCCCCTCAGCCCCGCACAGCTGGAGGGGTCAGCGGGGGGGGGTAAGAGAGAGGGAGAGAAGTGTAGAGGTGGAGGGATAGATAGATAGATAGATAGATAGATAGATAGATAGATAGATAGAGGGGGTGAATGGGGATAGATAGATAGATAGATAGATAGATAGATAGATAGATAGATAGAGGGGGTGAATGGGGATAGATAGATAGATAGATAGATAGATAGATAGAGGGGGTGTCTCAACGGGGGGGTAGAGAGAGGGAGAGAAGTGTAGGGGTGGAGGGATAGATAGATAGATAGATGGGGTGAATGGGGATAGATAGATAGAGGGGGTGTGCGGCGATAGATAGATAGATAGATAGATAGGGGGGTGAATGGGGATAAATAGATAGTGGGGTGTGTGGGGATAGATAGATAGATAGATAGATAGATAGATGGGGTGAATGGAGATAGATAGATAGATAGATAGATAGATAGATAGATAGATAGATAAAGGGGGTGTCTCAGCGGGGGGGGTAGGTGAGTGGATGGAAGAAAGCGATTGACGATGCTCAGGAGACAGACAGAGAAGAGGGATACGCGGAGCGATGGACAGATACACATTACAGAAATGATCCCTGATACAGGATCTGTGTGTGTGTATCTGTGCGTACGCTCCCCACTGCCCCCTGCTGGCGGGGCGGGGGGGGGTGTATCTGGGTTGCTGCCTGCCAGCCTGGCTCGGGTCCGTATCGGGCCCCATGGCTCCCCCGACGCATGGAGAGGGACCGACCGGCTCCTCTGCACTGGGGAGCAGGATCCAGGCCCTTGCAAAGGGGGGAGCAGAGGTCAGTGGAGGGAGAGGTCCAGACACAGCCCCCCATCCCCGTGTCCCAAGGACAGGGGAGGGGACATGGAGTGCAGGAATACGGGGGTATATGGGGAACCGGCTGGATTACAAAGGGGCAGATGGGCTGGCTCAGGAGGGGCAGGGAATGGGGCATGGGGCCTTCCCCCTCGATGGGGCGCCGGCTCCCATCCAGGGTGGGCCGTGGAGGGCAGAGTTAGCGCGGGGATGAGCTGAGGCCTGAAATCCCAGGGGATTAGGGCCAGCTGCGAAGCCCTGCCTGGCATGTTCCTTTCATTAAGATCAACATGTCACAGAGCCGGAGCATTTCCCCTAGAGCCCGTGGGGCCAGCGGAGATTTAAACACAGGGAAGTAATTAGAGGAGAGAGGCCACGCAGTGAGACAGAAAGTGGGGGGCTGGGAGCCCGGACTCCGGGGTTCTAGTCCCACTCTGGGAGGGGAGTGTGGGCTAGTGGTTAGAGCAGGGGGGGGACCTGGGAGCTGGGTTCTCTCCCCAGCTTCAGGAGGGGAGTGGGGGCTAGTGGGTGGAGGGGGCTGGGAGCCAGGACTCCTGGGTTCTCTCCCCGGCTCTGGGAGGCTCCCAGGATCAGGCCCACAGTGGTACCATGTGTTGCAGTTACAAATTTGCTCCTTGCCATTCCCTGTTCACCACCGGGTGCCCCCGGGGGTTCTGGGCCTGCAATGGGGGGCGGGATGGAAAAAGCCCATTGAGTGACCCACATTAGCTGCAGCCCCACGTCACCAACAGCAGCCTCAGCCCCTGCTGCTTAATGACACAATTAACAGCGGCTGCTAATCAACTGAAGGGGAGGGGAGGAGGGGCTGGACTCCCCCTCCCCGGCCAGTGGGGGTCCTAATACAGCTCTGCCGGTGCCCCTCACTCCCGACCCACAGCCCCCTGCTAGCCCAGCCCTGGGCTCCCCCCAGCCCTGCCCGTGCCCCTCACTCCCAGGTGTTGCCCCCTGACTTATTTTCCTTCCACCCCTGGCCCATGGGGGCCGAGAGCTGAACCTGCCCCCACCCCAAAAGCTGCTGAGTCCAAAGCGAACCTCCAGCACCCCCTTTCTCCCCTACCTGACCCCCCCCAGAACTGCCCCCAGCCCCGGATGCGGCAGATCCGAGCCGAACTCTGTCCACCTCCTACCCCCCAGGAATCAGCCGACCCCCACGCTGCTCAGGGGGCAGGTTGGCCTGAGCCAGGCTAAGGCTGCCCCATTAATGGGGACCCCCCGCGTCTCTAACCCGGCTCCCCCAGGGGGATCGGGCTCCCATGGAACTGGGCAAGGGGAGCTGGAAGGTCAACTGGGGCCTTTGGGGTTGGGAAGGGTTTACGACTGAGGCACTAAAGTCTGGGGGTGGGACAGCCCCACTCCCCTCCCAGAGCCAGGATAGAACCCAGGAGTCCTGGCTCCCAGCCCCCCTGCTCTAACCACTAGACCCCCCCTCACCTCCCAGAGCCAGGGAGAGAACCCAGGAGTCCTAGCTCCCAGCCCCCCCCCCACTCTAACCACTATCCCCCACCCCCCACCAGCTGTTTTCTTCTCTCTCCCAGCACTGCAGCCAGGTCCCGCTGGGAGGGGGGGGGAATGGAGCGAGTTGCGGGTGGGGGGGCAGCTGTGGGGCCTGCGGGGACAGATCTAGGGCTGGGTATGGGGCTGAGGAAAACAGGGGCTGCGGGGTGGATGTGTCCCCGGAGGGGGGGCAGACATTGTTCCAGTCAGGGCAGAGAGGAGGCTGCAGGGGAGGAGGATGTGGGGGGGGGGCAGCGGGGAACCTGGCACCACAAAACATGAGCCCAGCCTCATCCATGTTGCCTCAGGCTCTTTATTTTTGTAGGGTTGCTTGGGGGAGGGGAGGGGGGATTTCCCACCCCAAATCTGCCCCAACTCCAGCCCCTCCCCTCATTGTTCTTTGCTCCTCAGCCTTCTAACAAGGCGGGGGTCAGTCCGTCCCCCTCACGCACGCGGCGGGGGGGCTCTGCAGCCGGGGGCGGGCGGTGTCTCAGTCCCCCGCCAGCAGCAGGAGGGGGCCGTGCAGGGCCAGCGCCCCCAGGGTCAGGCCAGCCGCCAGCAGCCCCAGGCAGGGGGCGTGGAGGTGGGGGCCGGCGCCGCGGCCGTGGGGCAGGTCCGGCCGGCAGGGCAGGTGGTCATGGAGTAGGTGCTCGGGCGCGGCTCCTGAATCTGGGGGGCAGGACAGAGGGGAATCAGAGGAGCTCTAAACATGCCCCCCACCCCCGAGCCAGGGATGGAACCCAGGAGTCCTCCCCCGCTCTAACCACTAGACCCTACTCCCCTCCCAGAGCTGGGGCGAGAACCCAGGTGTCCTGGCTCCCAGCTCCACCCCCACTCTAACCCACTAGACACCCCCACACACACTCCTAGAGCCAAGGGTCCAGTTGGTCTCCCAACCCAGCCCAGGTCAGTCATGGCCTAAGGCCTACTTATGTGTGATGAGTTTTGGGGGCCTCAGCCTAGTTCTCAAAGAGGTCCCTCTCAGGCATGGACAGGCCCCCCCCCCAGCAGAGAAGTCGAGGGCTGGAGCCCCCCTACCCCACTCCAGGTTTGGGGTCCCCTGAGCTGGTGTCCAGTTGGGCGGAGTGTGAGCTGGGGTGTGGGGGGTGGAGAGGGAGAGAAGGAGTGAAGGGGGGTGTCTCTGGTCTAAGGGGGTCCCAATCTTGGGAGGAAGGGGATGTGGGTGGGGGGGGTCACTGATCTCAAAGGGGGGTCTCTGGGTTCCGGGGTTGAGTCACTGGTTTTGGGGGGTCTTGTTTCAGAAAAGGGGGTTTCTGGTCTCAGAGGGGGCTACTCTCAATGGTGCAGATGCTCTGTTCTCGGAGGGGACGGGCCTGTGGGGGATCTGCATTGGGGGCGGTCTGCACCCTGGGAGGGGGGTTGGCTGTGCTATTAGGGGGTCCCAGGCGGGGGGCTCTGATGCCAGGGGGTCCTAGGAGGGAGGGTCTAAACCCAGGGGAGCTCTGAACCTAGGGCGGTGCTATGCTCTCAGGGGAGTGTCACAGGATGGGAGCTTTGAACCCAGGAGGGGGGCTCTGAACTCTGGGGGGGTGGGGCCTCTGCTTCTGGCAGGGTCACAGGAGAGGGGCTCTGCACCCGGTGGCGGGGGGGGGGGGGGGTTGCTCCCTGGGTCCCGCCCCATCCCCATCCCCATCCCCATCCCCATCCCCATCCCCGGCTCACCCCGCGAGCGGTTCCAGACAAGCAGACGCAGCTCACCCAGGGCCTGGCTCAGGTTCTGCACCCGGCCCTGCAGCTGGGCGTTCTCGCTCTGCAGCTCCCGGATGGCCTCCTGCAGCTCGAAGGGGCACCCCCCGCCCCCCAGCAGGGCCAGCAGCACCAGGGCCCCCCACAGCCCCATCCCGCCCGCCCACGGCCCCGTCCCGACTGAGCACCGGAGCCAGCCCCGCGTCCCATCGATCCCCGGCCTGCGCGCCAGCCCCGATCAATGCGCCCCCCCGGGGCTTGTTAATTACCAGCCCGCAGAACCCCGCTCAGTGAAGGGTGCTCCTCACTCCCGACCTGCAGCCCCCTGCTGCCTGGCCCTGGGCCCCCCACAGCTCTGCCGGTGCCCCTCACTCCTGACCTGCAGCCCCTGCTAGCCCAACCCTTCCCCCCCCCAAGCCCTGCTGGTGCCCCTCACTCCCGACCCGCAGCCCCTCAGTGACGGCTAATGAGCCACAAGAAAAAAGTCACAGGGAAATGGGAAAAATGTCACATGGTGCTACCGTCATGTACAGCACCGTGCACTAGGGGGCCATGACTGAGCGCTCCCATAATACACTGAATGAACAATGAACAGCGCCTAGCTCCCAGGGCTACCGTAATACACCTAATAGAGAGATAGATTGGGAGCCAAAATCTCACCACCACCCCCCAGTTGGGGGGACGTTGCCGGGGGACGGGCAGGTGCATGGTCCCTGGGCTGCAGGGGCCGCTATGGGGAGCCCTGGGGCGGCCCGCGTCCGGGGCGAGGAAAGATTTACACGCACCCCGCTTTCATGGGGGGGGGGAAAGGGGGGCTAGTGACGGAAAGAGCCGAGCGGAGCCGAACGAGCCCGAGCGGAGCCGAACGCCCCGAGGGGCGGTGCCGGAGATTCCCGAGCGGAGCGGAACGCGCCCGAGGGGCCGTGCCGGAGATTCCCGAGCGGAGCCGAAGCCCCGAGGGGCGGTGCCGGATATTCCCGAGCGGAGCCGAACGCTCCCGAGGGGCCGTGCCGGAGATTCCCGAGCGGAGCCGAACGCGCCCGAGGGGCCGTGCCGGAGATTCCCGAGCGGGGCGCGCGTACCGGATGTGACGTTCCTGCCCCGGCCGCCAGGCTCCTCCCTTTCCGTTTCCGGTAGCGGCCGCGAGAGCAGGTACGGCCCGGAGCTCCGGGCCCGGCCCCACGTGGGACCCCCCGAAACCCCCCCCCGGGACCCGCCCCCCCCGGCCTCGCAGCCCCGCGCCCCCCCGCGCCCCCCCGGTCGCGACCCCCGCGCGCCGCTAACGCCCCTGTCCCCGCAGGGCGATGTCGGCCCATCTGCAGTGGATGATCGTTCGCAACAGCTCCAGCTTCCTGCTCAAGCGGAACAAGCAAACCTACAGCACCGTGAGTCCCCCCCGCCCCGCCCCGCCCCGCGGGGACCCAGGCGTCCGGGCTCCCCCTCCCCCCCCCGGCCCGCCCCGCGGGGACCCAGGCGTCCGGGCTCCCCCTCCCCCCCCCGGCCCGCCCCGCGGGGACCCAGGCGTCCGGGCTCCCCCTCCCCCCCCCCGGCCCGCCCCGCGGGGACCCAGGCGTCCGGGCTCCCCCTCGCCCCGCCCCGCCCCGCGGGGACCCAGGCGTCCGGGCTCCCCCTCGCCCCGCCCCGCCCCGCGGGGACCCAGGCGTCCGGGCTCCCCCTCGCCCCGCCCCGCCCCGCGGGGACCCAGGCGTCCGGGCTCCCCCTCGCCCCGCCCCGCCCCGCGGGGACCCAGGCGTCCGGGCTCCCCCTCGCCCCGCCCCGCCCCGCGGGGACCCAGGCGTCCGGGCTCCCCCTCGCCCCGCCCCGCCCCGCGGGGACCCAGGCGTCCGGGCTCCCCCTCGCCCCGCCCCGCCCCGCGGGGACCCAGGCGTCCGGGCCCCGCCCCGCACACGCACCCCCAGACACAGAGTGACCAGAATCGGGGCCCTGGGGCGCTGCCCGGACCCAGGACAAGGCTCTGCCCGGGGCGCCGCGGGGGGGGAGCCGGGCCCGGGCCCCGCTAACCGGGTGGTTCTCTCCGAAGGAGCCGAACAACCTGAAGGCTAGAAACTCCTTCCGCTACAACGGGCTGATCCATCGCAAGACAGTGGGCGTGGAGCCCGCGGCGGACGGGAAGGGGATCGTGGTGGTGCTGAAGAAGCGGGCAGGTGGGGAGATGCAGACGGGCTGGTTTCCTTCCCCCCCAGCGAAGGATTCCGGGAGCCAGACTCCCGACACACGGGGATGTGAAATAATGGTTTCTTCTGGGGCGGGCAGATCTGGATTGAGACCCACCTGCCCAGTTCACTGCTTGGGCCCCCTAGACGGGAAGGGCCCCATACTCCATTCCCCACCCCCTTGAGCCCTCCAGTCCCCCTGCCCTGGGGCTGGTTCAGAGCTGGGGCCCCCTAGACGGGAAAGGCTCCATTCCCTGCCCCGCTGAGCCAGCCAGTCCCCTGCCCCGTAGACGGGAGAGACCAGCTCCTTTCCTGTGATCCCTGCCCGTGGCCTTTCCTGGCCCCTGTCCTGTACCCTGGCTCTGACCCGTGGCCCCTTCCCCCAGGCCAGCGCAAGCCAGCCACGTCCTATGAGAAGACGACCATTAACAAGAACGCCCGGGCTACGCTCAGCAGCCTGCGCCACATCATCCGCAAGAACAACTACCGCAAGGATCTGCGCATGGTGAGCGCTGGGCTCGGGGGGCAGCCGAGCCTCCCCTGCCGTGGGTCTGGTGCCCTGCTTCCCCAGAGGGGGCCGTCCTGTGTTCATGAACCCATGGGGGGGAGGAGCGTTGCCCCATTGGCCAGAGTGCCTGTCCCGAGGGGCGGAAGGGACACAGCTGGCTCCTCGAGGGGGTTGTATCTGGGGGCGGGGGGGGTGCCTCCGTTTTAAAGACAGGATGAGCTGGATTTAACCCAGGTGGCTGTGCGGGTCGCTGCGATCTGCGCTCGGCTCACCATGCCTCGTTGGAGACCTCCCCTCCCGTCCTGTGGCGTGGGGGGTGATCATGCTAGAATGGGGGGATTGATTGGCGATCGTCTTGCCACCCCTGATCTGAGCACCCCCATTCCACCATGTGGGTGAGCAGTGATGGGGGGGTGATAGTTGCTCCACTCGCCATGCCTGATCAGTGCCTTCACCCCCTTTAGCTTCAGGGGCGATACCTAGAAGTGGGCTGCAGCCCCACTCTGTCTACCCCTGTTGCAGGGGCAGCGGGGTGGGGAAGCCAGTCCCAGTCGCTGCAGTAGGGCGCCCCCCCCCGTGCTGTGCCAGGGCCCGCTCCACTGTGCATCAGTCTCACGCGTCTCCCCCCCCCCCCCCCCCCCCCCCCCCCGTCTCCAGGCCGCTCTGCGTCGCACCAGCGCCATCCTGCGGAGCCAGAAGCCAGTGGTGGTGAAGAAGAAGAGAACCCGGGCTACCAAGACAGCGTGAATGGCTAGCATGTCCCAATAAAGGGTTCAAACCTGCCTGCAGCGTGGCACAACCTCTGTGGGGGGGGGGGAGAACAGGAAAGGGGGTGGGTCCCTGGGGATGCGCAACATCTGTGGAGGGGGTGCCCAATGGCGGTGGTCCAGTGTTCTTCAGACATAGTGTCTAGTAGGTGGGGAAACTGAGGTAGAGAGATGGGGATATGTTTCTGTCAGCATGTGACCTTAAAAAGGGAGAGAACCCACGGGTGGGAGAGGAAGACAAGCTGCCCTTTTGTAAGGGGTCTCACCAGGGTGGGGGGCTGCAGGTCGGGAGTAAGGGGCACCGGCAGAGCTGGGGGTGGCATTCCCCTGGCGGGGGGGGGGGTTTGGCCGGCTCGGATGCTGCCATCTGTCCCCTGGGTGCCCAGCCCTGGCTGATTAGGCCAAGCTGCTTAAGGCCATGTTTACACTGTGCTTTCGGCGCCAGGCTCAGAGCTCATCCCCGCTAACGGGATTGGAAGCGGTGTGGGCATGGGGGGGGACCCCATTACATAACCCCTGTCTCGCCAGCAGACCGGGAACAAATGGATTATCCCTGTAATGCCTGTCAGGGCAGCAGGGACCGGCCAGTGGGGCCACGTATGCCACGGGTTAGAGCAGGGGGGGCTGGGAGTTAGGACTCCTGGGTTCTCTCCCCGGTTCTGGGAGGAGAGTGGGGACGGGTCTAGTGGTTACAGGAGGTGGGGGTCAGGGACGAATGGCTCCTAGTTTGTCCGCTCCCCCTGCCCCCTCTAGTGGCGGCACTTGGTACTTCACTGCTCAGGGCCCGCCCTTCTGGCAGGGCTCGGTATCGCCCCCAGTGGCCAGGCCGGGTGGCTGCTGCCTTCCAACTGTAGCAGGGGCTGGTGGTGCCCAAGGCCCTGCAGGTGGCTGGTTCGGTTCCTCCCCGGCCCGCTCCCTCCCCCCAGAGGCCAGGCGAATGGTTTACACACAACGCTCTTTATTGAAAACCAGACACCAGTACAGCAATGTAAGACAAATGCCCTTTGTCTCCCTTCCTTCCACGCCCCCCAGCGCTGGGCGGGGAATCCCGCTGGCTCTGGGGTGGGGAAGAAACGAGACAGAAGCACAAACTGCAGAACACAACATGAATCTGGGATGGGGGGGTGTTTTCCAAACAGGCTTCAGCAGGAGGGAGGGGGGTGAATGATCTGCCCCACAGAGCTGCATTAGAGGCCCACGGGGAGAGGGCATGAATCAGACCAAGGGTGCAGGGAGAGAGAAGGAGCAAATGGAGGAGGGCAGAGCGCTTTTCAGGGCCCTAGACGGAGGGCATTGGTTTGTGCCAGTTGACGAGGGTTTTTTGCTGCGGAGCTGTGGCTGGAGTGTTAGACGAAGAGACAGGATGTCTGGGTTCAACCCTTGGCTCTCATGCTGTGTCTGGGCAGCGCCCGGCACAACGGGGCCCCAATCTCAGTGACTCTGTCTGGGCAGCGCCCGGCGCAACGTGGCCCCAATCTCAGTGACTCTGTCTGGGCAGCGCCCGGCACAACGGGGCCCCAATCTTGGTGACTCTGTGTCTGGGCAGCACCTTCTTTACGTGATCCTTCTCTTCCATCAGCTATTTCTCTCCTCTCATTTCCCATTCTCTGCCCTCTGTTCACTGCTGCTCTGCCTTCTTTTTTTTCTCTGTTCTTTCTCATTCCCCCCTTCCTCCCTGTTACATCCCCCACTTTCCTTCCTCCTTCATTGCTCCATTTTTCTTTCTCTCCTTCCTCCTATCCTTCCTTTTCCATCATCCGCTCTTTCATCTCCTCCACTTTTCCCCTGCTCCTTTCTACCCCGGGGGTCTCGGTGGGGTTCCCCCCTCCCTCGGCCCCCAATGACAGCCTGTTTAGAAGTGCCCAGAGCGGGCTGCTGGCGGAGGAGGGGAAAGGATCCAGCTACCCAGGGAAAGGGGTCGGGCGCCTCGCACACGTGTCGTTTCATTTGTCCGTTCCATCATTTTCTCATTCACTCGTCCTCTCTCACTCCGCCCCTGCTCAGCCCGCACTCTCCCTCCTGTTTGCCGTTCCTGCCGTTCCCCTCCCGGCCTGGGACCTTGGGCTTCCTATTTCTTGGGTTCGTACTGGATCAGCTTCATGATGGCTTCGTTCTGCATCACCCCGGAGATGAACTCCCCCTCGGCGATTTTGTCTGCGGGGGGAGCGGGGGAGAGAAGAAAACAGAAGGGCAGGGGGGAGGGAATGGAAGGAGAGTGGAGAGGAGGGGTTAATGAACTGCAATCCTTCCCCTCTAGGGGGTTCCAGCCCCCAGGGCAGGGCCTGGCTGGCTCAGGGGGGCAGGGAATGGGGCCCGGGGCCTTTCCCCTCTAGGGGGTGACGGCTTCTATCTGACCCCAGGGCAGGGACTGGCTGGCTCGGGAAGGCAGGGAATGGGGCCCGGGGCCTGTCCCCTCTAGGGCTGGGTTTCATCATAGGTTAAAAGGGCTTCAAGATGTGCCGTGGGGGGGGGGGGGGTGCATGTGTGGCACCATGTAATATCAATATGGGGCATTGGACCATCTGAGCAGTGCAGCTCGGAGCCGGCCAAGGTGGGGCTGGGCTGTGGGCTGGGAGGATGGAGAGCGGAGAAGGGGGGTCTGGCAGATCCCTTACCGTTTTCCCCCTTTTTGAAAAAGTCCCAGAGCTTGTTGGCTCGTTTCTGGGGGGTGTTTTCATCCTCAGCGAGCATTTTCTGCTCTTCAAGGGGAATCATCTTAAATATTGCCTGTGGGCAGACACACAACGTTTGACATCTAGCCGTGCCCCACCCCAGAGCTGGCTGCATCTCCATGCCGGGGAAGGGGCCCCGTATACCTAGCCTCCGTGCCCCACCCCAGTGCTGACTGCATCTCCAATCTGGGTGAGCAGCCCCATATACCCAGCCCCCTCACCCCCCCCCCCCAAGCTGGCTGCATCTCATTGAATTTTCCCAACCCAGTGGGTGTATGAAGCTGCTGTTTTATTGCTACACTCCAACTTGAGGGAGGGGAGAGGGGGGGTTCAGCTCTGCCTCCCTCTCCAAATAAATACAATGGGGCAGAGAACAGTAAACCATGTGGGCCTGGCTCCTAGCGCCCCTCCCCAGCTCTAACCACTAGACTGCACTGCCCTCCTAGAGCAAGTATAGAACCCAGGCGTCCTGACTCCCAACCCCCCTCCTCTAATCGTTAGACCCACCTCCTCTACCAGAGCTGGGGATAGAACCCAGGAGTCCTGGCTTCCACCCTCATAGCTATTAAGGTCCCCCCTCCATACCCTGTGTGACCCCTGTCTCAGCTGTGTCCATATGATGCTCTAAAGCTCTCGTTTCCAGCCCCAGCTGATTGTCGGGGAGGAGGCATTATTAAGATTTTCCCCCAGTCTGGGCTCGGGAGATTAATCTGAGCCAGGAGCTGAATAGAATCCGAGCCTTGGGCAATATTAAAAATGATTAAAGGGTCCCAGCGATTGACCAGAGGGAAGCTTAACCCAGCCTCTGGGAAACGCCATGCTTGGGAAAGGGACAGCGGGGGGGACAGGAACTGTCTGCCAGGGAAAGAATGGGGTTAACCCACTGGGAGGGTAAGGTGGGTGGGTGGAGGGATAGGGGTAGAGATGGATGGGTTGGTGGGTGGATGGACAGGGATAGGTGTAGGGGGGGTTGGTGAGTGGATGGAGGGATGGTGGATGGAGGGAGGGAGGAATAGGTGTGGGGGGGTTGGTGAGTGGATGGAGGGGTGGTGGATGGAGGGAGGGAGGGATAGGTGTAGGGGTGGGTGGAGAGGTCGGTGGGTGGGTGGAGGGATAGGTGTAGGGGTGGGTGGAGAGGTCGGTGGGTGGGTGGAGGGATTGGTGTAGGGTTGGATGGGGGGGTTGGTGGGTGGATGGAGGGATAGCTGTACAGGTGGGTGGATGGAGTGATAGGTGGAGGAGTGGGTGGATGGGTTGGTGGGTGGATGGACAGATGAATAGGTGTAGGGGTGGATGGATGGAGGGATAGGTGTAGAGATGGATGGGTTGGCGGGTGGATGGACAGAGGGATAGGTGTAGGGGTGGATGTGGGGGTTGGTGAGTGGATGGAGGAGTCGGTGGAGGGGTGGATGGAGAGATAGGTGGAGGGATAGATGTAGGGGTGGGTGGAGAGGTCTGTGGGTGGGTGGAGGGATAGGTGTAGAGATGGATGGGTTGGCGGGTGGATGGACAGAGGGATAGGTGTAGGGGTTGGTGGGTGGATGGAGGGATAGGTGGAGGGGTTGGTGGGTGGATGGAGGGATAGGTGGAGGGGTGGATGCAGACACATTCTCTTCACTGCCTGCCATGAGTCCCAAAGACCCCTGCATTCCAATCAGCCAAGTCCCCTCATCTGCTCTGTGGAGGCAGCTGTTTCCCAGAGGAGGTTTTTGATCCATTTTCAAGGTCCCTCGTCCTGCATCCCCACCCATGCCTGGTGAGACTCATCCTCCCACCAGGGATCCTCCCCTGGCCTCTAGCCTGGTCCTCAGAAACACCTGCCCTCTAGCCAAGAACTTCCACCCCCAAGGCCCCCAATGTCTTGCCTCCCTTTCACCTTCTCAGCAAAATCAAGTGGCAAGTAGTTCCACCGGCCACCAACATATTTTCCCCTCCTCCTGCTATTAACAAGCAGGTGACTCTTTACCTTACCCCCTGATCCCACTCTAGGTTCATGCCCATTGCACCTAAGGGCTAATCCCCGATTTACAAGGGATCAGAGAGCCCGGCTGGTGAGAGGGCGGGGTGAGGGTGCATACGTGCTAGGAGAAGCGTTTGCTGATCAGTAGCTGGGTAATTTGGGATCAGACAGGAGGGGCAGAGGTTTGGACACCAGCTTTTGTTCTGACTACCCGAGACTTTGCTGGTGGGCCGCTGGTCTTCACAGGAGCAGAACCAAGGTGGATAAAACCCAATGATTTTTTGGTCTTTATTTGGAAAAAAAAAACCCTTTTTTAATTGATTTTTTTTAAATTTAAACCAGATTTTTTTTTTAAATTCTGCTATTTAAATGATTACATTTTCCTTTTAAAAACTAAATCTGTTCTGAAGGAAATCTGAATTTAATACAAACCCCGCTAAGGCCTGAACTTATTAGCATCTCTTAAACCCTACAAATATGTGGAATCCAGGAGCCTGTATCAAAAACGCTACATTAAAGGCTGTTTTTCTAGACAAAGCAAGAATCCAGGGGGAAACATGTAACTTTTGAGGCAAGCTTTATAAATATGGCACGACAGTAGGAACCCAGCAAGATGTGAGTCACCGGTTTCTCCCCTACTAAAAAAGTACAATGAATAAGAACTTGACGATATTAAGCTACCTAGTTGCTTAAATAAATGTACAGCGGACCCTGCTAGGAAGCAAAAAGATGCACAAAATCGAGGGTAAAGGCACCCGGGAGTTGTAAATCACTGTGTTTGAATGGTTCTGCCTGAAGAATAAATGGAAAAGTGGATTAAAGTCAGTGATTGATATGGAGGTGTTAGAGTGGGTGATTTAAATCGCCTTGATTTAAAGCCAGGCCCCCCCCACTATGAAGGACTCAGAGGTTGTGATGGGCCACGTTTTGTCTGCTGTTTTCTCCCCATCAAAAAATGGATTTTTTCAGAGCCCGGAAAGATTCCCGGAGAGGGGGGCAGAAAAAAGACCGAAAGAGATTTTTTTCACATGGAAGTCGTCTTTCGATTTTGAAGGTGACCTTTGACACTCACCCCCATCCCCACCCCAAAAGCGGCTGAGCGAAACCCCTCCGGAAACGGCCAAATCGAAAACCCACAGGGGGAAAAACTTGGGTTCGGGGGGAATGGCGACAAATTTTCAGGGGCTCAGCTCCAGGGTTGCTTCCTAGTTCCTCAGGAGCGGGGACAGATTCCTACCGAGTCCTTTTAAACCCATCCGGGTCTCGTCACCTCCCCAGAAACATCCTTTTATTTAAAATAAATAAAAAATCTTAGCCATCTTTTAGCCTCTCTGAAATCCAGTAACGGGTAGTTCCCCAGGCCCTCCGTAGCCATCAGGCCAAGGTAACAGCTGCCCATCCCGCCCTGATCCAGTCCCAAGAGAGATCAAACCGGAGGTGCCACACAGATAGACTTCAGATGCAAGACACTAGCCCTGAGCACAGGAAAGGGAAGTTTTGGCCACTAGGAGGCAGGCAACCCATAGATTGCAATACAGGCTCTATCCCCGGCTCTGGGAGGGGAGTGGGGTCTAGTGGTTAGAGCAGGGGCGCTGGAAGCCAGGACTCCTGGGTTCTCTCCCCAGAGAGGAATGAATTATTTACTCAGCCTCTTCCACCCTCGTGCCCCTCAGCATGCCATGAACGCCACCGTCACCGAGTATTTGGCCCCCTCTGGGAGTTGCCTGTCTTGTTTTTAGAGCGACCTCTCTCATTGCAAAGCCACTGCCCCTCCCCTTGCCCCCCCCTCGCCTTCCTCCTCCTTCTCCTTCTCCTCCTCCTCTTTGGGGTGGCAAATCCAGCTTATGGTCTGTTACATTCTGCCATGGGGGAGGCGAGCACCCCCGATACCCTCCGTGACCCCGGAGCAGCAGCTTTGCAAGGGGCCGCTGAGGCCACCCTGATAAAATTAACGGGGGGGGGGGGGGCGCTGCTTTCGGCCAAGCCGCTTTCAGCCTCCATTTGGGCGGGCGCCTGGCAACCAAGAGGCTCAGCCCAGGGAAATTAGCGAAACAGGATTTTGCGTGGGGGCGGGGGGGGGGAATCCCATCAGGGGTGGCTAATGCCATTTACGAACTACGCAAACCTTGATCGGGGCTAATCCACTGTCATGCTGCCTGGCGTCATCCTGCCACCTGCCCGGAGGTCAGGCAGCCCTTGGGCCCCTCCCAGCTCTGCCAAACAGGCTGGCTGCGGGCGTGTTTCGGGGGGCCTCTCGGGAGTGGGGGGATGACAGCGGGCTGGATGGGCCCTGGGAGAGGCAGGGAGGATACCAGGGTAGATGGGCCTGTTGTGACGCTGTGTCTGTCTGGCCTCCGTTCACAGGCGCATCAGACATGGGCGGTCGATGGGTTCAGTGGGGGAGCCCAGCCTCGGGCACCGCACTTGAAGGGGGGGGGGGGGCAGGGGCCTGAGGACAGGCTGTGACGCTGGCTGAGGGAGCCGGTCGCCCCGGCAGGCAGAACGAGCAGGAATCGGTTTCATTTGCGAGGAGGGGGAAATCACGGTCAGAGCCGGGGAAAACCTTTCTGGCTCGGTGGGCACCAGGAATCTTCTCAGGGTGGCGCGGCAAGCCTGTGCATCTGCCCCTCCTCAGGGCACTGTTGCAGGGAAGCTCACAACAGCCCCTCAGGACACTGCTGTGGGGAAGCTCGCAGCACCCCCTCAGGACACTGCCATGGGGAAACTTGCAGCACACCTTCAGGACACTGCTGTGGAGACGCTTGCAGCACCTCCTCAGGGCACTGCTGTGGGGAAGCTTGCAGCACCCCCTCAGGACACTGCTGTGGAGAAGCTCACAGCACCCCCTCAGGGCACTGCTGCGGGGAAGCTCGTAGCACGCGCTCCTTGCCCCGGACTCACCGTGATGATCTCCAGCACCTCGCTCTTGCTGATCTCGCCGTTGCGGTCGACGTCGAAGAGGGAGAAGGCCCACTCCAGCTTGAGGTTGGTCTTGCCGGAGGAGGTGAGGTGCAGGGCTATGATGTACTCCCGGAAGTCCAGCGTCCCGTCACCGTTGGTGTCGAAGCTGCGGAAGACGTGGCGCGCGTAGACCTGGGGGTCCGACTTGGGGAAGAAGTTGCCGTAGATCTTCTCGAACTCGGCCTGGCTGATGCGCCCGTCCGGGCACTGCTTCTGGAAGCTCTCGTACCACTTGCACAGCTCGTCCTCCGAGTACTTGGTGTTGAGCTTCAGATCCTCCAGGATCTCCTTGGACAGAGCCCCGCTTTTACTGTTCCCCATGGCGCCCCGAGCCTCCGCCCCGAGCCTCCGCCCTGATCCCCGTCCCTAGTGCCCCTGAGCCCCGGCCTAGCGCCCCAATCCTCCAGCTAGCGGGCCGATCCTCCGCTCCGAGCCCCAGCCCAGCACCCCGATCCTCCGCACTGATCCTCCGCTCGGATCCCCGGCACTTGCAGGTGGATTCCTTTGCTCCGTCTCCTCTCTCCCAAGCCCTCGTGCTCCCCTGCTTATATAGACTCCCTGGGAAGGGGGGAGGATCAGCAGGGGCGGGGGGCTCTGACACACACCCCCGGACACACACACGCAGCTATTTCAGGAGCGCTGATCACATTTCGGCCAGGGGATGAGACGCTCTTTAGCGCTATTAAAGGGAGATTGGCAGCTCTGAGCCACTTGGCGTGTTGTCGGCCGCTGCCCTTGTGCGCCTACCTCCACACAGGCTTCGCCTCCTCCCACAGCTGTTATCACCCCCCCGGCCCAGCTACCCCAGCTCCCCTCGATCGACCCCTAAACGAACCCCTCCATCTACCCCCAGCCACCCCTCTCGATCGACCCCTAAACGAACCCCTCCATCTACCCCCAGCTCCCCTTGATCGAACCCCTAAACAAACCCCTCCATCAACCCCCAGCCACCCCCTCGATCGACCCCTAAATGAACCCCTCTGTCTACCCCCAGCCACCCCCTTGATGGACCCCTAAACGAACCCCTCCATCTACCCCCAGCCACCCCCTCGATCGACCCCTAAATGAACCCCTCCGTCTACCCCCAGCCACCCCCTCGATCGACCCCTAAACGAACCCCTCCATCTATCCCCAGCCACCCCCCTCAATCAACCCCTAAACGAACCCCTCCATCTATCCCCAGCTCCCCTCGATCAAACCCCTAAACAAACCCCTCCATCAACCCCCAGCCACCCCCTCGATCGACCCCTAAACGAACCCCTCCATCTACCCCCAGCCACCCACTCGATCGTCCCCTAAACGAACCCCTCCATCTACCCCTAGCCACCCCCTCGATCGACCCCTAAACAAACCTCTTCATCTATCCCGTCACCCCCTCAATCGACCCCTAAACAAACCCCTCCATCTATCCCCAATCACCCCCTCGATCGACCCCTAAACGAACCCCTCCATCTACCCCCAGCTCCCCTCGATCGACCCCTAAACAAACCCCTCCATCTACCCCCAGCCACCCCCTCGATCGACCCCTAAACGAACCCCTCCATCTACCCCCAGCTCCCTTCGATCGACCCCTAAACGAACCCCTCCATCTACCCCCAGCTCCCTTCGATCGACCCCTAAACGAACCCCTCCATCTACCCCCAGCCACCCCCTCGATCGACCCCTAAACGAACCCCTCCATCTACCCCCAGCTCCCTTCGATCGACCCCTAAACGAACCCCTCCATCTACCCCCAGCCACCTCCTCGATCGACCCACCCCTAAACAAACCCCTCTATCCATCTACCCCATCCACCTTATCTATCTACCCCAACACCCCCTCTATCCACCCATCCACCTTATCTAGTTACCCCCAGCCACCTCCCCTATGGACTCCTAAACAAACCCCTCCGTCTGTTCCCCAGCCACCCCTTCTATGTACCCACCCCTATCCAAACCCCTTTATCCACCTCAACACCCCCTCTATCTATCCATCTATCTACCCCAACACCCCCACTATCTATCTATCCCCAGCCACCCCTCTATCTACCCATCCCCAAACAAACCCCTCTCTCCACCCCACTCCCCACCGAGAGCCCAGGAATCCCGGCTCCCAGCCCCCCTGCTGAAGGGAGAGGCCCGTGTATGAAGAACTGTAACATCCAGTGAGCTGAGAAAATTGCATAAACCCTGCCTAGTGCAGGGGTGGGCAAAGTTTTTGGCCTGAGGGCCACACGGGGGTTGCAAAACTGTATGGAGGGCCGGGTAGGGAAGGCTGTGCCTCCCCAAACAGCCTGGCCCCTGCCCCCTATCTGCCCCCTCCCACTTCCCGACCTCTGACTGCCCCCCTCAGACCCCCCCACCTATCCAACCCCCCCTGCTCTCTGTCCCCTGACGGTCCCTCCCCCTATCCACACCCCCACCCCCTGACAGGCCCCCCGGGACTCCCACGTCTATCCAACCCCCCCTGCTCCCTGTCCCCTGACTGCGCCTCCCCCTATCCACACCCCCACCCCCTGACAGGCCCCCCGGGACTCCCACGTCTATCCAACCCCCCCTGCTCCCTGTCCCCTGACTGCCCCTCCCCCTATCCACACCCCCACCCCCTGACAGGCCCACCGGGACTCCCACGTCTATCCAACCCCCCCTGCTCCCTGTCCCCTGACTGCCCCTCCCCCTATCCACACCCCCGCCCCCTGACAGGCCCCCCGGGACTCCCACGTCTATCCAACCCCCCCTGCTCCCTGTCCCCTGACTGCCCCTCCCCCTATCCACACCCCCGCCCCCTGACAGGCCCCCCGGGACTCCCACATCTATCCACCCTCCCTGCTCCCTGTTCCCTGACTGCGCCTCCCCCATCCACACCCCCGCCCCCTGACAGGCCCCCCGGGACTCCCACATCTATCCACCCTCCCTGCTCCCCATCACCTGACCGCCCTCCCCCTATCCACAGCCCCACCCCCTGACAGGCCCCCCGGGACTCCCACATCTATCCACCCTCCCTGCTCCCCGTCACCTGACCGCCCTCCCCCTATCCACAGCCCCACCCCCTGACAGGCCCCCCGGGATTCCCACATCTATCCAACCGCCCCCTGCTCCCTGTCCCTGGACTGCCCCCCCGGCCCCCCTTACCATCTGTGGCTTCGGGGCGGGGGGCCGGGGGGGGCCGGGGGCTAGCGTCCCCAACCGGGAGCTCAGGGGCCGGGCAGGACGGTCCCGTGGGCCGGATGTGGCCCGCGGGCCATAGTTTGGCCACCTCTGGCCTAGTGTAAGACGGTTAAAGATTTAGCCTGGGGCTCTCGCTGATCTTTTATTTTCTTTAGTACCTATCTCTGACCTGTTGTGCCTTCCACTTATAACCACAGAAAATCCAGCGTTCAGTCATTAATAACCCTGGTTTCTACTTCCCCTAACGCTGTGTGGTTTGGGTGAAGCGCTTGGGGGAATCTCAGCTCCGGTTACAAAGGCTGGCGCATTGTCCTCTCCACCAGGCTTCTGACCCGGGCAGGATGGTACAGCCCTGGGGTGCAAGGCTGGGAGCTGGGGGGATTTGGCTGGTGCCTTGTTCAGTGTGATTCGTGAGTGGCTCTGGGGGCGTTCACACAATCTAGCTGGGTGTGGGGCACCACATGCGGTTGTGCTGAGTGATCGCAGCGCCTGGAGGGGTTTGCTGTATGTCACGAGCAAAGCATTGTGAAGGCAGCCCAGGCTGGAGAGTTAAGGGAGCACAGCGGTACCCCAGTTCCAGGGTGTACCCCGTGGATCCTGTCACACCCTCTCAGGAGTCCTGGCTTTGATTCCCACTAAAATTTGCTCTTTTAAAACACAAGAGGGTTTTTGTAACTTTAGATAGATAAAGAGATGCTGGGTGTGTATGAAGATAGATAGATAGATAGATAGATAGATAGATAGATAGATAGATAGATGGGGTGGATGGGGATAGATAGATAGATAGATAGATGGGGTGGATGGGGATAGATAGATAGATAGATAGATAGATAGATAGATGGAGTGGATGGGGATAGATAGATAGGGTGGATAGATAAGGTGGATGGGTGGATAGAGGGGTTTGTATAGGGGTGAGTAGAGAGATGGGTCCAGACTCCCAGTCCCCCCACCCATGCTCTAAGCACTAGACCCCACTCCCCTCCCAGAGCAGTTTCATGAGCCCCTCAGTGGCTAATTACAATGGGCCTCGGCTACTTATAGCCCACTCTGTGCCTTGTGCCATATGCTCAATCGGCTTTGGTGGGTCAGATCTGTCAGCAAAGTGGCATTAGTGTCATGGTCGATCTGTCAGGGACAGGGAGGTGAAGGGCCCGGCTCTGTAACATGGTGTGTGTGTGGGGGGGGGCGGTGCAGAAAGGGGGCAGCATCACGAGTCAATGGGTTTGGGGGGACCCACAGCTCGCTGATCCCCCCTTCCCGCAGACCTCTGGGTCAAAGTGTCCTGAGGAGCCAGGGATAGAACCCAGGCATCCTGGCTCCCAGCCCCCACACCCCCACTCTTACCACTAGATCCCAGCCCCCCTCCCAGAGCCAGGGATAGAACCCAGGCATCCTGGCTCCCAGCCCCTCCCTGCTCTAACCACTTCCCTCAAATCTGCCTCTGCAGGGTTCCTAGAGTCCTCTGACCCATCCAGTGCTGGCCACTGTGGATGCCGGGATACCAGGGTAGATGGGCCTCAGGTCTGACCCAGTCTGGCTGTTTCTGTCTTCCTGTAACCCAGGCCAGAGCTTTTCACGCAATGATGCCTGGTTCCAGCCCATATCTGATAGCTGAGCTGGAGAAACTTGCTTAGAACGACATCTAGTCCTGCTGTAAAGACGCCAGGTGATGGAAAATCCACCTGTCTCATGACGGAGGCCGCGGTGCATCATGGGAGATGGAGTCCAGCTGCGGGAACGGGGCCTATGGCAGGAATGGGGATGTTAGGGACACAGAACTACAACTCCTATGAGGCACAGCGACAGCCCACATTCCCACACCAGCCCCACGCCCTTCTCTAGTGTGGTGGCACATGCGTGGGGTGTGTGGGTTTGGGATAGGTGTGTGTGGTGGTGTAGGGGCTGGCGGCATGCGTGCAGCTGGGTTGCGTATGCTATCACAGTGTGTATTTGTGAGGCAGTGCTGTGTGTGTCCCTGCTGCCCCCTGCTGGAAGGGATATGCCCTACTGTGAGTGTGTGTGTGTGTGTGTATATATAGTGAGTGGTGTCTGGGAATTCTGTGTGGAGGGATAAATTGTATGCGTGTACAGACATTGTGGAGGGGAGTTGGGTGTACGGCTGGTGGGCAGTTGTGTTTATAGGGAATTTGTGTGTATGTGCATACCCTGTGTGCTTGTAATGTGTGTGTCCTTGCCACCCCCTGCTGGAGGGGCTGGTCCCCGCTCTGTGTGTGTGTGTGTTTGTGTGTGTCTGTAACGGTGCGGGAGGGGGGAGCCGGGAGTGCGCGACCCAGTCCCCATGTGGCGCTGACCGCCCGGCAGAGGAACTGGCTAATTGGCTCCTTATCATTTCATCTGCCGAGTCGAGACGCCACTTGCCAAGGGGCGGGGGTAGGGGCGGGTAGGGGGGCCAGGGGACTTGGCCAGGGCTATATTATAGAGGAAACAAAATTACAGCACTCCAGCCAGGCAGACAAGGGAGAGACGGAGAGACGGAGCCTGGGACGGGGACAGAGAGCAAGAGAAGAAAGAAGGAAAGAAAAAAAGAAAGAGAGCGCAAAGGGCTGGAGCTGGGGGCAGAGAGCAGGGCAGGGAGGACGGAGGGAACGTGAAAGAGGAAAAAGAAAAAGTGAAGAACCCAAGCGCTCAAAAGGCCGAGGCCCCGGGCAGCTGAGAGGTAAGGCGGGGACGGGACGTGCGACCCCTCTGCCCTGTGGGGGCCCGGGGCAGAGCCTGGCGGCGTTCGGGGTGAGCAGTGGGGGTCTAAATGCTGGAGGGTTACGGAGAAACAGGGGGCGGTGGGGTGATGCGCCCACTTGGGGAGCCCCCGCCTGGCACCTGGCCTGCGCCCCACAGCTGGGACGTCATGGTGCACCTGCCTCACATCTGCCACGGCCAGCACATCTGGAATGGCACCCCCACCCCCTCACCCTGCCCCCAGCTGGGACCCCCTGCACATCTGGAGTGCACCGCACAGCTGGCCTGCGGCCCCGGCCCCACCCTGGCCCCACAGCTGAAATGCAGCCCACCCACTTGCATGGCTCCCATCCAGATCGCCTGGCACATCTGCCGGGCTCCTCCCCCCATGCACGGCCTCTCCGTAACCCACCCGCACTCCGGCTCACATCCCTGCCCCCCAAGACGGGTGCCCCCCACTGCCCTGCCCGACCCAACGCTTCCCCTCGCGGCTTCTAGAGCTGGCTTTGCGGGACCCACTGGGTCCGGTTCCCCTGCCATCGCCCCCAGGAGCCTCACCACCCCAAGGTGGCTGGTGCCTGGATCAGAAACCTGACTGCCCCATCAGCTCTGCTATGCAAAGGGGCCGTGCTCTCTTTGCCAGGGGCCTTCTGACCCACACGTGCCTTCCTCCCACTCCCAGGACCCATAAGAGCCAGACTGGAGGGTGGCTGGGGCTCCTTGCGCTGTGGCTAATCCCTGCCCCCCAGGGCCCATAGGGCGCAGATCAGGGGTGTGGTCAGGGTGTCCTATGCCAGGGGCGTGTTGATTGTAGGGTCTTAAGGCAGGATTCTGGAATTAAAGGTACAGGCTCCCTTTTGTGCTATGCCACAGGGCCACGTTATGCTCCACTCAGGGGGATGTTTTTGTAGGGTCTTCGGAGCGAATGCGTTGTTTAAAGGCACAAGCCCCCTTTTGGTGCTGGGGGAGCAATGTTATTGTAAGGTCTTTGGACAGGCATCTGGGTCTGTAACTCAGTTCCCATAACCCCAACCCCCGTCTCCCCGCCCTTCTCTCTCCCCAGATAGGAGCCCGCTCCCCCCATCTGCCATGTCTGCCCCCCCGGCGCCATGCGACCGCGTGACAGTGAACATGGCCACGGAAGAGGTTCAGATCCAGCTGTGCCCGGACCCTCGGCTGGTGAGCACGGCCACGGGAGGTGTGGAAGGTGCCTGCCACCGCTGCCTCCTGCCCTTCAGCGTGGTGGCGACGCTGATCGGGGTGGCGGTGACGACCCTGGCCTACTCCCGGGACGCCCACGGCTCGGTGCTGTCGGTGCTGGGGCTGGCCCTGCTGGGCGCCGGGGTGCTGGGCCTGGCTGGGAGTTACCTGGCCTACTGCTGCCGGGGCCGCAAGATCAGGGGCTGGAGACGCGGCAGCTTCACCCTGCTGGTGGGGGACCCGCTGCAGAAGAAGATGGTGGTGTGAGAGTTCGATCCGGGCCAGTGTGGGGATCCAGTCCGGGTTCTGCCTCCATCCTGAGTCCGATCCGAGCCGGCATGAGGATCCAGGCCAGGTTCTGGAGCCACCCAGAGTCCCCTGGCTGAGCCATCCCACCTCCTGCTGCATGGGACCTGCCCTGTGTTGTGTGTCATTGCCCCTGTACCACGAGTCACGCGGGATTCGCCTTAAACCCAACACTCCCTCACCCGACTCCTCTGCATACAGACATCACAGCCTCCAGCCCTGCCTCAGACTCCGGTTGCAGACCTCTTGCTGCATGAACAACACACCCATGGGCCCATCTAGCATGGCATCCCACCTCCAGCAGCAACCAGCATCTGCTGCTGTGGAGGAAAGGCAGGAGACACCTGCCCCAATGGGCAGTAGTGGAATAATTCACCTGGACATCAAGCTCCTGCCCTTGCTGAGAATCCTGTGGCCAGGAGTTCCGCAGGCCGTGCAAAAAAAAATCTCGCCCTGATCCGGTCTCCGCCCTGCGGCCGGTGAGCGTGCTGGTGTTGTGATTTAAAGGGCCAGCACAGAGCTCAGAAAGTGGACGGGGGCGGGTCCAGGTGTGGGGGGTCTCTGTCCCCGCTCAGGGGCTGGGTTCATTATAACCATTTCTGAGCCGGGTAGCACTTTGGAGCTGGGTAGATCAGCTGCTGCGGCCCGGTCTGGGGCGGGTGTGGGGGCTGGTTGTTCGGGGAGCCCCCCTACTGAGTCGCACTCCCTGAGCGCAGCGCCCCCTAGGGCCGCTCTAGGGCACCAGGGCCCTGTGTCGTGCCAGGCTGGGCGGGAGCCGCCCGCCCAATTGCTGCCATCTCAGTGTCCCAAGTGTAAACAGCCAGCGCTTATCAGCCCCGGGCTGGGCTCCGGCCGGGTCGGCGCATTGTTCGCGGCCTTGGGCCCAAGACGTGCCCGGCGCCCCCCAGCTTATCTGCATCCCGCATGGGGGCTGGGGGGGGGAGGGAGGGAGCTGAGGTTAGAGGAAGCATGTGGGGGAAGGGGGGGGCAGCGCCCTGGAGAATGGATCTCTCCCCACTGCAAACATAACCCCCCCGCCCTGCCCTGCCCCACAGCCCCCCTCTCTTCCCAAAGATCCCCTGCCCTCCACAGCACCCCCTGCCCTCCCCTCCCCCACGGCCCCCCCTGCCGTTACTGTACAGCTGTCCCTGCCCCCCACACAGTCCCCCTGCCCCCTTCCCTCCCACCACAGCCTTCACCCCACCCCCCCATCAATCTATCTGTCCCCTCACCTGCTAGCCCAGCCAGAGGGATCTGCCCAGCAGTGGGTAATCGGGGTGCAGTGATGGAGGGAGATAGGGGCACCCCCCTCACACTTTCTCTCTTCCCCATACATTCACCCCCCCCACTCCTAGGCTGAGATTCCCCCCAGTTGCCCCCTCCCCCCATCAGCGCTGGCCGGGCACCAGGTACCTACTGCCTGGCACAGCTGGGGTCTGGCCAACATCCCGGTGACCCCTCCATGACCTACGGCCTGACCCCACTGACGCCCCCACCCCGGCCCCACAGGTCTTGAGCCCCAGTGAGGGATGCTGTGTCCGCTGCCCAGCCGCAGCCCTGAGACATGGGGCCTTTCCCCTCTAGGGGGCACCGGCCCTGGGATGGGGACTGGCTGGCTCAGGGGGGTGGGGAATGGGGCTCGGGCCTTTCCCCTCTAGGGGGCGTCGGTTCCCATCCGGCCCCAGGGCAGCACAGACGGCAAGTGAATCCTGGCTGGTTCACCCCCCACCTCATGTGTGAAACAAGTTTGCTGGGTCTCAGTTAAATGCCCAGGTGCCTCCATCACACATCCCCCCCGCCCAGTCCCCTAGAGGAGGGTCTCTGAGGAGATGGGGGGGCATTGAGGGGGTGGAGAAGTGCTGGGGCCTCCTGCTGGGGATGCACCCTGGAGTCAGGCATCAGAGCCCACCCACTCCCCCCAGCAAGATGAGTGTGAATTACCACCCATCCAGCCCACCTTCATGGGGCAGAGCCATGGGCAGGGGGCAGCAGCCCAGCCAGCAGGGGGAGGGGGCAGGTGACACACAAAAACACAAATTCCCAGCAGGGCAAAGCCCCTCTGCTCCCCTGCCCCGATCCAGCAGAACCCAGGAGTCCGGGAGCCTCTGGCTCCGGCAGAGCAGGGGTTAACACCTTGGCTGCCTCTCTCCCAGGACTGGGGGTGGGGAAGGGGGGGGGTCCATGGGCCTTCCAGCCTGTGGCTCCAGCCCTGTTTACAAAGGACCTTTCCTGTTCCCAGGGTCCCTGCCCTCCCGCCCTGGCACTCACTCACCCACCCCGCCCCCGCAGAGCTGGGGGGGGGGAACCGGGGCTGGGCTAGCAGGGGGCTGCGGGTCAGGAGTGAGGGGGCACCAGCAGATCGGGGGGGGGGGGTAACCCAGGGCCCCTCACTCCCGACCTGTAGACCGCTGCTAGCCCACCCCTGGGCTCCCCCCAGCCCCCTGCCAGTGACCCTCACTCCCGACCCACAGCCCCCTGCTAGCCCAGGCCTGGTCTCCCCCCAGCCCTGCCGGTGCCCCACACTCCTGACCTGCAGGCCCGCTAGCTCTGCCCTGATGCCACCTGCTGGCTGGTAGCAACTGGGGACTCCCCCAGGACGCATTTGAGCAGCTGCAGTTCAGGGGCCCTCTCCTGGGCACGCAGGGCAGGGGTGTGTCTTGCCCGTGCAGGGCCTGGGGTGGGTCAGGAGGTTTGGGGGCATTGGCCTCAGGGGACTGAAAGACCAGCAGCAGCCAACACCTCAGCCCCACAGCAACACTGAGCGGAAGTAAATCACAGGGGTGGGGTGACCAGACGTCCCAATTTTAGGGTCTTTTTCTTATATAGGCTCCTATTACCCCCACCCCGATTTTCCACACTCGCTGCCTGGTCACCCTACGCAGGGGCCAAGGACTATCACGTGCAGGGGGTGCAGGTCGGCAGGGAGGGGCACCGGCAGAGCTGGAGGGGGTCAGGGCTGAGCTAGCAGGGGGCTGCAGGTCAGGGTTGAGGGGTACAGCCAGAGCTATGGGGGAGACCCACGGCAGGATAGCAGGGTGAGGATCCAGGGGAACCAGCACCGCTGTGCCTGGAGCTTTCTGTTCTAGTTTAAGGGTCTGCAACCAGCCCCCACAGCTGGCAGTGGGGTGAGGTGACCCATTGCTGCCATTGGGAGCAGCCTGTTTTGTCTCCAGCTGGTTTCAAGGCCTGCCTTACGCTTCTGGATTCAAAGCAGTTAAGTCCTGCGCCGTTGCCCCATCCACGCCAGGGCAGGAGATACGTGCAAGCAACAGCTCAGCGTGGCCCTTGTACCAGGCAGGGGGAAGGGAATTGCTGGGGCAGCGAAGCTGAGCCACATCCTCTGCCAAGGCCCAGACAGGCCAGTTCCTCCCACTGCTCTGACTGAGAGCTAAAGGAGAGGGGTTTATCTGACTTCATTGCCAATGGGAATTAAACTAAACCAAAGTCAGGTCACTGGAGTTCAGCATAAACATCCACAAAGAGGTTTAATGAACCCACATCTTTAATTTAGATTAGTTTGCCTGGGTGTCCTGTGTAGACAGCCCCACCTACCCCCCCTCCCCACCCCGGCCTCCCCTGTAGACATGCTCAGTGGGAGCTGGCTGGAGGAAGTTGGTGCTGGGGGTTTAGGGGTCGATATTTTGGGTGTTTGGAAAAACCAGACCCCAGCCCCACTGTGTAACAGCTAAAGCGAGCAGGATTGCACCCACACACCTACCTCCATCAGCCCTGTCTGCATGCAAGCGGCAAGGCCCTCAGCCTCTGAGGCTGGAAGGGAATCAGCCCACAGCTCTGGGAGGGGAGTGGGATCTAGTGGTTAGAGCAGGGGGCAGGGAGCCAGGACTGCTATGTTGGGTCAGCTGGATTCAGAACTTTCTCTGAACACAGAGGGCGGTTCTGCCCCCTGGTGGCTGGATTCACACCTATGCTGGCACCTCCCTGTAACAGGTCTCAACCCAGGCACTGCGGTCGTCTGGGGAGGAAGGGGGGTGCCAAGTATCAAGGATGCCCCACAGTTGAGGGAATAAATTAACCCTTCAGTAGAAAAAAGTCCTTTAATAGAGTTTTTTTTTTATAACTTAAATAACTTAGATTGAAAAAAGGGTAAAATACCAAAGCGTCTTAACAAAAAGCTGGGAAAAGAAGGGACAGTTTTATTAGAACCCTGCCTGGATCTCCCCAACCCCCCCTGCCCCCCACTAGTCCATGGTTCGTGCCAGGCACCGTGCACCCCTAGAGCCGCCGGAGTGCCCGCTTTTTGTCCGTCTTCTTCTTTGCCAGCTGTTTCTTGTCCCTGTCGCCGGCATGTTTCTTGGCCATGGGGCCCTCGCCCCCGGGGGCCAGGGCGGCTGCAGAGGAGGAGCAGGGGTCAGAGGGATCCTTGCTGGCCCCCCGCAGGCTGGAGGGCTGGGCATGGATCTCCGTCAGCAGGCGGGCCCGAGCAGCGTACTCCTCATAGTTCTCCAGGAGGAGGCGCCCCGCTTCCTCGTTCAGGGCCGACTCGGGGTTGGGGTGGATCAGCAAGCACTTGATGGTCTACGGGGGACAGAGAGGGGACGGGGTTAACCCGAGCGGGGGCTCCCCACCGCTTCATTCCTGAAGGAAGGCAACAAGCCAAGGTGCCATGGGGCTCCCTCCAGTCTGGCCCCTTCCACTGACAGCTGCAGCTGGCAGCTCAGGAGGCCCAGCTTGTCCTCCTTATTACAAGGCTGGTGCCCCCTGGGCACCCAGCACAGCCAGACAAGTACCAAACCTCCCCCCTGCCACTGGATCTAGTCTTTCCAGGTGCCTAGAGATCTGGGGCACCCCAAAAACCAGACTCCGCTGAGGCACCCCAAGAATCAACGCAGGCAAAAATCAACATGGCAATTTCTCATCGGTTGCCGCTGACCTTCAGTTTTGGTCCTGGTTAAGGGTCCCAGCTGCTGGCTAGAGACCCAATTTCTGTGGGGAGCGCTGGGGGGCAGAAGCTGGGGAAGGAACGCGCAGTTGACAGGATCCGGCCTCGGCCCAGGCTTCCGAGAGAGAAGGCAAATCCAGTGGGTGCAGCTTTAGGCAAGCCTGCTTGGCCTTCCCTCTCTAGGGCGCCCCCCCCCAGGAAAGGGGATGCCAAAAGCCACAGGAACACCAGAGACGCACGGCTCCCAAGGGACTCTGCTGCCCCTGTTGATTGTGCAGGGGAGGTGCCCAGACAGGCAGGTGAGGGCCAGCAGGTTGAAGCTGGCAGCCAGCCCAGTCTGGGCAGCTCTACCTGTCAGGCCAGGCCCTGCTGTGCTAGGGGCTGTACATGTGCACACTCCCCACCCCACAGAGAGGATGATACAGGCCAAAAAGGGTCTGTCCTTTGGTACTTCCAAAGGGCCACACCACTGCATCCTTGTCCCTCTCAATCCCCTGGGGGCCACCTGCCCAGCCCCCTCTATTCCTGGGACACCTGGTGAACCATCCCCCATCCCCTCCCTGTGTGCCCACCATTCCCTTCCTCCCACCACACCACAGCCCCCCATCCCCCCATTTCCCTCCTCCCACCACACCAGGGCCCCCATCCTCCCAGCAGTGCCCCCCCCATTTCCCTCCTCCCACCACAGTCCCCCAGCCCCTCCCAAGCCAGGGCCTATGTGCCCTCCATCCCCTTTCCACCATACCAGGGCCATTCAGCGCCCCACAACAGGTGGACTCCTGCCCTTCCTTCAGGAAGCAGGGGCAGCGAACGACCGGCCCCTCGCAGCAGCCTCCAGACCAGATGTGCAGGGCACAGCCTCAAGCTGCTGGCGGCCGTGGGACCAGCGGGGGGGGGGGGGGGGGGGGGGAGAAGCCTGGGGCAAGGGGCCCTGAGCTCATCTGCTGATGGGCCAGACACCTGGCATTGCTGCAGCACCGGTCACCCTGCCCCCATCCCAGTGCCGAGATGCGACCACCTCTGGGCCAGGAACCGTGGCAGTCGCAGAGTGCGACAGCGAAGGGGGATGGAGCCCCCAGGAGGGGACTTTGGGTTGTTTGCCCTCTCCTTCCCACGCTCTGCTGCGCCTGGCCTGCATTCCCACCTCCCAGCCCTGGCCCCAGGCTGCACCACCACCTGAGCTCCACACAGCCCGGGGGCCCATCCACACACCAGCACCAACGGGACCCGGGTGGGGGGCAGCCTCAGGGATGGTCAAAGACAGTCCATCTTAGTATGGCCCCTGGGGGGCCAGGAACAGCCCCACTGCAGGGCACCCTGGCCACACCCCCTGCAGTGGGGGGAAATTCTGGGGGCCATTTCCACCCCCATCACATGGCTGTCCTGGCCTGTGGGTACCCTGTGGAAGTATCTGACCATCAAGCACTGAAAGACCGAGTGTCCACGGCCTAAACAGCCTCGTTCCCACATGCCCGGCCACCCGGGAGCGGCCCCCAGGATCCGACCCACAGCTGCTCCAGATACCCAGGATTCCCATGGCCTGCCTTGCTTTCCGCCTCCAGGTTGTAGAGATCCTGGCCACCCCCGTCCCCAGGCACCAGATCGAACAGCTCGCTGAGAACTCCCCAGAGCGGTCGTTCTCCTGGGTAGGGGCGGGCCTGTCGCTGGAGCCCTAGCTGGGGAAACTGAGGCCTGGCCACAGGATGCGACAACAGGCAGCGCGAGGAACAGAACCCAGCTCGCTCCAAGCAGAGTGCTAGATCCACCCTCCCATGAGGCAGAGTTTAACCACAGCGGTTTCTTATGACCAGATTTCAGGGGCTCATCTGGCCCCCTCAGCCTTTGGATTTATCCTCCTAGTGCCCCCCCGAGAGGTAGGGCAGGGCAGCTCTCACTGTTATATGAGGGGACACTGAGGCACAGATTAAAGGCGTCTCCCCACTGCAGAGACTACCAGCAGAGCTACACCAGCCCAACCCCAGAGCGTGGATGCAGCCACGCCACCAGATGGGTTATACATGGACAGAAGCATTCTCCCACCATCCTAGCTACGGCTGTAAATATATCGAGGCGCTCAGATAACACGGTGGCAGGAACCCGCTGAGCGTGTGTCTTCGGTCATTTGTGTAATCGGACAGCCAAAGGTGGACGTGACTCCATGGGGGGCGCAGGGGTGGAGAAGACATCTAATGTGCTAGAAGCTGACTGATTAGGTAGGAAGTTAGAAAATGGAAAAGGGGGAAAAACAGGCATCTTCCTGTACAACAGCCCCTCACTCAGCTCTGCCCATCATCCCAGGGGGGAAGCAGGAGCAATCGCCCAGGAAGAAAGAAAAGGATGGTGGGGGGAGAGGATGGGGGGAAATGGGACACCCAGAGCACCCAATGTGAGGGAGGGGGACCACGGGAGACCCTGAAACGCAGGGGGCTGGAAGGATCGCCCCAGGGGATGCAGTGAGCTCATGCAGTGTTTGAAACAGAGGGTCCCTTTGAGGTTTTAAAGCCTCCAGTCGTCCAAGCTAGGGAAACACCCAGCCGGGCGGCAGGACATTTAACCTGACCGGCGCTGCTGTCACTACTGGCTGATCCCATTTGGGGACAGACAGCTGGGGTAGCACACACCAGACCCTAGGGGGCGCTGCGCTGATGGAAACCTGTCCCATTGTATCAGATCTCTGGGGGGAGAAAGGGGTGGGGGAGGCCTGTGGGGTGATCAAGTTGTGACCTCCAAAGTTCCCTGCAGCTTCGGACAGTGCCTGACCCGGGACTGCCGTGCAGTGTTAAACAGTGTCACACCCCACCCCAGAAGGGGCTGCTGCTCAGCAACAAGTGAGGGGCCCAGTATAACCAACCCCCCTGCCCCACCCCAGAGCAGCTGCATCTCAGCACCATGTGAGGGGTCCCCATATACCCAGCCCCAGCACCCCACCCCAGAGGGGCTGCATCTCAGCACTGTGTGAGGGGTCCCTGTATACCCAGCCCCTGCATCATCATCATCGCCCCCCCCCCCCCCCCCAGAAGCTTCAACAGCCTTAGCAAATACTGGGCTTGGTGACCCCTGCAGCTCCCCTTTGATGACCTTGTACCCAGAGCCTGGGGTTTTCCCCTCATCAGAAAGATCAACTCCCAAAAGCACAGCGCCCCCTAGTGCCAGCCCTGCCTGCTAGAGGAGAGCACCCCCTGCTGAGCCCTGGCCTTGCAGCACAGCACTCCTAACACCACCCTGGGGAGAGCACCCCCTGCTGGCCCGTCAGCTTACCAGCAGTACGTGCTTAATGCCCAGCTCTGCCTTCCAGTCTTTCTTGAGGACGTTGACGCAGATCTCGCCGCTGGCCCCCACGTTGGGGTGGAAGATCTTGGTGAGGAAGTAGCCCTTGGGTGGCGCGGCTGGGAAATCCTTGCCCAGGATGAGCTTCATGCGGAAGACGCCCCCGGCATAGGGCGTCCCCTCTGCCAAGGGAGCAGAGCAGGTAAGAAGGGATCCACTCCCACATGCCAGTCCCCCACCTCCATGGGGTATGTCCCCACCCCCAACTTGCCCAGAACAGCCCCACAAGGCTAGGGGGGCACCAGGCTGCAGGGGAAGATGACAGCAAGTCATGGCTGGGGAAGGACCAAAATGAATGACCCCCCGCGGCCCAGGAAGGCCCTGTCTGTGCCGGGGGCAGGGTTGGGGGCTCGCCCGGCATGGCAACCCAGCAACAGTTTATGACAGGAAGTTCAGAATCCTGTCTTCTAGTGACACCGCAGAGTAACTGCTTCCTGCCCCGGCAGTTCTCAGGCGCTGGGGGGCCATGGCTGGCACCTTGGGAAACCTCAGGGGAACGTCCACTCCCAAGCATGAGGAGGTCCTGGTCAGAGATGCTGCCTTCTGCACTGCATGGGGGTCAGCAGGGACTGTGCCCCACACTGAGCCCCCACCCAACCCCTGGCTCCCTGCAGTCCAGCACCCCCTGCTGAGCCCCCCTCCCCGGCACCCTGCAGCATGGCGCCCCCTGCTGAGCCCCAGGACAGCAGCCCCACCACCACACTGAGGTCAAAGCAGGGATCACAGCGCCCTCTTCAGAAAGAGATAGACTCCTCCAGCCTCAGGCAAGAGCAGAAGGATTAAACACAGTGGGGGAGGTGGCAGCTAGCAAGGGGGGAGGCCCCAGAGGAAAAGCCATGCCCCCTTGCAGCCACTAGCCACGCCCCCCATGCAGCCAACCACACCCCCCATCTCACCAGGTCCTTCGATGGTGACCTGGACATCTGTGATGTCCTCCTCATTGGGGAAGACCTTGATGCCCTCCGGCGGGTCCGACGTCAGGGTGGAGACCTCCTTGTAGACCAGCCGGATGACGTGAGGCGGCAGGTTTTCCACGTTCGAGTTCTGCAGGAGAGAGGGACGTGGGCACGTCACAGACTAAGTGATAACCTGCTCTGGGGGTGGGGAGCCCCATCCTCTGCCCACCCCCGCCAGCAGGGCCCAGCAGTTATGCTCAGGCGGATGTGCCCAACAAACTCCAGACCCGCATAGGCCTGGAAAACGGAGGGGAGCTCAGGAAAAGCAGGAGCATTAGGGGCCAAGCATGCCAGGAACAGGCATGGTGGGGCATTAGGGTCAGCACCGACAGAGGAGAGCACCCCCTAAGGAGCGCCCCAAGCTGCCCCCTTCCGGGCCCAAGGCCTCCCCTCCCAGTGTTCTCTCTGCCCGGTCCAGGTTGGCTTTGAGCCCCAAGATCTTGCATTCCTTCACGGTAAGAGGAGCTGCGCAGACTTGAGCCTCTGCAATCAGCTCCGGTGCCCACCCACCCCCAGCTGTCTTAGGGCCCCTCTAGGTCACCCATTAACTCAGCCCTCTGCCCCACTTGGTGCAACAGGGAAGCACCATTCACACCGAGACCGAGTCACAGGACCTGGGAATAGGAAGCGAGTGGCTCTGGCGAAGATGAAACCCAGAGAGATTAAAAGGGGAGGCTGCCCTTCAGCTTCAGCCACCCACTGATTTCTCCTCCCCCAATCCTTGTCTTGGGATCTCCCCCAAAACCAGTGGGCACTGCCCAGGGACACAGACTGGCTTTAACGAGGCTACTCGAGGGGCTGGTCCATGAGGATCAGTTGGGACCTGATGCTCTGGACTCATCCCCAGAGGTGGCAGAGCAAAATCCCCCCCACCCAAGAGAAAGACTCTCTAGGGAGGTGCAGGTCAGCTTGTCACACTCACACTTTATCAAGCAGCGGCATCTTCCTGAGTCTGCAGGCCTCTCCTCCCCCTTAAACGCTGTAGCAGTTAAGTGTTGGGGGAGGCCTTCAAAGATATTGACCACCTAGAGACAGATCCAAAGATGCCCCCCCACCCCCATTCTTGTTAGGCATACTAACAAGGATGAGGCCCCCACTGTGCTAGGGACTCAAGACCCTCTATAAGATTTGGGGCGGGGGGGGAGAGACAGGGGGAGGGGAGGCTCTGCTATTTGCATTCCTCAAGCAAGGCCCAGTTTTTGAAAGCCAAGCCTGGTCTCTGAAGATGCTGGGAGCTTTCAAGGGAGGTGGATTTTGGTTTCAGCCCCTTCAGGGTCTCTGCCGGGGTTTAGGGGACGCTTCACAAGCCGGGACAAGCCTCAGAAGAAGCTACAACCAGCCCCAGAGCCACTGCAATTCCCAGATCCAGGGGAAGGTGCAGATTTAGCCCCGGCAAATGGCTATCCCAGGAGATCAGATGCATCTTCACAGAAGAGACAGCAAGGTCTGCTGACCACACACCGCACCGCAGGCCACGAGCCTCAGCCCCGTCTCAGATCCAGCTGCCCTGGGAAATCTTGCTCAGCCGGCCATCCAGAGTTATGGGTTCAGGGTCACCCCCCAAGGTCCTGGTTTTTTGATGCCAATTGAGACCCACTAACTCATGTCATGCCAGAGAGGACAGCCCAGCAGGCATCAGATGGGGATGACTCACAGGCACTCCTGGATTAGCACACGAGGGCCAGACACACACTACAGGCTCAGTGCCCCAGTGCAGCTCAAGGGGACCCGAGTACCTTCCCCGCCCCAATCTCAAACCAAGTCAGTTTTACACACCCACACACACCCCCTTACAACCAGCCTGGGACATGGCATTGGCCTCCAAAGAGAGGAGCTAAGAAGCCAGCAGCAAAAGTGTCCTGGGATAGGAGGCAGCAGATTGGGTAGAAGCGGCCTCCTTGATCCAGCCTCTAAAATGTAAATACAAAGGAGCTACAAAGCCAGGAAGCTCTGGCTAAAGGAGGAGACTGTGGTCAAGGCAGGCCAGGCCTGTAAACAGGACTTCCCAAAGGCAGATTTCACCTCCCCACCCCAGCCCACAATGCTCCGAAAGCCATCAGCCCGCCCAGCCTGGATCCCTGGCACCGCACGGGCGCTAGGCCCTACTGCCGATAAAACACGGGGGATCCTTTAAAGATCGTTGTGCCGCGTTACATGGCAGGTGACAGAAAGGATCCAGAGATGAAGCTACATAACAAATATGCAATCCAAGCCCTCCTCTAAGCCAGCCTGTGACTGTCCGCCCTGGCTGAGCCATTATTACCCAGCACAGACAGTTCCTCACCGGGGCTCTGCGGTGCTGCACAGAGACATTTTAGAAAGCATGCTGCATTTGCTCCGCGGGGCTATGCCCAGGGAAGAAATTACACGGCAGCCACCTCTACACCGTTTTAGTAACAGCAACTCTCCATGGGCCAGTTTCACACCAGAGGCCTGTTCAGAATTAGGCTGCTAGCCGCTTTTGAAAAGTGGCAAGCAATCAGGAGGTGCCCAATTCGAGCCCCCCCCCCAAAGGGGCTCTTGGTTTTCCTGTGGGGAGGTGAAAAGAAAAGAAAAATCATGCATCCGAAAAAAACAAAGTGCTTTTGAAAAGTCCCGGCCTTTGCTGGCAACAAGATCTGGGCTGGAGAAGATCTAAACATTAATAAACAGATGATCCGAAAAGCAGGCTAGTAAGAGCATCCTTGGCACCCATGTAAGTGTAAGACCCTTTGTACCTGCACTAGAATCTGACAGCCTGACCCATGGCACATGCCAGCCAGCCACCAAAAACTTTCTACCATGTATTCTTAAACCATGCAAGATCAGCATCAAAATCCACTAGCCCAACCACAGGGCTAACTAGCCCAGCATATAGTTGCCTCAAACCAACCAGCTGGGCTAGTAATTTCTTGCCCCTTAGTTTTTTCCCCCACCTTAAACACCCATCATGAAAATAATTACAATTTTACACTCAAAAGTCACTAGGGCAAGTCACCAGGATCGTGCGAGGCCTGTATAAGAAAGCCATCCATGCAGATCCCTCACTGTCCAAAATAAGTGGTACGTCTGGCAAGTCACCAGACTTGTGTAGAAGAAATTCATACATGCAGATCGTTTTTTGTCCAGTCCTTTCCAGGGATGAACCATCACCCGGCAGACAAGACACACAGAGATACATACATACCTGCCACGCGTTCAGATCCTCCTTACAAACAGCATGCAATACAGAGCTAAGCAAATTAGAACACCATTTCTTGTTCCCACAGCGGCACCCAACAGAGAAGATATTTTGAAAGGCCACGTGGTTGTCAGGTTACCCAGAGATTTAAAAAACTCTAGAGCTTAGGAGCCGCTTTTAGTATTATTGATAATAAGAGAAGCAGCAAAAATTAGACCCACCTCTGATGACTGTCAGACCCGATTAAATCTATACACTTTTTTTTAAAAGGCAGCCTTTATCAATAACCCGTAAAAACATGCAGCCACCTTTCATCTCCCTCTAATATTGGGGCCGATTGTTGCCTACATTTTTAAAAAACAGCTGTTTAATAAATGAGGCACACCAAAAAAAAAATCAAAACTTTCACCCCAGGTTTAGGGCCTATTAAAGTCTTTCCTTTTAAATAAGCACCGGCTACAGCTTTTAAAGAACCAGATGCCCCAATCTCATCCCATTAAATACCTGTTTGTTCTATTCTTCCTAACGCACCAATGTACCCACTGGACCTTAAACGAATTGTGGCCCCTGTTATTTCTAAACACAGCCACTGCTTTTGGCTAATGACTCCCTAAATGCAGTTGCCCCCCAAGGCTAGGCCCCTAACCTTAAAGGGCTAATGGGATCCACCTCCCAGTTTCCATGCCTCGTGCATCCTACCCCGAACTGCAACCAGGTCCTAGTAAAAACCCAACCAAAGCTGCTGTTATCGATAATGGAGCTGTCTGCCCCATAAGCTCTTGCTAGCAGCCCCACCCCATTAAGGGGGCTCAGGCAAGCACCCCCCACAAAATGAGGTCAAACCCCTCCAAAAAATTGCTACCCCGTAACCTGGTGGGTGCCTGGGGAAAGCAGAGATCAAGGGAGCAAGAACCACTCACCATGGCGGTGGGTCTGGGCTGAGGTTAGCAGAGACCAGGTGCCCCCTGCACAGGCAGGGCACCCCCTAAATCTGGGGGTTACCCCCCCAGCCCTAATAGGGTGGCCCAACCCTATAGAGCTCACCCCTTTGCTTTGCAGGGTGGGGAGAGGCAGGGTCTCTTCCCAGGCCCCCCCCTCCCCACCTGTGCCAACCAGGCTCCCCCTTTTCCTTCTACCTGGCCCCCCCAATCTGGGTTGTCCCCTTGCAGGGATTCCCCCCTCCTGGCTTCTCTCCAATCGCCTCCCACCCTCACTGGACCTGGGCTAGTGCCCAGCAAGGGACTTTATAGCCTTTGGCCCGGGCCGACCACGCCCTTTCGAATCCCGGCCGCCCAATCAGGCCCGGTGGAACGGAGGGGTTTAAACCCCCCCTCCTGCCTTCCCCGGGAGGACGTTGACAACAAATGTCCGCGACGGGCAGGAGCCAATGGGAAAGGGGGAGAGGGGCGGGGCCAGCCGTCCGATTGGCGGGATTTGAATATGAACGCGTGGAGGCGGCGGTTTGAGAGGCAGGAGGGAGGGGGGAAGAGGGAGCACAGGGTTGTTTACCCGTAACGGTCGGGGAGAGGGGCGGGGCAGCGATTTGAAATGCCGGATTGACGGTCTCCGAAGCCAATGGGGACGGAGAAGCCCATGCGGAAGGGGGAGGGCGGGACACGATCCACTTCCCACAAAGGGGCGCGACCTTTTAGAAAAAAACTGAGAGGAGGAGGCGGGACTTCCCTTTATTTTGTTGAAAATGGCAGCCCAAGCAGCCAATTAGAGCTAAAGGAGCGAACGCCCTCCCTGTACATAGCCTTATAAATATTCATATAATATGCAAATATGACATAAGCCAATCAGCTCATGGAATTGGGGCTGTGGGCAGGGGGAGAATTAGGGTCACCCTAACGTAAAGGAATGTCTGCACCCCATCTCAGCGAGGCCTGGGGGGCTGACCCCAGAGGGGAGAGGCTGTGTGACCCCTTCCCTGCCCTCCTGAGCTGCCCCAGAGGCTGTGTGTGTGTGTGTCATGAGCCCTGTAGTGCTCCAGGAAGGGAGGGAGATTCCCCGCCAGGGAAGCAGGGAGGAGGCACCCTTGGCAGGCGGTGTGGGGGGCATCTGTGCTCCCTTCTCTGAGAATATTAAGGCCCAAGGCCTGGTATTTGGGGTGCCCTGTAAAACGCCCTCGGGCCCTCCGGCCAGCAGCTCCAGGGCCACGGGGCCTGGCCACGTCCCCTGCTGGGTGGCTCCAACCCGTCGGGCCGGGCCGGCGCAGAACTGCTGCTGTCCTGCACCAGGCAGGGGGCGAGGGGTCCCCATACACCCAGCCCCCACGCCCCGACCCCGAGAGGCCGCGTCCCAGCCCTGGGCGAGGGGTCCCCATACACCCAGCCCCTACGCCTCACCCCAGAGAGGCCGCATCCCAGCGAGGGATCCATGGATACCCAGCTCCCACATCCTGCCCCAGAGGGGGCCAGGTCTTAGTGCCAGGCAAGGGGTCCCCGGATCCCCAGCACCTGTTCCCCATGCCAGAAAGTCCACGTCTCAGCCCTGGGTGGGGTCCCCCTGTATAACCAGCCCCCGCATCCCACCCCAGAGGGGGCACATCCCAGCACCAGGCTAGGGTCCCCCTGTATAACCAGCCCCCGCGTCCCACCCCAGAGGAGGCAGATCCCAGCACCAGGTGAGGGGTCACCGAATACCCAGCTCCCCACCCCATCCCATAGGGGCCATGTCCCAGCGGCAGGCGAGGGGGGTCCCCATGTAACTGGCCTCCGCCCCCCTAGAGGGGCCAAACTGCACACTGTCGTAACAGCTGACAGCAAGGGGAGGACTCAAAACCAGCAGCAGGAAACATCAGTTTATTCAAAATCCCAAAATTACAGCAATTCCCGGGTACTTTATAACAACTTTATTTCTCCTTTAAATACATATGGAGTCACTGGCCTATGGGTTGAGCCCAGAGTCCTTCGAGATTTGCCGCACCCGCTGGCGTGGTCCCCTGATTCATTGAGTCGGTAGTTAATTACTTTGATTATTATTAATTATTAGGGGTTTTTTTTGTTTTGGTTTGGTTTTTTGCTTGTAATTCCGTTTAAATTAACCTGATTTGGTTCTGGCGCCTTTCGAGTTCTGTGCGATCCAGGGGCTGCGCCGTTTTTGTAGCTGGACGGGGCTCCCGCAGGGGTAAGCACGTGAACCCCCATGCCAGGCCGGGGGAGTTCAGAGCCAGAAGGGCGACCCCCGCACTCTGCCTGCCGCACTGGGGTTTGGAAGGCTGCCCCCCGGCTGCCCACTAGGGGGCGTCCTTGTACCTACCTCTGAGACAGCTGGTGCTGCCCACTGCCAGAGATGGGATCAGCCGGGATCAGATACCGGGCTAGATGGGCCCACAGGTCTAATCCGGAGTGGGCTGGCAGGGGGTGGGCTACTGAACTAGATGGGCCCATGCGTCTTATTTGGGGTGGGGGGGCAGAGAGAGGGCAGGGTACAAGGCTAAATGGACCCTTTGCTCACTATGGGGCGCTCTCCCCAGGCAGTTTGTGCAGGCCCCGATACCCCAGTTTGGTGCTAGGTGGTGTCGTGCTGCGGGGAGAATGGTGGGGGCTCAGCAAGGGCCACTGTGCTGACGGGACTGGGGCAGAGGGCGCTGGGCTGCAGGGAAGGGGCGGGGGGCTCAGCAGGGGGCGCTGGGCTGCAGGGAGCAGGGCGGGGGCTCAGCAGGGGGCGCTGGTCTGCAGGGAAGGGGCAGGGGGCTCAGCAGGGGGCGCTGGGCTGCAGGGAGCAGGGCGGGGGCTCAGCAGGGGGCGCTGGGCTGCAGGGAAGGGGCGGGGGGCTCAGCAGGGGGCGCTGGGCTGCAGGGAAGGGGCGGGGGGCTCAGCAGGGGGCGCTGGGCTGCAGGGAAGGGGCGGGGGGCTCAGCAGGGGGCGCTGGGCTGCAGGGAGCAGGGCGGGGGCTCAGCAGGGGGCGCTGGGCTGCAGGGAGCAGGGCGGGGGCTCAGCAGGGGGCACGGGGCTGTGGGGAGCAGGGCGGGGGGGCACTCGGCTGCGGGGTAGGGGAAATGGGTTCCCCGTCCTCAGCAGCTGGTTATCGGGGCCCTTCCACTACCGGGGCAAGTGGAACAACCTGATGCTAAGGCCCCTCCTGTTCCCTTGGGTTTAGTCCTGATTTCCCTGGGTTTGAGCCACAGGAGCCCAACTGATTGGTCACGGGACACTCTCGGCACCTCGCCCATGGTGGGGCTCCCCAGTGGGGATCTCGCACTGCGTGGGATTGGCCACCTGCTGTCTTCCTGGGCCTTTCTCAAAACGGCCTGGTGGGTGAGGAGGAGCCAATGGCCCCTGGGCAAGTAGCGGCTGGCAGCCAAGGAGCCAAGAGCGGCAAGGGAATGAGAACTAGTGAAGACGCAGGGAAGAGTGAGCGATGAAGAGGGAATCGTATGCAAAGCACAACGGACGGGGAACGAGGGGACCTTAACGAGAAATGGTGACAAGAGAAAGAAGAACAGTGAACGGCAAAGAGCGAGCTGCACCGTGAACAGGAAGAGCGAAGAATGAAACACGAGGGCCGAATAGTGAATGAAGAATAGTGAGGGATATCTGAGAGTGCAAACTGCATAGCGGGCAATGAATGGTTAAGAGTGAAACGGTGAGCAGTGAATGGGGAGGGTGAACAATGAATAGCAAATAACGAACAGTGAACGGTGAGGAGTGAATGGGGACAGTGAACAGTGAATAGCAAATAACTAATAGTGAAAGGTGAGCAGTGAACGGGGACAGTGGAAGTGAATAACAAAGTGAACAGAGAGCAGTGAACAGGGAGGAGTGAATAGCAAATGACTATCGAGACACCCATGCTCACCACTAGCACGCTGCCAAGTGCCTAACAGACCGTGAATGGCAGAGGGTGAACGAGCGGTAACAAGCTCAGTGTAGACCCTTGTTTATAGGCCGTTTATACAGCTGTTCCCCTGCGCTCAGAACCCAGGACGCCCCGCCCACACGCACAGCTGGGCACGGACGCTGCGTGCCTCGTTCCGCCGTGCCGGGGGAGCTCCCATGCACTAGGGCCTCCTGAGGAGCGACGAGAGCCCGGTGGCCGCGAAGCGAGGCCTAGGCCGGCTTTGAGGCTGGTCACACCTCGAGCGTGGGAGCCGGGGAGCCAACGCACCCATCCGATCGCACAGAACTTCGTGGGAGGCGCTGCCGTACCTGCCGGCCGGCGAAACAGACGGGCCGGAGTCAACGCCACATGTCGGCCCATCAGGAGTGGGGAGGGCGCCTCGCAAGCCGAGGCTGGGCTTTCCAGTCAGAGCCTATGGCTTAACCCTTAGCGCGTGTGACGCGACTGGTCAAAACAGTCGCGGCTCTAAAAATAGAAGACACCGTTTTATTTTTCATATTAAAAAAAATGCAAAACAAGACACCCGGGGGCTGAAGAACCGGCCCCTCGGCATCATGCCGGGAGTTCTCCAGAACTGGGCCGCGGGACGGAAGAGCGACATATCCCAGCCCCGGAGGGGAGGATGTGCCATGGACTCCCATGGGGAGTGGGTGCTGAGCATTGGGTGGGGGGATCGGCCCAGATGGTGGGTTTTGGTCTCTGCAGGGTGCGGGCCCCCCGGCCCTGAGAGGGGCAGGGAGAGCTGGGTCTCAGGCATGGAGCCAAGGACACACCATACAACACACATTGTGCCCCTGCTGAGCCTCCCCGGATCCCGCCGTGCGCGTGCCAACACACCCAACGCCAACAGCCGGGCACAACCCGGCATGCCCACGCTGGTACCACTCCCACGCCCGCGCACCCCACACACACGTTCTCTTCATACGCAACCCACCCACGCAGCCCCTCCCAACCCCTGCACGTCCCAGAGACCCCTCACCCCTCCGCTGTCCCCCCACACCTCCATCGTCCCTCCACACCTTTCCACTGAACCCCCACATTCCTCACACACTTCACAACAACCCCCACCTCCCCACAACCTCCCACCTTCCGCTGTCCCCCCACGTTCCTCCCACACCTCCGCCGTCCCCCCACATTCCTCCTGCCAACCCCCCACCTCCGTTGTCCCCTCACACCTCCTGCCATCCCCCCCACATTCCTCACACACCTCTGCTGTCCCCCACATTCCTCCTGCCAACCCCCCACTTCTGTCATCCCCCCAGACCTCCCACCATCCCCCAAAACCTCCTGCCATCCCCCCACATTCCTCACACACCTCTGCTGTCCCCCACATTCCTCCTGCCAACCCCCCACTTCTGTCATCCCCCCAGACCTCCCACCATCCCCCAAAACCTCCTGCCATCCCCCCACATTCCTCACACATCTCCGCTGTCCCCCCACATTCCTCCTGCCAATCCCACCACTTCCTACTGAACCTCCCCACCTCTGCCATCCCCCCATTTCTCCCACCAAACTCCCACCTCCCCCCACGCTCCCCTCATACCTCCCACCATGCCCCCACCCCCTACACATACTGCCCCCATCCTCGTGCTCACTCTGGTCTGTACAATCTCTGAGGATGCCATGACCGCCCTCCCGCCCTGCTCCCAGTGACGTGGGGTGACTAGGGATCCCCCCAGCCAGTCCCCCCACATCTCAGCACCTTTCCTCTAACACGGACCCCCACAGGACGGGTTCCAGGTCCCGTCCTGGCCGAATGGCTGTTCATCCCGGGACCCAACCTGCCCCAGGTCAACTATGGCTTATGCTTGGAGGCATGGGACCGAGGCGGAGGACGCATTGACACCCCCCCGCCCTCCCCGACCCAGGAGGGCCACACAAGGGAGGCCCACAGCGGTCTCCCAAACCGGTCCCCTCCCAAACCCATCTTGGGTTTGAGCTGACTGGGAAGATCCAAAATCCCTGGGATTATTTGGGGGGTGGTGGTGGCTCGAGTTGGGGGGCAAAGGGCAGGGTGAATGGGGCCAATGGCTCGGCTCCCTCTGCCCCCCAAAGCCTGGGGTCCCCCCCATCAGGGGAAAGTTTTGCATTGAGATACTTCCAAAAAACAACAACAACAGCAACAAAACCCTGCCCCCCCGACCTGCCCCTCCCAACACGAAAATACCCCTGGGGCAAGGAGGGGAGGAAGAGGAAACATTAGCCCTTGATTCGAGTTCAGCGGAGGAGGGGATGTCTGGGGAGGGGGACGAAGGGGGCTTGGGAAGGAATGGGGGGGTGGAGGGGGTCCCCCACAGATCCCGGGGGCACGACGTAGTGGGGAGGTGGGGGGAATGGCTTGTGCTGCCGTCGCCAGTGTTGTGGGGCAGAAAACCCATGAGCTTCTCCCCCAGACGCTTGGGCCCCTGGGTGCTCTGCCCCAGCCAGGATGAGGGTGCTGCACCCACACCGGGCAGTAGAGGGCAGATTGGGGCCCCTGACGCTATAGCTATTCCTTGTCCCCCAGGGCCCATGGGGGCAGATCGGGGGCATGGCAGGGGTGCCCTGAGTTGTGGCTATTCCCTTTCCCCTGGGGCCCTTTGGGGGCAGCTGTGGGTCAAGGCCGGGGCGTCCTGCGCCACGGCTATTCTCTGCCCTATGGCACCAGTGAAGTCAAGGGGGCAGAGCCCAGCTGACCTCATCCAAAGATCCTGAGAAGGGAGCAGAGGGGCAGAAATCTAGCTGGAGGAGGGGAAGGTTGGAGGCTGGGGCTCCCCGTCCGGAAGGGTAAGCTTATAGCTTTGTCACACCTGGATGACTAGGCAGGGGGATGGGGGGAGAGAAAATCGCCCCTCAAAAGGGGGCCCTAAAAAACCAAATCCTAAACCCCCCCTGCCTGGTATGTCCTGCAGCCTGACCCTTAAAGGGAGCGGCCTCTGAATTCAGAGTGTCCAAAGGGTTAACTGCCGGGGGCAGGGTTGTGTTTTGAAAGGGGGGAGGCAGGGAGGGGAGCATGAGAGATTGGCTAAAAGGACAAGGGGAGTTAAAGGGAATGCTTTTTTCCACATGATGTGGAATGAGCCTGGGGAACTCACCGTGGCAGGGGGTTGTTGAAAACAAGAATTTAGGGTGATTCAAAAGGGGAGAGGACAGGTCCAGCCTGCGTTACGCTGGGGGATAGACTAGGCAATCCCAGCGCTCCCAACAGGCCCCAGACTCTATGGAGAACAGGACTCTCCAGCGGGAACATAATGTGGGAAGGGATATCCAACCGGTCTTAGGGGGCATGGAACCCAGGAGTCCTGACACCTGACCCTCTTCCCCTGCTCTAACCACTAATTCGCTCCCCTCCCCAGGGATAGACCCCAGGAGTCCTGAGTCCCCAAACCTTCTGCTTTAACCACCTTCCCCTGAAGCATCCGGTACTGATCACAGTCAGAGACAGGATGGGCTAGATGGGCCCATTAATCGGCTCCAGTCAATTTCCTCTGTTCCTGTGATTTCCGGATGCCATCAAGGCATTCCCAATCACCTGGCAGCACTGAGCGCCCGCCTCTCTCACAATCAGCCGCTTGAGACGGGCACCCCAAACACTGAAGCACCCCCCGCAAAAATCACAGGAGTCTAAGAACTGACAAGTGGGCAGGCCCATCTAGCCCGGTAACCGGGTCTCCACCAGTGGTCCCTACAGACTTGCTTCAGAGGAAGGGACAAGACATCCCCTGGGGGGCAAATAGACTAACCCACCCAGGGGGTTGGCTTTAAATTATTTCAGCTCTTGATTTATAACCCCAGCTGAAGAGATTGGCGACAGAGGGCCCGGCTGAATTGCCATGAGTCACAGTGACCCCTAGAGAAGCTGATCCTTTGTAGGCACCTAAGCTTTTGGCCACAGTGACATACAGTGGTGGGGAGTTCCACAGGCTAACCGTATGGCAATAAAGCCACTCCTTGTATTGGTGTTTAAGCTACTGCCTAACCGGGTTGCAGAGAGTCCCCTGAGGTCAGGAGCCAATGTGAAGAGAGGGGTTTTATTTAAGGCTGGACGGTCTGTACCAGAAGCCATGCCAAGGCCCTCGGGAGTTTCTAATGCCTTGGGGAAGAATAGGATTGTGTTACACCTGGGCTAAAGAGCTCCAATGGTACGTGGCCTATAAACCACTATCCATGGTACAGCCACGAAGGGGAGAGGGAGCCCTGTGGGCTAGCCTGGGTTCCAGCTGATTTTGATACTTTTAGATGGAGAGCTCTGTGGGGAAGACACAGATAGTATGTATCTGGGCAGTGCCCGGCGCGACGGGGCCCCGATCTCAGTGATTCTTTGTCTGGGCAGTACCCGGTGTGATGGGGCAGCACCTGGCCTGATGCGACTCCGCTCTCAGTGACGATATCTGTGCAGCGCCCAGCGCGGCAGGACCCCATCTCAGCACCTCTGTATCCGTAGCAGCCGGCCATGCCCCGTAGGCATACCGCAGTGCAGAAGAGGAGCATGTTTTGGCGCTGGACGGTCGGGGTCTGAGCGCAGAGGGGGACGAAGGGATGAAAAGGTTTGAGGCTGAGACCCGTCAGAACTCTACTGGGTGATGAGATCGAAGATCCCAGGGCCTAGCAAGCGGCCCGCGAAGAAACGGAAGAGAAATAAAGAAAAAGGCATGATACGAAGACCCAGTTACCCCCCCCCCCCATGGCGTGGGGGTGACCCACGATCTTGGGGAGAGAGGGGCGGGGTTTGAAAGAGCTGAGGCTGTTCAAACTACATTCACGTGTGCTGGAGGGGTGGGGGCTCGTGCTCCCCCGCCCCATGGCAGTGGAGTGGGCTGGAAATCCAAAGAGCCGAAGCACTGGAAGAGAGATACCAGAGAGCACTATATAAAGATATGTACATGGGGTTCAGCGGTGGGATGGGATGGAAGTGGAGGTTTGGCCATACCATGGCCCACCTGATGAGCTCTCAGCCCCGGCCATGAGATCCGGGGAGAGGGGGCCGCTTGCTCCCACCCTGGCGCCAGGGGGCATCTGGCCTGCTGGAGGGGAGCGTTGATGTCATCGGAAGGCACCATGGCGTCCTCATTGAATGGACGGGGCCGGCGGGCATGACATCATGGGACGGGCTGAGTCTCAAAAGCGGCGATAGCATCAAAAAGCGGGCCAGGTCCACAGCTGTGATGTCATAAAAAAGGGGATTGGGTCCACAGCGGTGACATCATCAACAAGTGGACTGGGCCCACAGCACTGACATAATCAAAGATAGACAAAGCCCACAGTGCTGATGTCATCAAAAAAAGGAACCAGGTCCACAGAGTTGACATCACTGAATATCAACAGGGCCGACATTAAAGGTCAACAGACCCTGATGATCTTGACATCATCCATCACCAACAAAGTCCGCAGTGCTGACATAATCAAGGGTTGATGATGGCCTGGCAGTGCTTGATCTCCTCAACTATTGACCAGGCCAACTGCTGTGACATCATCAGTGACAACGCCCAGTGAACAGGCATCGTCAATCTGCGACGGAGCCACTGGACTGATGTCAAAACCAGCAGGCTGACGCCCAGGACACTGGTGTCATCCACGGTCAACGAGGTCCACAGTGTTGAGACCATGAAACGGCGATGATGTCATCAGACGTCAACAAGGCCCACAGCACTCATGTTATCAATCACCGACAAGGTCCACAGTGTTGATGTCATGAGATGGAGACGGTATTGACAGCAGAGGTTGAGAGCCCTCTTGGCATCATCAAAGGTTGACCCACAGTGTTTACATCATCACAGGTTGACGGGCTTGGTGGTACTGACATCATGACACATAGACAAGGGCCACAGTGCAGATGTCATCAAAGATGGCCAGTGCTGACATCATCATCAAAAGTCAACAGGACAGCTGGTCCTGATGGAATCAAATGTTGACACAACCACAGCACTGACGCAATCCTATATGGACAGGCCTGACTGTCCTGACATCATCAACCATCAACAGGGCCCACAGCGCTGATGTCGGTGGACAGGCCAAATGCAATTTGACATCATCGAACGTGGATGGGTCCAACACAATCTTGCCATCATCAAATGTCAGCAAGGCCCATGGTGCTGATGTCATCCAACGGGGACAGGCCCAACACCACTTTGATATCAGATATTGACAGGGCCCATGGTGCTGATGTCACCCAATGTGGATGGGCCCCAGGCAATCCTGACATCAACAAAAGTTGAGAGGGCCCCGAGCACTGATGTCATCAGTCATGGAGAGGCTCAACACAATCTTGACATCAAAAGTCGATAGAGCCCAGGGCACTGACATCATCTAACATGGACGGAGACAAGGCAATCTTGACATTACTCAATCTCAACAGGCTCCAAGGGGCTGACGTCATCCAGCGTGGATGGCTTCAAAGCGACCTTGACATCATCAAAAGTTGACAAAGCCTGTGGCGCTGAGGTCACCCAACACGGACGGGCCCAAGGCAATCTTATCATCATCACAAGTCAAGAGGGCCCACAGCAGTGATGTCACCAGCTGTGGACATCATCTAACATGGACGGAGACAAGGCAACCTCGATGTCACCCAATGTCGACAGGGGCTGACGTCATCCAGCGTGGATGGGTTCAACCTAACCCTGACATCATCAAAAGTTGACAGGACTCATGGCGCTGAGGTCATCAAAGGCGGATGCCACCAAAGCCCGGCAAAGGCCTTGAAGCCCAGCAGGCCGCCCGGTCCAAGAAAGAAGACGGGAAGGACGGGGGGGAGGACGCAGAGGAGGAGGAGGAAGAGAGCTGTGGCCTTGGAAAGTGGAGTCCACCTGAGCCGGGCCCTCACACGGTGACCTCGTTCTTGCTCCCGGTGCGGAGGTGCTGGCTGGGGTGGTGCCCGGGGATGAACTGCAGCTGCTCAATGGTGCTTTGGCGGCGGGAGCCGAAGCCCTGGCGCCGGTTGGCCGTGTGGTTGCTGCCCACCTCCCAGGCAGCTTGGGCCGAGTTGGCGGAGGACGGGTGGGAGTTCATCTTGTGCCCCTGGTGGCGTTCGAGCAGCGGGGTGCCAGCGGCACAGATGTTGGTCTGGGACAGGGCCTTCTGGTGGCCCAGGCGCAGCTCCTGGAAGGGTCCCGTGCCCTGGTGCAGGCGCTCGGGCGAGAGCAGAGGCTCCTGGGAGTGCAGGACCTCGCGGGAGAGCAGCCGCTCGTGGGAGACGACCCGCTCCCGGGGGCCGGTGTAGTCGTAGGGGGAGGGGCGGTAGCCGTCCGAGAGGATGTGCTCCTGGGACATCACCCGCCGCGGGTGCTGGGCCGCCTCCCCGTAGCGCTCGTAGTTCATCTTCATGGCGTGCAGGGGCAGCGTGCCCCGCGTCAGCTCAGCCAGGTGCCGCCGCTTCAGGTACAGCTCATCCATGTCCTTCTCCGCTGGGGGGCGGGGCAAAGGCAGCAGGGGAGGGGGGGGATGGGAGGGGCAAAGGCAGGAGGGACGGGTCAGGGGGATGGGAGATAATGGACAATGTGACCAACTCTCCTTTGCACGTTCACAGGCTCCATGGCCGGACGGGGCCACTGTGAATGAATTCATTTCCCCCGCAGGCTGCCAGTCAGTCCTGGGAACCGATGGCCCCCCCCTAAAGGGGAAAGGCCCTGGGCCCCATTCCCTACCCCCCTGAGCCAGCCTGTCCCTGCTCTGGGGCCACATGGTAGCTGGCGCCCCCTAGAGGGAAAAGGCCTTGGGCCCCATTCTTCCCCAGGCCAGCTCTGGCCCCCGGGGCAAGTCCCCAGGGGTTGGTGGAAGTGGTGGGGTCGGGCTGTGAGCACCCCCCAGTGGCAGGGCCCCTGGCTCACCCAGCCTCTTGAGCGAGGAGTAGCGGCTGAGCTCCGACTTGATGGCCGACTCGTAGGACGGGGGCAGGTGCGAGAGGTTGTGGAAGGAGCGGGAGCAGGTGAGCGAGTTGTACTTCAGGCCCGACGTTGGGGTGTGATGCACTCGCCAGTCTGGGGTGGGCAGAAAGAGATGGGGGAGAAGGGGGAGGGGAAGAGGGAGTGTGGGGAGAGGGGTCAGGAGGGAGCGGGCCAGGGAGAGGGGGTTGGAGGAGGGGTGAAGATAGAGATTAACGAGCCATTTTATCTCCCTCCCCCCTACCCCCCGTTTCCCGGATGGAGGATTCGGATTCCCTGGGGCAGTTCGGGTGAGAAAACGGGGCCCCCTCCCCCGGCCCTGGGGCCCAGAGCTGGGCCGGCCGCCCCCCGCGCCACCTACCCAGCGTGGCGGCGTGGTGCTTCGGGCTGCTCACACTGAGGTGCACGTAGTTGTGGTGCATGTTGTCTGCAAGGCAAAGCCGGGTTAGTCGTCTGGGGGCAAAAAACCCCAAACCCCACCAGCAAAACCCAGCCCCTTAAAGGTAATGTGCGAGGTCAGACACCTCTGGGTCCCCCCAGGGCCGGATTAACCTTTTGTGGGCCCGGCACCAAACGTATTTGTGGGCCCCCGGGGGGGGAAATGGAGCGTGGCGTGGGGACGTCAGCCCCCCGAGCGAGGGGCCGGCCCCCCTCCGCCCAGCCCAGTGCAGGGCACTATTTACAAACCGGCTGCCTGGCCATGTGCTGCCGGCCTGCCCCTTCCCCTCGGGGGGGCGGGCCCATGTCACGCCATACAGCCCCTCCCCGCCCTGCCCAGCACCCCCCAGCTCCCTATGGCCAGAGCCCCCGCCGACCCACTATGCCCAGTACCGCCCCCAGACCCACCCACAAATGCACAGCACCCTGCACAACACCCCCCCTGCCCACCGCCCCACCACAACTGCCCAGCACCCCCCACAGAGCCCCCACTCCCATGTGCCCCAACACACACATCTACCCCACCCCCGCGCAGCCCAGCACCCTCCAGACCCCTTCCCCCACGCCCTGGCTCCCGGCCGCAGTCACCAGCCCTGCTGGGAGGCGACTGTCTGCTGGGCTGAGCCGGCAGCGCAGCCAGGGCTGGTCCCGGGGCCGGGATTCGCTCCGGCCCCTCGGGAGTGGCGCGATCAGCCAGGCCAGGGCCTGCCCCGGCCAGGCTCCCTCAGGACCCACTTGCCTGGAGGGGCCCAGCCAAGCTCCCCACACTGCGCCCCCATCAACTGGCTGAGACTGGCGGGGCTCCTGCCCCAGTCCCGGGTGGCTCAGCGCCGGGGGGACAGGGGGCCCCCCAGGTGGTGGGGAGGAAGCAGAGACTGCCTGGGGCCGGGGGTGCACTGGGGTCCGGCCGGGGGGCAGAGGGGATCTGGCGCCTGGGCCAGGGGGCTGGCGGGGTCCCGGGGCGCAGAGCAAGCGGAGCAGGCCAGGGCCCTTTCTGAGCCTGGGCCCGGCTCCAGGGCACCACTGGCGCCATTGTGAACCCGGGCCCGGGCCCCCTGGTGCTATTTTCCTTCTGGGGACAACAAAAAAAACCCAGCCCCTTAAAGGTAAGGTGCAAGGTCAGAGATTTCTGGGTCCATCTGGTGCTATTTCTGTCTGGGGACAAAAAAAATGTGGCCCCTTAAAGGTAAGGTGCAAGGTCAGACACTTCTGGGTCAGCCTGATGGTATTTTCTGTCTGGGGGACACAAAACTAAACAAAAAAAACCCCTCCAGCCCATTAAAGGTGAGGTTCAAGGTAAGACAGTTCTGGGTCCGCCTCATGATATTTTCTCTCTGGGGACAAAAAAAGTGGCCCCTTAAAGGTAATGTGCAAGGTCAGACACTTCTGGGTCCGCCTGATGGTATTTTCGGTCTGGGGACCAAAAAAAAACAAGCCCAGCCCGTTAAAGGTAAGGTGCAAGGTCAGACACTTCTGGCCCAGGGTCCGCTTGATAGTCTTTTCTGTCTGGTGACAAAAAAAACCTCAGCCCCTTAAATGTAAGGTGCAAGGTCAGACTGCCGGGTCTGACTGATGTTATTTTCTGTCTGGGGACAAACATCCACGCCCCTTGAAGGTAATGTATGAGCTCAGACACCTCTGGGTCCGCCTGATGTATTTTTTGTCTGGGGACAAAGAACCCCCCAAACCCTTAAAGGTAATGTGTGAGGGCAGATACCTCTGGGGTGAGCGGGAATATGGGGGTGCAGGGGAGGGATGGAGGGATCGGGGTAGGGGTGCAAGGGAATAATGGAGGGAGGGATTGGGGCAATGTGGGGTGCAGGGGAGGGATGGATGGAGAAATTAGTGAATATGGGTGTGCAGGGGTGGGGATGGAGGGATGTGGGTGGGGGTGCAGGGGAGGGATGGAGGGAGGGATTTGGGATGTGGGAGTGCAGGGGAGGGATGGATTTGGGATGTGGGGGTGCAGGGGAGGGATGGATGGAGAGATTAGTGAATATGGGTGTGCAGGGGTGGGGATGGAGGGATGTAGGTGGGGGTGCAGGGGAGGGATGGATGGAGGGATCGGGGATGTGGGGGTGCAGGGGAGGGATGGAGGGAGGGATCAGGGGGATGTGGGGGTGCAGGGGAGGGATGGAGGGAGAGATTAGTGAATATGGGTGTGCAGAGGTGGGGATGGAGGGATGTGGGTGGGGGTGCAGGGGAGGGATGGAGGGATCAGGGATGTGGGGGTGCAGGGGAGGGATGGATGGAGGGATCAGGGATGTGGGGGTGCAGGGGAGGGATGGACAGAGGGATCAGGGGGATGTGGGGGTGCAGGGGAGGGATGGATGGAGAGATTAGTGAATATGGGTGTGCAGAGGTGGGGATGGAGGGATGTGGGTGGGGGTGCAGGGGAGGGATGGAGGGATCAGGGATGTGGGGGTGCAGGGGAGGGATGGACAGAGGGATTGGGGGGATGTGGGGGTGCAGGGGAGGGAGGGATGGAGAGATTAGTGAATATGGGTGTGCAGAGGTGGGGATGGAGGGATGTGGGTGGGGGTGCAGGGGAGGGATGGAGGGATCAGGGATGTGGGGGTGCAGGGGAGGGATGGATGGAGGGATTGGGGATGTGGGGGTGCAGGGGAGGGATGGACAGAGGGATTGGGGGGATGTGGGGGTGCAGGGGAATGGATGGATGGAGGGATTGGGAATGTGGGGGTGCAGGGAAGGGATGGACAGAGGGATTGGGGGGATGTGGGGGTGCAGGGGGATGGATGGAGGGATCGGGGATGTGGGGGTGCAGGGGACGAATGGATGGAGGGATCGGGGGATGTGGGGGTGCAGGGGAGGGATGGTTGGAAGGATTGGGGGGATGTGGGTTGCAGGGGAGGGAGGGAGGGATGGATACTCTCTGGAGCAGTGTAATGAAGAAACCTGCCATTCTCCAAACAGCCACTGGGTGTCTCCCTGGGCCCGCCTAAAGCTGCCCAAGTACCAGGGTGCACCCCAGCAGATGCCTGGGTTCTCTCCCCAGCTCTGGGAGGTGAGTGGGGTCTAGTGATTAGAGCAGGGGGGGCTGGGAGCCAGGACTCCTGGGTTCTCTCCTGGCTCGGGGAGGGGAGTGTAGAATGGTAGGGAAGGCTCAGGGCCGGCATTACAGGCAGGGGGCCGCAAATGGGAAATTTGCCCCCCAAAGAATATTCAATGGGCCTCAATTCCTAGGTGCGGGTGATGGGGTCGAGTGCCCTCCAGTGCCCCCAGAACACCCACGTGGTCCCCCACTAATGAGACCCTGGAGCCTACCCTGGAAAATGAATCCACCCCGCATGAACAGGGATCAGTTCTCATCCCCGGGCCTGCGCCGCGCACGGAGCTGCAGCCTCTGAAGTCCCAGCTGCAGGGACCCAGCCCAGATTCTGTAGTAGCTCCCTGCCTCAGTTTCCCCCTCTGCTCAATGGAGACGACAGCCCTGCCTCCCTGGGTGTGTCAGGAGAAGAGCGGGAGGAGCCCAGACGCTATGGTGACAGGCGCTAGAGAAGTAGCTCAGTTCATGATGACCAGGGGTGTCTCCGTCCCCCTCCCGATGGACGGAAATACCCAGCCCCCGTAAAGGCACCGACCATGCCAAGCAGAACGAGGGCCACATCGCTCCCAAATGCAGCCACTTCTGGGGTGCAGCCACTGTGTCATGGCAGCACAAAGTGCCCGCTTGGGCCTGCGAGCGAAGTGGGATCCTGCACCCCACAGGAGGCGATGTGGGGCAGCAGGATAGAGTTAAACTGACAGCCCACACTGACCCCCGCTAGCTAATGTCCTGCTGGCCATGACCCCCAGCTGCTGGGACCCCTCCCTAATCCAACCCCCCCCGACTGCACTCCCCTCTCTCCCCAAGGGGATGGGACCCTTCCCCAATCCGCCCCCCTGACTGCGCTCCCCCAGCAGCTGGGACCCCTCCCCAATCCACCCCCCCTGGCCTACACTTCCCTTGCACACACCCCAGCTGCTGAGACCCCTCCCCAATCCACCCCCCAGCCTGCACTCCCCTGCTGCCCCCCAACTGCTAGGACCCCTCCCCAATCCACCCCCCAGCCTGCACTGCCCTGCTGCCGCCCCGGCTGTTGGGACCCCTCCCCAATCCGCCCCTCCGGCCTGCACTCCTCTGCCGCCCCCCACAGCTTCTGCGACCCCTCCCCAATCCACCCCCCCAGCCTACACTCCCTTCACCACCCCAGCTGCTGGGACCCCACCCCAATCCACCCTCTGTCCTGCACGCCCCTCGCCACCCCAGCTGCTGGGACCCCACCCCAATCCACCCTCTGTCCTGCACGCCCCTCGCCACCCCAGCTGCTGGGACCCCTCCCCAGTCCACCCTCAGTCCTGCACTCCACTGCTGCCCCCCCAGCTGCTGGGACCCCTCCCCAGTCCACCCTCAGTCCTGCACTCCACTGCTGCCCCCCCAGCTGCTGGGACCCCTCTCCAATTTCTCTGCTTCCCCCACCCCCTGCTTTAGATCCCCTCCCCCAAGACCTCGTAATCCCCCTTTAACAGAACATGCCTCAAGGAGGTTTTCGGATCCCCTGGGGGGGGGAATGACTCAGCCACTGCACCCCCCCCAGCCCTGCCATGAATGCTCAGCCACAGACACCCCACGACAGCTAGCACTGGTTGCCATAGCAAACCGCGATCTCCCATCATACCCTGCGCCATAATGCCTGGGCCCAGAAATCACCGGCTCCAAAGTACCATTGCCCAAAGATTTGCCGGGGGGTGGGGGTGGGGGGCAGGGAATGGGGCCCGGGGCCTTTCCCCTCCAGGGGACGCCGATCCCAAACAAGCCAGGCGCAGGCCTGTTTAACAGCCCCGGGTGCGACATGAGTTTGTTCAGTCTCAGCAAGCTGCCCCCCGGGGGGCCTGGCGGAGGGAAGAGGGCGGGCTGACCAATCCATGGACAATGCGCCCCCCTTTCCCCACAGGGGGGCTCCATCGGGAAAGGGGGCCTCTTGGTGATGGGGGAAGGTTGAGTGTCGGGGAGGGGCTGAACTGACTCTGGAGCTGACTAATCCACCCCTCCCTTGTCATCCCCAGATCTAACCCCCTAATGCTGGCCCTATGATACCGGGCCCCATGGCCTCCCCTGCCAGTAAGCCCCTGACCCCCACCCCTCTCCCTGCCCTGTGGATCAGCCCCATGGGTCCATCTGCCCTGATACCCAGCTTCCCAGTGGGGTGCTCAGACAAACACCCCCCTGCCCCCCTGCCCAGCTGGGAGATGATCGTGGGGCACAGGCTGGTGGGGTGACGATGACAGCCATGCAGCCAAGCATATCCCACCCCCCCCCAGCTCCTGGTTTCACCCCTTGGCATGGCCAGTGTTCCCCGTGGGAGGCAGGAGGGCAGGGGATGCACTCCGTGGGTTAACAGCCTGTGGGGCATGGGATGCGCCAGGGTGAGTGCTAGCCCCCCCCACCCCCCGCCCAGGATGTCCTAGCCCCTGGCACAGACCCCCCCCGACCCAACTCAGCTCAGTGTCCTTGGGGGAGAAACTGCTGGTTGTGGAGCAGCCGGGGCGCAAGAGAGGGGTGGGCAGCGATATGGGGGATACCCCAGACACACACCCAGTGCACGCCCCTAATGCGGGCACACACACAGTACATCCGGCCATGGGGAGACAGCGCCCAGCCCCCTCCCTGCAGCCCAGCCCCCCCTGCTGAGCCCCCTACCCTGCTCCCCGCAGCACAGCGCCCCCCGCTGAGCCCCCGCCCCACCCCCTGCAACCCCTGCCCCCCCACCAAGATCCCCACCCCACTCCCTGCAGCCCAGCGCCCCCCACCAAGCCTCTGCCCCGCTCCCCACAGCCCAGCGCCCCCCCACCAAGCCCCCCGCTCCCCGCAGCCCAGTGCCCCCCATCAAGCCCCCCGCCCCGCTCCCTGCAGCCCAGTGCCCCCCACCAACAAAGCCCCCCACCCCGCTTCCTGCAGCCCAGTGCCCCCCCACCAAGCCCCCCGCCCCCTGCAGCCCAGTGCCCCCCGCCGAGCCCCTGTCACGCTTCCTGCAGCCCAGTGCCCCCCCACCAGGCCCCCCGCCCCCTGCAGCCCAGTGCCCCCCGCCGAGCCCCCCGCCCCGCTCCCTGCAGCCCAGTGCCCCCCACTGAGCCCCCTGCCACGCTTCCTGCAGCCCAGTGCCCCCCCCACCAAGCCCCCGCCCCCTGCAGCCCAGTGCCCCCCGCCGAGCCCCTGCCCCACTCCCCAGTGCCCCCCACCAACAAAGCCCCCCGCCCCGCTCCCCGCAGCCCAGCGCCCCCCACCGAGACCCCCGCCCCGCTCCCCGCAGCCCAGCGCCCCCCGCCGAGCCCCCCGCCCCGCTCCCCGCAGTCCAGTGCCCCCCGCCGAGCCCCTGCCCCGCTCCCCGCAGCCCAGCGCCCCCCGCCGAGCCCCCCGCCCCACTCCCCGCGGCGCAGGGCCCCGAGTGCCGCTGTACCGACCGTGGTTGCTCTGGCAGGGCTTGATGGGGTTGTAGAGGTTCTTCGGGGGCCGGGCCGGGCCGTTGTCCTGGGACGCTGAGGTGAGGGCGGTGCTGTTGCTGCGCTCGGCGCGGGAGCTGGTCCCAGCCTGGTGCCGGAGAATGTCGACAAGAGCCCTGGGCGGGGGGGGGGGGGGGCAGCGCCCGTCAGACACCCACAGGTAACCCGCCCCCCCCCCGCCGGGGCACGGTCCCTGGGGCTGCCCTGGCCTGCGCCGCCGGCCTCACCACTAGGGGGCTCTGGGCCCAGACAGACCCTGGGGCTGCCCCACCCGGCCTCGCCACTAGGTGCTCCCCCACTGTCCTGCCGGCCCCCCTTCCCACTGCCATGCCCCACACCCAGCCCCACTCCCGTGCCCCCTCCCTTCTCGCCCCCAACTCCCCACACCTCTCCCCCCAGCTGCACCCCTCCCTCTGGCCTCCACCTCTCCCCTTGACCCCCGATCCCTTCCCCTCTCCTCCTCTCTCCCAACCAGGGCCCCCTCCCCCTGGCTCCCAACTCCCCCCTGCTTCCGCCCTCCCCCCACCCCAAACTCCCCCTGCCTCTCCACTCCCCCCTTCCCCATGAACCCCAGACACTCCCCTCCCCCCTTTCCCCATGGCCCCCGACACTCCCTTCCCCCGGCCTCCAATTCCCCCTGCCTCTCCCCTCCCCTCCCGCGTGAACCCCTGATACTCACATCCCCCCATGACCTCTGATACTCCCCTCCCCCCCCATCACCATGGCCGCCTGACACTCCCCTCCCCGATCCTCTCCCTTCTCCCAGTCATGGCCCCCTCCCCCGGGCCCCAATTCCCCCTGCCTCTCCCCTCCCCTTCCTCATTGCCCCCAAACTCCCCTCCTCTCCCCTCCCCCCTTTCCCCATGGCCCCCGACACTCCCTTCCCCCGGCCTCCAATTCCCCCTGCCTCTCCCCTCCCCTCCCGCGTGAACCCCTGATACTCACATCCCCCCATGACCTCTGATACTCCCCTCCCCCCCTACCACCATGGCCGCCTGACACTCCCCTCCCCGACCCACTCCCTTCTCCCAGTCATAGCCCCCTCCCCCAGGCCCCAATTCCCCCTGCCTCTCCCCTCCCCCATGAACTCAGACACTCTCCTCCCCTCCCCCATGAACCCCTGATACTCCCATCCCCGCATGACCTCTGATACTCCCCTCCCCCCCTTCCCCATGGCCGCCTGACACTCCCCGCCCCGACCCCCTCCCTTCTTCCAATCATGGCTCCTACCCGGGGCCCCAACTCCCCCTCCTCTCCCCTCCCCCTTTCCCCATGGCCCCTGACTCTCCCCTCCCCTCTCCCCCTTCCTCATGGTGCCCCAAGTCCCCCTGCCTCTCCCCTCCCCTCTTTCCCCGTGGCCCCCGACTCCCCTCTCCCCCTTCCTCATGGCCCCCCAACTCCCCCTCCTCTCCCCTCCCCCTTTCCCCGTGGCCCCAGACTCTCCCCTCCCCTCCCCCCCCTTTCCCCGTGGCCCCCGACTCTCCCCCCTCACCTGGGCATGTTGATCTCCCGCCCCTGGGGCCGGCGGGAAGCCTTGCCAAAGGCCACCTTGATGCCCAGGCCCACGGCCAGGGTGAAGCTGATGACACCGCAGACCACGTAGACGGTGCTGTTGCTCTGCTGGCGGGCGGCCTCGGAGCCCCCCGGCCCCCGGCCCCCAGGCCCGGCCGTGCTGCTGGCCTGGGTGTGGGCCCAGAAGGGGGTCTCCACGTTGGTGCAGCGGCCCTGCTCCAGCCGCATGGCCCGGTGCTCGCAGCAGAAGCGGTAGTGGCACGTGCCGCAGCAGAAGCGGTAGCCGCCCGTGGTGCAGTTGAAGGCAGCGTCGTACTGGCCCATGACATCGTAGTAGCCCTGGCACGTCTCAGCCGCCCGGCCCCCCCAGGCCCCCGCCCCTGTGCCGTTGCCCCCCGCCAGCCGCTTGAGGTGAGCCAGCAGGCTGGGCAGCGCCCGGCTGTGGTTGGCTGGGCGAGGGGCCTGGAGGACTGCCAGGGCCGGCCGGCAGCTCAGGGCCTCCAGGGCGGCGCAGAGGAGGACAGTCAGCAGGTGGTACATGGTGTGCGGGGGGACGACCCTGGGAGACGGGGAGCAAATGGGGGGGGGGCAGGGAGAAGCCCTGGGTTGGGGGAGGTGAGGAGGGCACAGAGGGGCCCCAGAAGATGCAAGTAAATGGGCAGCTGGGGTGTATGTGGGGGCACAGGGACGGGGAGATGGGAGATGCACCAGGAGATGGCACTGGGTGGGGGGTACGGTGGGTCCCGTGAGACAACCCTGGGTAGGGGGAATGGAGGGGCTCAGCAGATGGCACTGGGTGGCAGTGGGGGGGGGCGCAGAAGGGTGCCTTGACACGGCGCAGAGTTGCCGGGGGAGGTCAGGGCGTCTGGTCCCCGTTAGCTGGTTCCTTCTTGTGGTTATAAAAAATGGATCAATCCGTATAAAAGAATCCGAGAGAGAAATCTGCAGAGAAAGAGAGAGAGAGAGATGGGGGAGTCGGCAGCTATCACACCATGACCCCAACGAGCATAACGTCATCCCCACTCCTGGGACAGGCTCTTTTCCCCAGAGCCCCGGCTTCCGGAGTCGTGAGCTGTGGCAGATCTCTGTCCCCCAGAGCCCAGCGGGGGCAGATCGGGGGGATGGCCAGCGCGCTGCCCAGACACAGAGTCACCGAGATCAGGGCCCCCTCGCGCCGGGCGCTGCCCAGACACAGAGTCACCGAGATCGGGGCCCCGTTGCACCCCAGCACTGTGACACTCCTGCATCCTCTCTGCCATATTATAGCCCCTGGGAACCCCAGATCCGAGACACCCCTGTGTCCTGGTGTCTGATTCTTTAGTGGTTATTGATTATTATTGATTTCCAATGAATTACTAGTTTAAAGAGCTGAGCGATTGTAGGTGTCTAGTCCCAGCAACAGGCACAACAGAATCAAGGGGATTGAGGCTGGGATCCCCAAAGTGTGACATGTTGAGGGGAAAGCAAAACTTAAGGCAATTTTTAGTGCGCCATTTGTAAAGCCACAGACGCTCCAAGCCACATAAAAACAGAGCAGAGAGAAGGCAGGCGAGGCAATATCTGTTATTGGACCAACTTCTGTTGGAGAAAGAGACCAGCTGTCCATCTGTAGAGAGCTCGTCTCTGGGTCTGGGAAAGGCACTCTGCGTGTCCCAGCTAAATACAAGGTTGGGCAGATAGGTTAGCATCAGTGGTGAACGCACATTTAAAATGATCTCCACCAACGGGAGAAATGGTCTGAAGTCAACAGGATGGAATTCAATCAGGATAAATGCAAAGCGCCCCACTTAGGAAGGACCAATCAGTGGCACACATAAAGAATGGGAAAGGACGGCTTCGGAAGGAGTACTGCGGAAAGGGATCTGGGGGTCAAAGTGGATCACAAGCTAGATATGAGTCAACACTAACGCTGTTGCAAAATAAGCAAACATCATTCTGGGATTTATGGCAGGAGTGTTGTAAGCAAGACACGAGAAGTAATTCTTCTGCTCTACTCTGCGCTGATTAGGCCTCAACAGGAGTAGTGTGTCCTGTTCTGGGCGCCACATTTCAGGAAAGATTTGGAGAAAGTCCAGAGAAGAGCAACAAAAATGATTCAGGTCTAGAAAACGTGACCTGTGAGGGAAGATTGAAAAAAACAAACCAGGTTTGTTTAGTCTGGAGAAGAGAAGACTGAGAGAGGACGTGATAAGTTTTCAAGTTCATAAAGGGATGTTACAAAGAGGAGGGAGAAAATTCTCGTTAACCCCTGAGGACAGGACCAGAAGCAATGGGCTTACATTGCAGCAAGTTGGGGTTAGGTTGGACATTAGGAAAAACTTTCCTAACTGTCAGGGTGGTTAAGCAACGGGATAAATTGCCCAGGGAGGTTGTGGAATCTCCATCATCTCCACCTGCCTCAGAGATTTGCGGGACAATGGACGCCCCTCGGAGATCCACCCCAGATGCGTGGCCAAACACAGCCAGTTCATCCTCAGCCGTGACAGTTGTACATCCGACAACAAATGCTTGGTCCAGACCATGGGCACTCGCACAGCTCCCCCATAGGCCGACCCTCTTCATGGGCCGCCTCCCAAGAGAATTTCTGGGCAAATGCACCACAAACCCAATGGTGCTCCTGAGCTACACCGATGATATTTTCCCCGTGGGCAGATGGCCCAACCTCCCCCGTCCATTTCCACCACAGCTTCAACAACCACCCCTAGAATCCTCCCACACTAGGATCAACTTTCTGGGCACCACGGTCCTCTTCCACCCTGGAACCCGACAGACTACTAAATACAAGAGACCCATGGATCACCCTGGCTACCATCACAGATCCAGTCCCCACCCAAAACACACCAATGGGTCTGTTATCTACAGCCAGGCATTCCGATACTGCAGAATACACTCCGAGAAGGAAGTCCGGGATATTCACCTTAACACGCTGAAAACCGCCATCACCAAACAAAGACACTCCGCCAGAAAAGTCGATCGTATCATGGAACGGGTGAGACAAATACCCCAAGAGAACCTGCTTCAATACAGAAATAAAACCTCCTCTGACTGCACATGCCTAGTTAAGAACATAAGCATGGCCAGACTGGGTCAGACCAAAGGTCCATCTAGCCTAGTATCCTGTCTTCTGACAGGTGGCAAATAGAGGCTAGGGACACCATCCCTGCCCATTCTGGCTAATAGCCATTGATGGACACATCCTCCATGAATTTATCTAGTTCTTTTTTGAACCCTGTTGTAGTCTTGGCCTTCATAACATCCTCCGGCAAAGAGTTCCACAGGTTGACTGTGCATTGGGTGAATAAATATTTCCTTTTGTTTGTTTTAAACCTGCTGCCTATTAAACTAACACCCCACAACTACAACCCATACTTGATGGGGACCCCATTCTGAGAAAACTTTTCTGAACCTCCTCTTCTGGCCTTTCAACCACCCACCAACCTTTCCAAGCTCATCAGCAGAAGCAAGCTCCCCACAGACCAGGAACCACCAACTCAATGCAACACCAAACCCGGCCAGATCAACAGATACAAAACCAAAAAGAAAAGGAGTACTTGTGGCACCTTAGAGACTAACCAATTTATTTGAGCATGAGCTTTCGTGAGCTACAGCTCACTTCATCGGATGCATACCATGGAAACTGCAGTAGACATTATATACACACAGAGACCATGAATCAATACCCCCTCCCACCCCACTGTCCTGCTGGTAATAGCTTATCTAAAGTGATCATCAGGTTGGGCCATTTCCAGCACAAATCCAGGTTCTCTCACCCTCCCCCCCCCCACAAACTCACTCTCCTGCTGGTAATAGCTTATCAAAAGTGACCACTCTCCCTACAATATGCATGATAATCAAGGTGGGCCATTTCCTGCACAAATCCAGGTTCTCTCACCCCCATACACACACAAACTCAATCTCCTGCTGGTAATAGCTTATCCAAAGTGACCACTCTCCCTACAATGTGCAAGGTAATCAAGGTGGGTCATTTCCAGCACAGATACAGGCTTTCTCACCCCCCCCCCCCCCCGGGGACACACACACACACACACACACAAAGAAAAGGAGTACTTGTGGCACCTTAGAGACTAACCAATTTATTTGAGCATGAGCTTTCGTGAGCTACAGCTCACTTCCACGGTATGCATCCGATGAAGTGAGCTGTAGCTCACGAAAGCTCATGCTCAAATAAATTGGTTAGTCTCTAAGGTGCCACAAGTACTCCTTTTTGCGAATACAGACTAACACGGCTGTTATTCTGAAACACACACACACATAAACTCACTCTCCTGCTGGCAATAGCTCATCCAAACTGACCACTCTCCAAGTTTAAATCCAAGTTTAACCAGAACGTCGGGGGGGAGTAGGAAAAAGCAAGGGGAAATAGGCTACCTTGCATAATGACTTAGCCACTCCCAGTCTCTATTTAAGCCTAAATTAATAGTATCCAATTTGCAAATGAATTCCAATTCAGCAGTTTCTCGCTGGAGTCTGGATTTGAAGTTTTTTTGTTGTAAGATAGTGACCTTCATGTCTGTAATCGCGTGACCAGAGAGATTGAAGTGTTCTCCGACTGGTTTATGAATGTTATAATTCTTGACATCTGATTTGTGTCCATTTATTCTTTTACGTAGAGACTGTCCAGTTTGACCAATGTAAATGGCAGAGGGGCATTGCTGGCACATATCACATTGGTGGATGTGCAGGTGAACGAGCCTCTGATAGTGTGGCTGATGTTATTAGGCCCTGTGATGGTGTCCCCTGAATAGATATGTGGGCACAGTTGGCAACGGGCTTTGTTGCAAGGATAAGTTCCTGGGCTAGTGGTTCTGTTGTGTGGTATGTGGTTGTTGGTGAGTATTTGCTTCAGGTTGCGGGGCTGTCTGTAGGCAAGGACTGGCCTGTCTCCTGAGAGATACAAAACCAGCAGCCATATCTTCACCACTACAATGATCAACAGCTTTCAAGAGCCAAGGGTCTTGCACACGCCAGTCACAAAACGTGGTGTCCCCCATTCAGTGGGCCAAATGCCCCAGTCACAGCAATGTGGGTGAAGCCAGGCAATCTGATGCTTCACGCAAAATTTGCCTTGGCAAGGAATTGATACCGATGATCTTAAGTGAAGATGGCTAATAGACTAACCTGTCAAAGAAGGACACCCCAACATCACTAGGGTGAGTAAGTTAGAGATGGGCATTTGTATGAATATCCACAGCACCCATCCGGCCCAGATCAACAAGTAAGGGGGAGATCCAGACCATCAGACTCGTCTGCCATGCCAGGGACGGAGTAGGATGCCCATCTGTTTCGCTACCACCAGCTCCCCAAGAAGGGTGTGAGTCTATCTAAGGAATGGTACCAAATAGCAGCGTAATAGTCCATGACTGCAACATTTTACTGGACAGGGCTGTTGCAGCCATGTTGGTCCCAGGATATTTGAGAGACAAGGCAGGTCTGGCCATATAGTTCACCGGACCAACTTCTGACAGGGAGAGAGATGCGCTTTCACGCTGCCCAGAGCTCTTCTCCGGGTCCAGGAAAGGCCTAGCAAAGTTCGGAAGGGATGCTCCCCACGTCGCCTTGTGAACGCAGCGGCTGGGTTTCCGGGTAGGACTCAGAGTTGGGAGAAGGGTTCACCCCCAGGAGACATGTTTTTCTCCTAGAATAGCCCAACATGGTATCGTTTCAGTGTTCCTGCAATTGGCCGGTATCATTTGGGACAGATGCCACCCCCCCCAAATGTTGTCAGGACCCCAAAACTCTGCGTCACCATTGGGCCCCTTATGCTAAGGCTCATAGGCCTCAAACTTGACAATAAAGACTCAAACCACGGGCCTGGGGAGTCCTTGAGTTACCGTTAAATGAAAAGCTAAGTTAGGTCTCTGAGCTACAGTCCCTAGGTACCCCCAGATCTGAGACACCCCTGCATCTCTCTGCTGTATCACAGCCCCTGGGTACCCCCAGATCTCAGACACCCCTGAATCCCCTCCGCTTCATCACAGGCCCTGGTTACACCCAGATCTGAGACACCCCTGCCTGCCCTCTACTGTATCACAGCCCCCAGGTACCCCCAGACCTGAGACACCCCTGCGTCCTCTCTGTTGTATCACATCCCCCACGTACCCCCAAACCTGAGACACCCCTGCCTCCCCTCTGCTGTATCACAGCACCCGAGTACACCCAGATTTGAGACAGCCCTCTGTCCCCTCTGCTGTATCAAACTCCCCAGGTATCCCCAGACGTGAGACACCCCTGTCTCCCTCTGCTGCATCACAGCTCCTGGAAACCCCCAGATGTGAGACACCCTGGTATTCCCTCTGCTATACCACAGCACCCGGGTACACTGAGATCTGAGACTCCCCTGCCTCCCTCTGCTGTATCACTGCCCCCCAGAACTCCTAGACCTGAGACACCCCTGCATCCCCTCTGCTGTATCACAGCTCCCAGGTATCCCCAGATGTGAGTGTGACAAAGTGGGGGGTTTTCTTGGTTTTTCCTTGATTTCCAATGGTTTGCATGCAGAGGGGGTGGGACTCAGTTTCCCTGGGTGTTACTGGTTTAACGGGGTGATGGGAGAGGGAGTTTGTTGTTACAGGGGACCCGCTCGGGAACTTGGGACCCCAGGCAATGGCCTGGAGAATGGAGACCCCAGTGACTGGTGACCGGGAGGCCCAGCTCAGGAGTCACAGCCGGTCCTGCCAGTGGGAGGACAATGGGCTGTGAAGAGAGAACCCTGGTGAATTCCAGCCAGAGGGGGGCCAGCCAGAGGGCAGAAGGGGGGAGAGGGGGCCCAGGTGACCCTGTTTACCTGGAGAGAAGACAATGGACAGAGGCGGGGCTTGGGGCCGGTGAGATCAGATGCCCAGCTGGGAAGCAGGGGGGGGGCACTCTGGGCTGGAGAGAGGGAGTAGGCAGAGCCCACCTGGATGCAGGGGACACTTGGATGAGCTCTGCTGATGGAGGCCAGGCCTGAGGCCCTGAGAGTGACGCTCAATAAACCCTCCTGTTTTACGCTGGCTGAGAGTCGCTCCGGGCTAGAGATCGGGGGGCATTATTCCATCTGGGAGTGGGGGCCCCGGGGGTCCAGAGTGAGTGGCCTCCCTGAGGGGGCCCACGGCAGAGACAGGCGTGCTAAGGCTCAGAGAGGTGCGGTTCCAGGCGGTGGAGGGGCTTAACCCCCGAGAGAGAGTGGACCCCCGAGAAGGGCTGTCGCACTGAAGGGGGTTCCCCCCAGGGACCGCACGGCCAAGAGTAGGCACAACCTCGGAGTCCGTGACAATATGAGACACCCGGCCTCCCCTCTGCTGCATCACAACTCCTAGGAACCCCAAAATCTGAGAACCCCTGTGTCCACTCTGCTTTATCATTGCTCCCAAGCAATGTTCCCTCTAATTTTTGACAGGCCGTGTGCGCAAAAAATTTCTTCTGTGCAAATTGTGTTTCTGTGCAAATATTTGTGAACGCAATGTTTCGCTGTGTGCGCGGGGTTTAGGACGCACACACACAGCTTAGAGGGAACAGTGCTCCCATGTACTCCCAGATCTGAGATACCCCTGCGTCCCCTCTGCTGTATCAAAGCCCCCAGGAACCCCCAGATCTGAGACACCCCATCTTCCTCTGCTGTATCACAGCCCCCAGGAACCCTGAGATTTGAGATACCCCATCTTCCTCTGCTGTATCACAGCCCCCAGGAACCCTGAGATTTGAGATACCCCATCTTCCTCTGCTGTATCACAGCCCCCGGGAACCCCCAGATCTGAGACACCCCATCTTCCTCTGCTGTATCACAGCCCGCAGGAACCCGGAGATTTGAGATACCCCATCTTCCTCTGCTGTATCACAGCCCCCGGGAACCCCCAGATCTGAGACACCCCATCTTCCTCTGCTGTATCACAGCCCCCAGGAACCCCGAGATCTGAGACACCCCATCTTCCTCTGCTGTATCACAGCCCCCAGGAACCCCGAGATCTGAGATACCCCATCTTCCTCTGCTGTATCACAGCCCCCAGGAACCCCGAGATCTGAGACACCCCATCTTCCTCTGCTGTATCACAGCCCCCAGGAACCCCGAGATCTGAGATACCCCATCTTCCTCTGCTGTATCACAGCCCCCAGGAACCCAGAGATTTGAGATACCCCATCTTCCTCTGCTGTATCACAGCCCCCAGGAACCCCGAGATCTGAGATACCCCATCTTCCTCTGCTGTATTACAGTCCCTGAGTACCCCCAGATCTGAGACACCCCATCTTCCTCTGCTGTATCACAGCTCCCAGGAACCCCGAGATCTGAGATACCCCATCTTCCTCTGCTGTATTACAGTCCCTGAGTACCCCCAGATCTGAGACACCCCTGCCTCCACTCTGTTGTATCACAGCCCCCAAGAACCCGCATATCTGAGACACCCCTGTGTTCCCTCTGCTGTATCACAGCCCCTGGGTGCCCCCAGATCTGAGACTCCCCTTTGTCCCCTCTGCTGCATCACAACTCCTGGGAACCCCAAGATCTGAAACACCCCTGTCTTCCTCTGCTGTATCATAGACCTCAGGTACCCACAGATCTGAGACACCCCTTTGTCCCCTCTCCTGCATCACAGCTCCTGGGAAACCCAAGATCTGAGAAATCGCAGCATCCCCTCTGCTGTATCATAGCCCCCGGGAACCCCCAGTTCTGAGACACGTCTGTCTTCCTGTGCTGTATCACAGTCGCTGGGTACCCCTAGATCTGAGACACCCCTGTGTCCCCTCTGCTGTATCACGGTTTCCAGGAACCCCCGGATCTGAGACACCCCTGTGTCCCCTCTGCTGTATCACGGCTTCCAGGAACCCCCGGATCTGAGACACCCGTCTCCCCTCTGCTGTATCACATTCCTGGGAACCCCCAGATCTCAGACTCCCCTGTGTTCCCTCCCTGCCCAGTTTGTGACTGTTAGTGGATGTGTGAATCCACAGCAGGGTGTTAGTGAGGGGTGTGTATGTGTGTTCTTGTGTTTGCGTGGCTGGGGCAGTGCATGGGGGGTCGCTAGGTGTGTTTGTGTACCTCTCACCCTGTTGTCGGCACTCACCTTCTTCAGGACGTGTGGAGAAGCTCTGAGGGTGAGCGGGAGGGTTATGGAAGCGCTGCTGGCTTGGGCCCCCTTTCACTGGCAGAAGCAGGGCCCCACTGCAGGGGGGGCCCAGCCACGGCTGCAACACGGGCACCTCAGCTATCCCACAATGCACAGCCACCCATTGGCCATTTACCCATAATCCTCGGCTCCCCTTGCTCCCACAATGCCCCTGCGTTGGCCAATTACCCACAAGCCCCCATTGCTCCTGATTCCCGACAGAGCCACTGAGAAAGCGGAGATCCCTGGGAGGGGCAATTACCCACAATGCCCTGCTCCCGGCAGCGTGGCTATGGGGCAGGCATTCCCAGAATGCCCCTCGGAGGAGCAATTGCCCACAATGCCCTGCTCCTGGCAGCGTGGCTATGGGGCAGGCATTCCCAGAATGCCCCTCGGAGGAGCAATTGCCCACAATGCCCTGCTCCTGGCAGCGTGGCTATGGGGCAGGCATTCCCAGAATGCCCCTCGGCGGGGCAATGACCCACAATCCCCTGCTCTTGGCTAGTAGAGGAGGACGGGGCTGGGCGAGAGGAGATGCCCCCCAGCCTAGCTGCTCCAATCGCCCCATGGCTAACTCAGCACAGGGGGCCCTGCTTGTGGCAGTGAAAGGGGGCCCAAGCCAGCAGCGCCCGGGCTGCTGCACCCCGGAAACCAGGCAGGGTCTGGGGCTCACCGAGCCAGTCGCCCAAGCCCAGGATGCAAAAGCACAGGGGGTGGGTCCTAGATATGTGGGACGTGCCCACACCCACACCACCGTGCAGCTCCCCATGGGTTCTCCATGCCCAGACGGGTTCCCCGGCGCGGCTACCTCGGGAAAGAGACGGCACTGGGAAAACCTGGGCAGGTGGTGACCCTCATCCCTGCTCCCCTGTCAGAGCTGGGGAGAGAACCCAGGAGTCCTGGCTCCAAGCCCCCTCCCCCCACACCGCTCTCTAACCATTAGACCCCAGTACCCTCCCAGAGCCAGGGATAGAACCCAGGAGTCCTAGCTCCCAGCCCTCCTTCCCCCCAACCACTAGACCGACCCCTGCCCTCTCAGTATTAGGGAGAGAACCCAGGAGTCCTGAGATGGGCTCCTTGGCCAGGTTGTTCTGTGTGGGTCCCCACTGACACACACATCCCCACACCCAGCAGTGGGGGTGTTCCCTGGGGCCTGCAGATCCCTGAGGATCCTGCCATGGAAACACCCCCCCCCCCCATTCCTCATTCATCCGACAGCTTCCCGAAGCCCAAAGGATCCAGGCAGCCTGTGCTGTTTCCATGGCGACAGCTCCATGGAAACTGCAGGCCCATCCCCCACCTTGTCTCTTCCCCCCCCCCCATCCCCTTTCCCCTTCAGAGAGTGGGGGCGTGGGGGGTACACACCCCAGCCCTGCCAAAGCCCCACTGGAGCTAATGGGCTTTCACAGGGCTGTGGCGGGGGGTGATGGGGCTTCAGCAGGGCCCATCAGCCCCACAAGCAGGGGTCCAAGGCAGCTCCTGAGCCCCACAAGTCTGTCAAAAAGAAAAGGGGTACTTGTGGCACTCCTTTTCTTCTTGCGAATACACAGTAACACGGCTGTTACTCTGAAACAAGTCTGTCAGTCCATCCTCCATCCCCACACCTCTGTCTGCCCATCCCCACACGTCTGTCTGTGTATCCATCCATCCCCCACCCCACATGTCTGTCTGTCTGTCCATCCATCCATTTGGCCATCCATCCCCACCCCCCTCCATCCATCTCTCCGTCTCGCCCATGCCCCACACCGGGAGCGATTCCACCCCCCAGGGAAGTCGCCCCCAGCATGTGCGCCATCCCTGGCCCAACTGCCTGGGCGTTAACTAGTCAGCTGCAGGGGGCAAACACCCATTGACAGCAACAGCGGGACTAGTCCCTGAAGGAGAATTTAAGGAGGCTGCAGACTTCCAATACCCGAAGTATGTACACACCTGCACACACACACTCCCATGCCCTGCCCCACACAACCATTCACGCACACACACCTGCCCACACACACCGGTGCACTCACACACGGGCCCACACACGTGTTCCCCAGCACTCCCGGGTGCCTTAACGGACCACATGCAGCCCTCACACATGCACACAGACACTCTGCCGTGCACAATCACGGACAAATGCACACGACCTCTTGGCCATGCACCATCATTCACACACGCACCGACACACCACCGTGCAGAACCATTGACGCACGCACACACAGCTGCTCAGCCGTGCAGTCCTGGACACACGGACACTCCGCCATGCACAATCACGGACACACGCACGCTCAGCCGTGCACAACGGTCCCAATCTCCGACAAGGACTCTGCAACTGACAGTAAGGAGATCACAGGGGAGGCGGGATGACTGTACCCCTCCCTCGACCCTACACTTCAGCCCTGTATCTCGCCGCCTAAACTTATAACTGGTGCGCAAAGCCACCCATGGCCTACATCTTGGCAGCAGCAGGCCAAAGGATAACAATTCCCTAAACCAGCCGGAGACATTCTTTGTTTGCACATCCTCGGACAGAGATCCCACGTATGGCTCAGCAAGTGTCGCCTATTGTACCGACTCCGTGGCTAAACAACAACTGGCTCACCCGTGTGTTTGGCCTTGTGTTCCCTCCAGGCCCCCTGGAACATGTCCTGGTTCGTACGCAACGGCTGGGTTACCGCTAGCTAAAGGAACTGGTTGACGGCTCAAGGTAACCGTTCTGGAAGCTGTCAGCTGCGTGTGTGTGTAACAACCCATTTAGGGCGTGTTACTGGGAGACTAACTCACACCCTAACAACGTGGGTAGCTGTCACCACCGACAACAGGCCAAAGAAAGCCCCAGTGAGCGAGCATCCCAGGATCCTTTGCAGTTAAGCTAACTTTAAGGAGCAGCATTTTACTGAGCCTTGTGCAGATTTCACCATGGCAGCAAAGCGATGTTATAATGCTAGAATGCAAAGGGGGTGATGAATAACAGCCCCCCTAAAAGGGGGCTAAACATTGAGGTGTTGAGGCTGTTGGACACAAGGCAACGGAGAATGTTGAAATCAACCAAAGTGCAGACGGAGCCTGCACCAAAAGAAGGAAATGCTATCGTTCCAGGCCTGATCTAAAGAGGAATGAGGATATTTAATACCCTCGGCCGGGATGCAGGCTGGCAGAGAACGACCATCGTCCAGGACTGTCGGTGCACCTCTCTTTGCCAACCGGCAATCAATAAATCCAATCCAGGCGGATTTATCGAACGAATCCCACCTCTAAGCCTAGTGAAATGCCCGGTTATCAATGAATTGGTTATTGATTATCGGCAAGTGACCGATCGTTGATGAGTCGCTCTTAACAGTCGTTGACACACAACACACGTGCATGGGCGCACACCCGGCCACCGGTGTACGTTTCTAGGCACATACACACGGCACCTGTTTCCTTAAAGAGGAATAAACATGTCAAAAGCCCGGAAGATGCGGCAATGAGGGGTTGTTGTTTTTTAAATGGCTCATCAGCTTCGTATGCTCCAGCCAGGAAAATACCAAAGAAGTCATCTCGCATCAGTTTGACTCAGGGTATGTGAGAGAGAGAGAGCATTAGATGGTGTGTGCGCGTTTGTGTCTGTGATAGAAAATGCAAATAGATCCTGCATGGTGTATTTCCTGGAGGTCTTAAGCCAAGAATTACAAAGAGAAAAGCTGGATATATTCAGATGCTTTGGATTCATATTAAAAATAACCACAACACATACACGCAATATGGGACACACACACATCACTTCAGCAATGTCCACATAAATTGTCTCACACACACACACAAAGCGGAAGCCACACACAACACCCCCACAAAGCACAAATGCTGTGTGTCTCACACGCTGACACAAACTGGAGTGCACACATGGCCACCAGCCATGACACACATGCCCCAAGAGTCATCACAATCACATCACACGCATGCACACGCACACCAGGTCATGCACACAAAAACTAACAGCAGCAGCACACGCGCACCACCCCAAACCTTGACACACAATCAACACAAGCTTTCCATGCACACAAGCACAGACAAACCAAAAGCAGTACACACACAAACACACAAACACAAACCTTGACATATCCCCAACTCACACACACAATCAACAATAGCAGCACACACAATCAACATAAAGATTGACACACAACTGAACCCTCTCTCATACACACACACTCAGCACAAACCATGCCACACTACTCTCTCAATCAACACACCATCAACACATCCCTTGACACAAACCCAACTCACACACACAATCGACACAAACCTTCACACACACAACCAGCACAAAGACTGACACACAACTGAACTGTCTCACACACATTCAGCACAACCTTTGACACACATGCACACACACACAAACCAACACAAACTTTGACACACCCAAACACACACACACACAGACACAACCCAACCCCCAGCTCATACATACAATCAGCACAAACATTGACACACACTGGCTCTCTCTCACACACACACACTCAACAAAACCCTCAGGTTTCAGAGTATGCATCCGATGAAGTGAGCTGTAGCTCACGAAAGCTCATGCTCAAATAAATTGGTTAGTCTCTAAGGTGCCACAAGTCCTCCTTTTCTTTTAACACAACCCTCGACACCCACCCACCAACTCTCTCACACACAGCCCTTGACACACACAACTCACACAAGTGCACAACCCTTGACACACAGCCCAACTCGCTCACACACACTCAACACAACCCTTGACACCTCCCCCCCCCCCAGCTCTCACACAATCAGCACAAACCGTGATGCACACAACGGCATTAGCGCATACACACACACACAAGCCCCAGTGCTCATGCCAGCCTGCAATCAACGAGACACTCACACAAACACAAGGCACCCATCCTGTATGACACCCGTCTCTTAGCGGGCCCCCCCTCTTTGCCCAAGAACAGCACCCAAGAACTAAGCCCCCAGAGGCATCAGCTGCTCTGAGAAAACACACACACACACACACAGAGTTACAGCCTCCCTCCGTGCTTAATTTGTAACGAAAGAGGTGCCGGGGCGAGGAACTGCCGAGCCCAGAGGTGCCAGGGCTCAGCCCTGGCACAAGGTAAGCATTGCCCACCATCCCTCCCCTCGCCGTGCCCTCTGGGCTGTGGCTCATGCCGCCCGAACGCGCCCCTCCGCACCCGGCTCCCCTGGAGAAAGGCGCCCAAGTGGGGTGCCAGGCCGTAACCAGCACAGGTGGCAAATGGGGTGGGGTGGTGCCTTGGCGCGGGGGCTCGCTCTTACCTCGACCCGCCAGTAGAAAACCAGCTCCCGTTTACAAAACCCCAAGTGCCTTTACTTCGGCTTGAAAAATATCGCAGTGGCAGATGCAAAAAAAGATTTTTTTTTTAAAGATGCGGAGGGGGGGAGGAGGACCAAAGAGCCGGTGCCCAGCGCCCCCACTTCGTGCCCGGTGCCCCCTCGTCTAGCCCCGGCTTGGACAGAGGCCAGTGCCCCACCCCTCCCACCCCTCCTTTTCCCTACCCAAAAAAAAAAATAAAATCTTTCCGCACTTTCTATTGACACCCCCCCTCCCCCTCCACAAATCCTTGGCTGGGGAGGGGAAGCCAGCGGGTGAATTAGACATTCTGCTGGGGCCATGCCATTGGCTGGCCAGCCGTGGGATAGGGAGGAGGGAGAGGTTTTCCATTGGTTGAGGCCGCCCAATGGGGGGGTAATTACAGCCCCCCCTTTTTCCGAATCCCTGGAAATCCCCCCCACCCTCCGCTCTGCTCTCCACTCCCTCTACCCTAGGAAGGGGGGGAGGGAAGGTTTCATTAACAAAAAGGGTGAACTCCCAGCTTCTGATTGGCTGAGGAGTGGGATGCAGGAGAGCCTGATTGGCCGGGGCGGGTTGTCCGTCTCCATCCTTTTTGCAGCGTTCAGTTGGGAAGGGAGGATTGGGGGGCTGGTGGCTGGTTTAGCTTAAAGGGGTGGGGTTGATCGGGGGGCAGAGAGAGAGAAGGAAACTAGGGCGGGGCTCAATAGGAGAGAGAAGCAAGCAAGCAAATGGGGATGAAGAGATAGCAAGCCAGTCAGCCGGCCATGACCCTGTAACTTTTGGTGCATCTTGCTAACTCCCCTCCTAAGGCCCTGATGGGACGCCTCACCTGCAGGAGGTGCAGGAGGGCTGGCTCCTCCTCACAAATTAACCCTGGGCCCAAGATTAAAGAAAAAGAAGCCGAGTCACGGCATGCAGAGAAGAGGCCGGACCCCCGAGCCATGGCCGGCCAGCATGGTGGAAAGGGCGTGGGGTGGGGGGCTGAAACTCAGGAGAGCTTGTCACTCTCACTCACTAGCTATTTTGGGGAGATGCCGAGTTTGGCCGATGAAGGCACGACATTTTGATGAAAACAAAAAAACCCCCTAGCCTGCTTGAAAATTACCATGGCCCATGCTCCGTGGACTAAAAACTGGCTAACTGATAGATCTCAGAATATAGCTGCAAACAGGGAATTGTCATGGAGCGGGACGGTTTCCGGGGGGGTCCCTCAGGGCTCAGCCCTGGGCCCTCCACTATTCAACATTTTCATCAACGGCCTGGAAGAAAATGTACGCTCACCACTGATGAGCTTTGCACAACGATTGGGGAAAATAAACCAATGCAGCGGGTGGGTCGGCAATTCAGAGCGACCGGGCACAAGTAAACAACGGGTGTTTTAATATAGGTAAAGACCAACATGTCCACCTAGAAGCAAAGGACACCAGTCATGCTTACGGGCTGGGGGACTCGCTCCTGGGCAGGAGTGAATCTGAGAAACATTTGGACACCAATCATCTGACCCTGAACTCCCCACGTGTTGCTGAGGCCACAGGGCTAACACAATCCGGGGATGTGCAAACAGGGGCATCTAGAGTGGGCACAGACAGGCTATTGGGCCTCTGGATTTGGCCTGGGTGTGCCCAGTTCTAGTGCCAACCGGTCAAGAAAGATGCTGATAAATTGGAGAGGGTTCACAGAAGAGCGACGAGAACGATTGGAGCGACGGATTTCAGGAGCCCAAGCTAGAGAAGGTTCAGGGGTGACTCGATCCCCGTCTTCATGGGGAACAAATATTGAATAATGGGCTCTTCGTCTAGCAGAGTTGGAGTTGAAGCTAGACCACCTGCGCTTGGAAATCAGGTGTAAATGTTGAGCCGTGTGAGTAATTAACCATGGGGATACTTTCCCAAGGACTGTGGTGGATTCTCCAGCACAGGGCCATTTTTAAATCAAGATGGGCTGTTTTTCTAAATGCTCTGTGCTGGGAATTATTAGGGGCTGGTCTCTGGCCTGGACACTTCAGGGGGTCGGGATAGTCACAGCAGGTCCCCCATGAAGGAGAAACTGAGGCACAGAGAAAGGAAGCAACTTGCTCAAGGTCACCCAAAGGAGAAGTGGGAATAAAACCCAGTGTCTGGAGTGCCAGCCCAGGGCTCTACCTGCTAGCCCACACTGCCTGTAGCCCAAGAAGAACCAGACTTCTTAGGTGCACCCCAGAGATGGGCGCATTTGCCACACAATTTTAACAGCGAAAGGAACACCACGGAAACCTGCGAAAGGACTTGAAAGGGGATCCCCAGCAGGCTGCTGAGTCCCCCAGGAGTTCTTCCTCTTAGAAGGATGACAATCTACTATTGTGAGCCACTCACAGAGTCACTACTTTCCCTCAAGTGAGCAAGATGGCTCTTGTCAGTGCTGGAGGTCCCTGGTTCAAATCCCCCAGGGCCAGGAGATACTGTAGCCAGAGAGGCCGAGGATAAAAAGGGATTGGAGGGCAAGCTGGGGAGGGGGTGGGGAATCAGAGCTAAGGGGGGGCATTAGGGATTCAGGAAAGGGGGGTCTGGATCTCAGCTCCAGCCAGGCTCCTTATACCTCCTGCAGCCCCCCACAACTCACGCCAGGCCCCCTTCCCTGCCCCAACAGGCCCTTGTTCACACCACCAGATGGGAAGCGCGGACCCCTTCTATTACTGAGCCCAGCTAGGCAGCATCTCCCTGCCCCCGCCCAGCTGCTCCCTGTTCTCACCTCTCTACCCATCCCCAGGCCTGGCACTGGTGCCCCTGGGTTTGCTTACGCTCCCAGCTGGCACTGGGCTGTTGGAGACAGGACATGCTGCTGGCTTGCCCGGGAACGTGACAACATCCAGGGGTGGAGAATGGAGGGATGCACCCTCTAGCCCCAGGCTGGGGAGATGGGGTGCTGGGGGGGGACAGGATGGGATCAGGTTCCCCCACAAATCCAGCATCCCCCCAACGCTGACACTGACCCAGGCTTCCCTCCATGCAGCTTGGCAAGCTTCTGTGCCCGCCAGGCCTGGATAACCTTTACAGCCCAGCCTACAACGCCTGCGCCCACTCCAGCCCCCAAGGCTGCGTTGGCATAAACAGGCCAGGAGACGCACTTCATGCCAGCGACGCTGTTAACCCTGTGAGAGACCATCCTCACCAGGGCAACGGAACTGGATTCCCCATGGATGGGAATGCACAGCAGGCTGGTTAGTCTGCATCAGAAACCGCTGCTTAATTCGGTTCAGTTTGTCTACACGGGGACACTTGGGAAGGTTAATCCGGATCAACTCCAGGTCTGAATTCAAAGTGAATTTGTTAAACCTTATTAAGCTCTGGCATGAATGCGCCCATTCCAAATTCAAGTGTCCCGATTTTGCTTTATCTTCATGCCCTGAAACTGAACTAAACCTGTCCACACAGGGATAAAATGTGGTTTAACTCATCCAAATTAATTCTGAAAGTGGATTAACTGTCCTCATGACCCCCTTCTTGACAAACTATTAACCCTTTATCACCTTTTTCAATGACTTAGTTGAGCCATTTTAAATCCATGGGCGGATGCACATTCAGAATTAAAATGTCCTGAATTTTATTAATTTGAATTTAGTTTTATTCACTTTCAAAGTGAAGTGGCTGCAATGTGGTGCCAGGCAAGGGGTCCCTGTATAACAAGGCCAATGCCCTACCCCAGAGGGGCCGCGTCCCGGCGCCAGGCAAGGGGTCCCTGTATACCCAGCCCCCATGCTCCACCCCAGAGAGGCCACATACCAGTGCCAGGTCCCCATATACCCAGCTCCCACACCTAACCCCAGAGGGGCCTTGTTCCGGCCCTGGACGAAGGGTCCCTGTATACGCAGCCCCCGTGCCCCACCCCAGAGGGGCCGCATCCAGGTGCGGGGGCTCCTGGGTTGCTCTCGGAGGCTGGGGGGAGGGGAAGGGGCTGTCGCTGGAATCAGCAAAATGTTGCAATTTGCTCAATTAACCGATGTTCCCGGCATGGAACATAATCCTGTTGCCCTGGAGACAGCAGCACCACGGTAACCGGCTGGGTCTTTGTTCCAGGCCTGCCCCTGTCGGAGGCTGGTACTAAGAGCAATAGGAGTGTGGGGGGGTGTGGACATTGGGGGGCTGAGCACAGCTGCCCCCCCCCGCAGGGGAACGTGGGAGGGGGATCATAGGGGTGGGAACTGGGGGGTGATGGGGTGAGGGAAGTGGGGGAGGGACACTGTCTGGGAATGGGAGCGCGCTGGGACTGGGGGGCTGCTGGGGGGCACAAGGCTTTGAGGGTCATAGAATATCAGGATTGGAAAGGACCTCAGGAGGTCATCTAGTCCAACCCCCTGCTCAAAGAAGGACCAATCCCCAATTAAATCATCCCAGCCAGGGCTTTGTCAAGCCTGACCTTAAACATATCTACGGAAGGAGATTCCACCACCTCCCTAGGTAACACATTCCAGTGTTTCACCACCCTCCTCATGAAAAAGTTTTTCCTAATATCCAATCTAAACCTCCCCCACTGCAACTTGAGACCATTACTCCTCGTTCTGTCATCTGCTACCATTGAGAACAGTCTAGAGCCATCCTCTTTGGAACCCCCTTTCAGGGAGTTGAAAGCAGCTATCAAATCCCCCCTCATTCTTCTCTTCTGCAGACTAAACATCCCCAGTTCCCTCAGCCTCTCCTCATAAGTCATGTGTCCTAATCCCCTGATCATTTTTGTTGCCCTCCGCTGGACGCTTTCCAATTTTTCCACATCCTTCTTGTAGTGTGGGGCCCAAAACTGGACACAGTACTCCAGATGAAGCCTCACCAGTGTTGAATAGAGGGGAACGATCATGTCCCTTGATCTGCTGGCAATGCCCCTACTTATACATCCCAAAATGACCTTCTTGGCAACAAGGGCACATTGTTGACTCATATCCAGCTTCTTGTCCACTGTAACCCCTAGGTGCTTTTCTGCAAAACTGCTGCCGAGCCGTTCGGTCCCTAGTCTGTCCCCTTCCTTGCTAAGTGCAGGACTCTGCACTTGTCCTTGTTGAACCTCATCAGATTTCTTTTGGCCCAATCCTCTAATTTGTCTAGGGCCCTACCCTCCAGGGTATCTACCTCTCCTCCCAGTTTAGTGTCATCTGCAAACTTGCTGAGGGTGCAATCCACACCATCCTCCAGATCATTAATGAAGATATTGAACAAAAGGGTCGATCGACAGCGGACAGGCAAAGACACACACATGCCAGCAGGGGGAAGCACGTCGACACCCACACAGACACCAGCAGGGGGCAGCCCTTCTCTCTCACACACACACACACACACACACAGTGCCAGCTGATCACTGAATTGAAGGGTTTATTCCAGCCCTGCCCTGCTCCCATGTGCTTGGGGGGCAGGCCACGGGGTCTGGGGGCCGCAGGGTTAGCTGAAGCCGGGGCTCTGTCCCGGAAACAGGGAGAGGAGGCCGCTGTCCGGGGCTGGGTCCTTAATGAACTTCTGGATCTGGAAGGACAGAACAGAGCATGAGACGCCAGACTGACAGACAGGCCCCGGGCCCCACATCCCGCCCTTGCCTCTGGGGTCGCCAACTCCCATCCAACCCCAGAGCAGAGACTGGCTGGCTCAGGGGGTGGGGAACGGGGCCTGGGGCCTCTCCCCTCTAGGGGGCGCCGGCTCCCATTCAGCCCCAGGGCGGGGGGGCTGGTTGGCAGGGGGGTACCTGTCGGAAGCGGGGGTCGGCAGCATCTCTGACCAGTTGCAGGATCAGCCCCTCGCTGGTGGTGATGAAGGCACCGCTCTGCCGTAGGCGGGACAGGGCCGCCAGCCGGTCCACTTGGCTGGGGGAGAGAGATGTCACGGTGGCCATGGGTGGGGGGGCAGGGGTCCCCCCTCGCTCCAGTTCCCCACCACAGCCACACTGCCTCCCCCGCATCCCCGCCAGCTAAGGTCCCCACCCCCCCAACTTCCCCCCAGTCCTGTCTGCTGGGAACCCCTGAAGCCAGGCTCATCTCAGCCCCCTCCAGCCCAGGCCGCCCCCAACTCCCACCAAGTCCCATCTGCCGGGAACTCCTCCCCGTGCCCCCAGTTCCTCTACCAGCCAGGACCCCTGTCTGCCACCATCTCAGCCCCACAGCCAGACCTTCTGGAGGAGCATGCATCGGCCACCACGTGAACATCCAGTCCCCGCTCCAGGGCGTCGAGCGCTGTGCTCTGGGGAGAGGGAGATGGGTCAGAGCCCTGGCCCAGCCAGCCTGGACCCCCCATCCCCTCATCACAGCCCTGGCCCAGCCAGCCTGGACCCCCCATCCCCTCATCACAGCCCTGGCCCAGCCAGCCTGGACCCCCTTCTCTCCCCTAGGACAGCCAAGGCCCAGCCAGCCTGGACCCCCTTCTCTCCCCTAGGACAGCCAAGGCCCAGCCAGCCTGGACCCCCTTCTCTCCCCTAGGACAGCCAAGGCCCAGCCAGCCTGGACCCCCTTCTCTCCCCTAGGACAGCCAAGGCCCAGCCAGCCTGGACCTCCACTCCCATCCCCCCATCACAGCCCTGGCCCAGCCAGCCCGGACCACCCCTCCCCTCCCGCATCATAGCCAAGGCCCAGCCAGCCCAGACCCCCCCCTTCCACTCCCTCACCACAGCTCTGCCCCGGCCAGCCCAAACCCCTCCCCCACCCATCACAGCCAAGGCCCAGCCAGCCTGGACCCCCTGCCCTTCCCTGGCCCAGACAGCCTTGTACCCCCCAACAAACACTGACTCGGACTCCTGGGTCCTATCCCCAGTGGGTAGCTTCTCACAAGGGCACTGACCCAGACTCCTGGGTCCCCTCCCAGCCCCCCCCCAGCCCCCGCCCCCCCGGCTACCATGATGCAGGCCTGGGTCTCAATGCCACACAGGAGCACAGAGCGTAGGTGGGGCAGTGCCCCCAGCTCCTGCTCCACCTCCGGGACCAGCATGCTGAAGCAGGTCTTGGGGAACTTCTTCAGCCCCTCGGCCCCCAGCTCAGGGACTGTGGGGCCCAGCCCCTGGGGGTACTGCTCCGTCACCACCACCGGGATCTCCAGCAGCCGTGCCACCTGGGGAGTGAGGGGGGGGGCTGGTTAGAGCGGGGGGGCTGGGAGCCAGGACTCCTGGGTTCTCTTCCTGGGCTCTGGGAGAGGAGTGGGGTCTAGCAGTTAGAGATAAGCTTTATGGGAGGGGGTGAATGCTCAGCATTATCATGAAAGTCTGGTGATTTTTGGAAATGTGAAAAATTAAAAGCTCCCCCCCTACAGGCCCCACCCCTTCAGGGGCAGGTCCCAACACCTCCTAGACCTGCCCCGAAGGGCGGGTCCTGACCCAGGCTGGATAAAGCGAAATAACATGGAATTCCCACCAACCCTTCCCGAACTATTATAAATAGTAGAAAATATTTCACGGGGTGCTAATGACCATCAATCCTCCAGGGTTAGGCCGCCATCCAGTGGCCCGCGTCTGCAACTGCCTAATAGTCCTTTGGCCCTTTCTGCCCTGTTTTCAGCAGGACACCCAGAAAGCGCAACCTCCCCCCGCCCCCGGGGACATCAGCTGCCTCCTTGAGCCTCTTGAACGTCACATTTCCAAGGGCTGGACCCCTCACCCGGCGCTGAGACGCAGCCACCTCTGGGGTGGGATGGGCCCACTTTTTGACAGCTGCATAAAACCCTGGGGCAACGGGACAGTACCCCTCAGTTGTGCACTGGGGCCAGCCCTGACTGCCAGGGCCCAGCACCCCCTTCTGACCCCCCCACCCAAAACCCAGCACCCCTATACCCCGGGGGCATTTCACCTGCAACATGCGCGCTGCCACGGCCACGATCTGGGGGAAGTGGGCGATGTTGGGCCGGAACTTCTCCTGCATGTCGCACAGGAAGAGGATGCTGGTTTTGGGAAACACCTTCCCGAGCCGGGCCAGCGCCATCTCTGCCCCTGCAGCCAGAAGAAGAGGAGAGGATGGGACCGGGCGGGGAGCGGATGCCCCCTGAACGGGAGTGGCCCCGGCTCCGGCCCCGTTCCCCGCCCCCCCGAGCCGGCCAGTCCCCGCCCTGCGGGGGACTCTGATCTCTCCGGGCTCAGCAGCTCCCGCGGTTTGGGGGCCAGGCAGCGCGGGCTGGTGTGTCAGGGAAATACCTGCTTGTGCCCCAGTTAAGCGCTGGGGGGGGGGGGGGGACTCAGCCCGCCTGGTCCGTGGGGCGCGCTGGGCTGCCTGCGCCCCGGTTTCACAGGGTCCCCTGACCAGCCCATGCCCCTGCGGGTGGGTCCCCTGGGCGCCCCCGCCCCTGCACGCTCTGCCCCACTCACCTCTGCGCTTCCCCTAGACCACCCCCCCCCCACCAGCTGCTCCCCAAGGTCCTCATTAGCTGAACCCACCCTCGACCAATCAGAGACGCCCAAGCAGGGTAGGCCACGCCCCCACCACCTCCCTCCCCCTCGGCTCCCAGCCAATGGGAGCGCGCTGAGAGCTGTCCCAGCTGGCCAAACGGAACGTCCCAAAGACCACGCCCCCTCCTCCAGCCCCGCCATCCAATCAGGGAAGGGAAGGGGGTTGATGTTCGCAGAGGCTGGCCTGACAAAACTTTCCAAAGACGACGCCCCCCCTCCCACCCAATCAGGGAAGGGAAGGGGTATGATGTACACCGAGGCGGGCCTGACACAACGTTCCAAAGACCACGCCTCCTCCCTTTCTCACCCAATCTGGGAGGAAAGGGAGGGGATGACATAATAAGTCCCGCCTTGCTGAAGGTTTCAAAGACCACGCCCCCGTTAGCTCCTATCCAATCACGCAGGGGAGAGAGGAAGGAGGGCTGACACAACGTTCCAAAGACCACGCCCCGTTAGCTCCTATCCAATCACGCAGGGGAGAGAGGAAGGAGGGCTGACACAACGTTCCAAAGACCACGCCCCACCCAATCAGGGAGTGGGTGACGTCGGAGGTGGCTTCTGAAGGTGGGGGGGCTTTGGGGTTCCCTCATTGGGTGATGTTAGGGGCGTGGGTCTGCCCCACGGGGGTTTCCCAAGGGGCCCCCCAGCACCTGTCACTTTTAGGGGAGGTGGGGGGGTGCCTCCAGTCTCAGCTACCTGCGCCCCTTGTTTTTTCGGGGGGGTCCTCCAAAGCCGAAGACCTGGGCTGCCGCCCCTAGAGCCCCTGCGTGACTAGCCCTGGCTGTGGGACTCGCGGGGGCAGGGGCGCTGGGACCCCCATTCCCGAGCTCCGCCATGGTCAGACACCCCGGCCCTTCGTGACTAATCAAACCCATCTCAGAGAAACACCCACCTGGAGCCAGTTCAGACGGGAGCAGCCTCCTGCACCTGGGGAAACTGAGGCAGGCTGGGGGCAGAGCCGGGCACAGATCCTGGCGCACTGGGGTCCCTGCCCAGGGCTGTCCCACACCCACTAAGCCACCTGAACCAGGTTTGAGAGCCCCAGAGAGTTTCGGGGGCAGGGGACCAATCTGGCAGCCCAGAAGCACAAGAGCTGGAAGGAAGGTAGCCCTGGAGCCAGGCTGGGAGGTACGGGGTGGGGTCTGGGAAAAGCAAGGCAGTGGGGCCTAGTGGGTAGATCACCAGCCAGGGCCTCAGGAAACTTGGGCCTTATTCCCAGCTGTGCCACTGGCCTGCTGGCAGACCCCCTCCCTGCACCTCAGTCTCCCCATCTGTGAAATGGAGATGAGAAGGAAAGCTCAGGGGTAAAAAGCGGGAGATTTTGGACCTTTTTCTCAGGCAGAAAATCCCAAAAGCTCAGGGGAGGGGGGCAGAACCAGTTCTTGAAGCTCCCTCCCCCTGCCCAGGCCTGATTTTGGCATGAGAAGGGGGTGCGAAGTGGCGACCCTGGCCCAGAGACGAAGGTCTTGGAACCCGACCCGTCAGCCTTTTGTGCTCGGAAAAGCATTTTGTCAAACCTCCCGCCGCCCCATGGCTCAGCACACAGGGACCCCCGATGTGGGGGGCTGGGGAAGAGCCAGGGGGGCTCCCTGCCCATCCCCCTCTCAGCCTACTACTCCCCCAGCCCCTCAATCCCTGCTACCCTGCACACCATGGAGCTCCCCGCACCCTAAGGCCAGATTGGGTGCCTCATTCCCCACACCCCTGAGCCAGCCAGTTCCTCCCCTCCTCCCACCATCCAGGGCTGGATGGGAGCCAGTGCCCTGAACCAGCCAGACCCCTGCCCTCGGGCCAGATGGGAGCCCCCCCGCTCACTGCGTACCATCCTAACAACATTTTAGCCCAGAAAAATAAAGCTTTATTAGAAATTGTCCCACAGAAAGATTCCCAGGCGCTGCCGGGGGTGGCGTGGCTCAGACAGACTCACAGATGGGACAGAGCCCAACCCTGAGCGTGTAGCAGCAATGGGGCACCCCATGCCTGTGCCCCCCACGAGGCAAAGAAGCCCTGGGGAGGGGGCAGCTGGCATAACCCCAGTGAGGAGCTGTGGTAGGGGTAACTCAGTGCAGGGAAAAAGCCCCTTTAGCCTGCCCCCACTGTGTCTCCAGTGCGGGGGGGCGGGTACAAGGAGACCCCCAACCCCCTGGCTTAAGGTCAGTATGGATTCCATTGGGTGGTTTCAGGGCCAGGCTCCAAGCCCTAAAGCCTCAAGGAAAGGGCCTGGGGATCTCCCCAGTGCACAGAAGGGAAATTGAGGCACAGAGCAGGGGGAGGATCTAGCAGAGCCAGGGAGAGAACCCAAGGGCCAAGGACTCCACCCTACCCCACCCGCTTTGCATGTAAAAGGACAAAAGAGGGAGGGGTTCTGAGATGTGGGTGAAGCCTGCCAGGGAGAGCGGAGTCTGTGCAGCCAGAGGGGAAGGATGTAAATTAGGTGGCAGCAGGGGGAGGGGCCCTGAGACGTGTATGGGTCCTGGAAGGGAAGGCGGAGCTTGTAAACAATATTCCTGATGGCAGCTGCCATCTATACTCCTGAGTGTGACAGTGGCCCCGCCACCCTTTAAAGGCACAGAGGAGCTACAGTAGCCAGGCTTGGAGGTGGGGTCCCCCTGCTGCGAGGGAGGGCCAGAAGGTGGGACAGACAGAGCTGTGATGGGGGGGCTTTGTTGGGGGGGGGCATGTGGGGGACAGTCGGGGGGGGACATGGTGAGGAGGGGCTGGTCTAGCAGGGGCAGGGCAAGGTGGGAAGGGGAGTTTGGGAGGGGGTTCGGAAAGGGGGCAGGGCTAGGGGTTCTGGTGAGGTGTGGGGCAGGTGTCAGTGGGGGGCTCAGACTGGCAGGGAACAGGGGTGGGGGCAGCAGCTGCAAAGGGACATGGGGAAGATCCAGTAGATGAATGGGGTGGGGGGCTGGAGGGAGACAGGCCAATTATCCCCCAGCCCCCTCGGCAGCCACTGAACACCAGCAACTCGGGTCACAGCATCATCCTGACCCTGGGCAGCAGGCGGTTAACTCAGCCCCCCACACACACACATCCCCCCCATCAGGAGCTGGAAGATCTACCCCCCAAGCCCAGAGCTGGTATCTGAGTGTGATGGGGTGGACACAGTGGCTCCCCAGGGAGCAGACAGTGCCCCTCATAGGGCAGGCCGGGCCCAGCGCCTGCGACCATCACCCCAGCCTCAGGCCTGGACCTGCCACACAATGAGGTGGCTGCGCACCGAGCGGCACAGATGGGGGTTGGCCACCAAGAGGTCCCCAAATTGATCGTCCGTGTCATCCCCTGTGAAGGGAGAGAGAGAGAGAAAGAAAGAGTCACAGCAGCCCCAGGGGCGCCCCACAACGAGCGCTGAGCGTGGCCACCTCTGGGGTGGGGCGTGGGTATACGGGGACCCCTTGCCCGATGCTGGGATGCGGCCACCTCTGGGGTGGGGTGTGGGGGCTGGGTATATGGGGACCCCTCGCCCAGTGCTGGGACATGGCCACCTCTGAGGTGGGGCGTGGGGGCTGGGTATATGGGGACCCCTTGCCTGGCACTGGGTGCGGCCCCTCTGGGATGGGGTGGGGTGGGGCGGGGGTTGGGTATCTGGAGACCCCCACAGAAGCGCTGTTTCCCACCCCCCCCACGAGGCACGTACCAATCCGGAGATTGATATACCCCTCTCCTCCGCTCAGCACCAAAGCTGTGGGCTGCTTCTGCCCAGCCCGCTCCTCCTGGCTATTGCTCCTGGCCAGCGAAGGGTTAAGGCAGCCTGGGGGGGGGGGGGGACGACAAGCTGTTACCCCAGAAACTACCTCTAGGGAGCGCTCCAGGGCTGCAGCTGAGTGAGGAGAGAACCCAGGAATCCTGGCTCCCAGCCCCCCCATCTCCACTAGACCCCACTCCCCTCCCAGAGCCAGAGAGAGAACCCTGGCATCCAGGCTCCCAGCCCCGCTGCTTTAACCACTAAACCCCACTCCCCTCCCAGAGCCAGGGAGAGAACCCCGGCCTCCAGGCTCCCAGCCCCCCTGCTTTAACCACTAGACCCCCCCTCCCCTCCCAGAGCCAGGGAGAGAACCCAGGAGTCCTGGTTCCTAGCCCCCCTGCTCTAACAACTAGACCCCACTCCCCTCCCAGAGCCGGGGACAGAACCCAGGCATCCTGGTAGGTACCTGGGATGCAGACGAAGAACCGGACGGCATCACGGTGCCCGTGGTAGGAAGCCTGGGCGCTCTCCATCGCACAGTAGGGGGTGCTGGCGGGCGAGGGGCCTGGCTGGGACCCCGTGGCCAGGGGGGGCTCTGAGCGCCCTGAGAACTCTGAAGAGGGCAGGAGAGATGGGGAGGGTCAGAGCTTTGCGGGTGTGGCCTGCAGAGACCCTGCCCCCAGCAGGCTAACTGAGGACCCTCTGCCCCCCACGCCCCCATCCCAGTTGGGCAGGATGCTGGCCCCCTCCTCCCCCCCACTGCCCATGGGACCCCAGAGAAACACACACACCCGCGCCCCTCTCCCCCCCTCACACCTGCAGGGCTGGGCTGGCCGTGGGATCTGAGCCATGCCTAGGGGACCCCCTTCCCCCAAGCACCCCAACTCACCCGGTGCGAAGGGCACGGTCAAGACAGTGCCGCTGGCTGTGCCGATCCACAGCCGCTGGGAGAAGCAGCCCAGGGCCGAGACGTGCAGGGAGAAACCCAGAGTGTTCGGGCCTAGAGAGAGAGTCGGGGGTGATGAGACCCCACCCTGAGCCAGCCAGTCCCTGCCCTGGGGCCGGATGGGAGCTGGCGCCCCCCACAGGGGAAACGCCCCACGCCCCATTCCCCCCCCCTCCCCGAGCCACTCACCGAACATGCTGTGGACGAAGGGTGTCAGGTCGATCTCCTGAAGGGGCTGGCCCGTGGCTGCATGGAAGAGGCGCAGGGTGGGGTCCAGCCGCACCGAGACCCAGACTCCGTCGCCCGCCAACACCATGTGCCTCACCTGGCTCTCGGGGTGCCCGGTCACCTCAAAGTACCACTGGGGGTGGGGGGGAGCAGAGCGAAGGGCTGGAGGCAGGGCTGGCAGATCCCTCACTCCCCTGAATCGGACCCATAAGGGCACGCCGAATCCATCCCCAGCCTAGTTGAGCCAATCGATCTCCCAAGATCCCATTGGAACCCCATGGCAGGAGTGGACCTGCAAGATCACCTGAGATGACCCCCCCATGCTCATCCAAGGGGATCCTACAAGATCCACCAACCTCACCTGAGTTGATCCCACAGGATCCCATGGTTCCCTGAACCCCACCTGAGTGGATCTCACCAGGTCTACTGATACCACTGGGGTTGATCCCATGCAACCCCATGGATACCCTAATCTCACCAGAGTGGATCCCATGAGATCAGCATGTATATTTACTAATATCACAAGAGTTGATCCCACATGCTCCTGCCCGAGTACCCCACCCCACCAGAGTGGATGCCATGAGATCTACCAGTGTCACCTGAATTGATCCCACAGGACCCCATGGCTCCCCAACCCCATGAGTGGATCCCATAAGACCTACTTCCATCACGTGTCAATTCCCCCAAGATCCCATAGACCCCCCCCAACACAATCTGAGTGGATCCCAGGAGATGTACTGATATCACCCAAGTCGATCCCCGCCCCCCTGAATGGGTCCCATGAGATCTCCATATAGATCTACTATCATCACAGGAGTTGATCCTGCCGGTGTGCCGCACCCCCACCTGAGTGGATCCCAGGAGATCCCCAGGATCTTCCACTATTTCTAAGTGGGTCCCATGAGATCACCTCTGGATTCCATGATCCCTCGCTCCCTTCTGAGTGACCCCCCCGACCCCTCAACCTGGCTCCACCCACCCCCTGCACCTGATTGCTTCCCCACCAGCTCTCTACTGCCCCACCTTCCCCCCCCCGTACCTTCACTGATCCCCGGCTCCCCCACCGCCCCACCTCACCTGGACCCTGGCGCTGCGCGGCTCCACCACATAGACCCGGTTGCGGTAGCCAACCCAGACCTGGCCCCCCACAGCCAGCGCGCAGCGGATGGACTGGTGGGGGCGCCCCAAGTCCAGCAGCCGGGGGCGCTGAAGGTCCCAGCAGCCAGCTGCAGGGGGCAAGGGAGAGGAGTGAGTGGGGTAGGGGGCTGCGGGGAGCTGGGGATGGGGGGTCTGGTACTTACTGGCGTCCCGGTGGAAGACGACAACGGTCCCGTTCCCCAGTGCAGCCACTGCGCGGCCCTGGGCGTGGCTATAAGAGAGAGAGAGCGCGTGCCAATCGGAGCGGGCGGCCAGGCCACTCACGCCAAGGGCCACACCCCAGCATGCCCTGGGGCGGCCCAAAGTTTGGTGAAGGCCCCCAGCCCGAGGGTACAGCGTCTGCAATCACCCGACAGCCTGGCTCACAGCGGTCATGAGTGGCCACGGACCTCCGCCGGCCTGACATGGGGCGGGTCGCCCCGGCCCAACGGGGACCTGGGCCGCATAGGAACCCGTCGCCAGAGGGCTCCTGATGCCTGCCAGGAGCCCCCTGCACTGGGCCCTGACAGACGCGAGGGCTGGCCCCACGGGCACGGAGACAAACGTGGCGGGCAATCGCAGGCGCACCCGACTCTTAAGCCGCCGGCAGGATTCCAGAGGCCAAGTCTGGCTAACGCGGCTGGGGAACTAATGAGGGTCCTCTTTGAGGCCATTTCCCGGGCGAGTTTGACGCCCGATGCTGACAAGTCAGGTCACGACCGGTGATCAAGCTGGACATTTCTCAACCTCGATAGACGGAAATAGTCATCCGAGAGCTGGGTTGGGGGAGGCATTTGCTCGTGTCGGACCCACATCTCTTGATGGCCAATGCTCCCGGATCATCCTGGAGTCTCCAGGAATTTCACAGGAATCTTGAATTCAAGACTGTGTCATGGGATGAAACCTCGAGGAATACGGCCAACGCAACTGGGCCACCCTATTTGGGAAAGCTCCGGAGCGGGTCTCTCTCCCAACGGCAGCTGGCCCAAGACAGGATGTCACCACGCCTGGATTGGCTCTTGCCGACCTGGCCACCGACCCGGCCAATGCAAGAATCATTGGCCGACGCCCCCGTTGTCCCCCCCGGGCCCAGCCCCACACTCACACCACACTGTGCACGGCGTCCTTCAGCTGCACCGTCCGCAGGCACCGGCGCCAGTCAGAACCAGCTGAATAGATGGAAATGCTGGAGGAAGAGCATGACAGCTTGGGACAGCGCTGAGATGCGGCCACCTCTGGGGTGGGGCAAGGGGGCTGGTTATACAGGGACTCGGCGCTGAGATGTGGCTCCTCCGGGGTGGGGCGCGGGGGCTGGGTACACGGGGACCTGACGCTGGGATGCGGCCCCTCTGGGCGGCGGGAGGGGGAGATGGTTATATAGGGATGCCGCACCCGGTGCTGAGAGACAGCCACCTCTGGGGTGGGGCGCGGGGGCTGGTTATACAGGGACTCGGTGCTGAGATGCGGCCCCTCTGGGGTGGGGCGCGGGGGCTGGGTATACCCTCCGTACCTGCCCTCCTGGGTGCCCAGCCAGACAGTGTCTGTGGTGCCAATACCATCACTGTCCGCGTCCAGGGTCCCCATCTCCTCCTCTAGCTCTGGGGGGTCGGGGGCCAGGGGGTCTTCCAGGATCTCGGGTTCCAGCTCCATGCTCTCGGCACTGGGTGGCCGGTGACCTAGCAGGGACAGCCAGGTCCGTGACATGGAAGCTAGGGCCGTATACAGCCTGTATAACCTGCGCAGCACAGCATCCTTCTTCCAGGCCGTACAGCCCCCTCCAGCCATCAGTCCTGGAATATACAGCCCCCTCCAGCCACCCCAGTCCATACAGCCCCCATCCCGGTCCATACAGCCCCCTCCAGCCATCAGTCCTGGAATATACAGCCCCCTCCAGCCACCCCAGTCCATACAGCCCCCATCCCGGTCCATACAGCCCCCTCCAGCCATCAGTCCTGGAATATACAGCCCCCTCCGTCTACCCCAGTCCATACAGCCCCCATCCCGGTCCATACAGCCCCCTCCAGCCATCAGTCCTGGAATATACAGCCCCCTCCAGCCACCCCAGTCCATACAGCCCCCATCCCGGTCCATACAGCCCCCTCCAGCCATCTGTCCCGGAATATACAGCCCCCTCCATCCACCCCAGTCCATACAGCCCCCATCCTGGTCCATATAGCTCCCATCCCAGGCCATACAGCCCCCTCCAGCCATCCACCTCGGACTATACAGCCCCCTCCATCCACACCAGTCCATACAGCCCCCATCCCGGTCCATATAGCTCCCATCCCAGGCCATACAGCCCCCTCCAGCCATCCGCCTCGGACTATACAGCCCCCTCCATCCACACCAGTCCATACAGCTCCCTCCACCCCTCCCCAGCCCTGTGCCCCACACTCACCGGGCAGCCAGGCGGCACACAGCACATGGGTGTTGGGTAGCACAAACTGGGCCAGGACGAGGTTGGCGCGGGCAGCGTCCATCACCGTGACCTCACTGGCCGAGTGTGTCCCAGAGCAGACCCACACCAGGCTCGGTGGGGCAGGCTGGGGTGCCCCCTGGGGGTGACACACAGATGCTCGCACCCTGCAAGGCTGGCTCAGGGACCCAAAAGCCGGGCACCTATTGGGAGGGGGACCCCAACCCTCCCCACACTGTTCCCTCCCCTCAGGGGGGCGGGGCTTAGCACTGATTGACAAGGGCTTCCCAAGACTCACTGAATCCCACTGAAAGTCCCCTGGGGATAAAAAGGGGAGGTGCCCTGAAGTACAGCATTAGCTCAAGGGGCAAGGTCTCCCCAAAAGTTTAGGGGCTGCCTAGATTGAGAAGAAGAGGGCCAGGGCACGCCCCAAAATAGGCCCCCCTGTCTGTGCTCCACCCTCAGAGAACGGTGGGGGTTTGGGGAGTCTCCTGTACTTTGGGGGGGACCATCCCAAAGCGAAGGGGCAGGAAGGGTCACCAAATAGGGTTGCCGTGGAGGGGGCAAGTGCCCCACATGCCACCCCCGCAACCAGGGAGACATGGGGTCTCTCCCACATGGGGGGGAGGGAAGGGGTCCCCGGATCCATCCCTGGCATCAGGGAGCAAAGGAAGGGACCACTGCAGAGATGGGAGGGATTGCGCGCCCGACACTAACCGAGTCCCCGCCGTCTGTCCTAGGCACCCCCATCCCGACGGCACACCACAACTGGGAGGGAGGGAGAGAGCGGGGATGAGATGTCGGACCCAGCCCCACTGCTGGCCCCCCCAAACACTGAGATACAGCCCCTCTGGGGTGGGGTGCAGGGGCTGGTTATACAGGGACCCCTCGCCCAGCACTGAGATGCAGCCACCTCTGGGCTGTGGTGCCGGGGATGGTTATTCTGGTGTTTCAATACCTGTAGACCTTTGCCAGCTTAGTGCCAGCTTGGGGCAACAGGACCAGCCCTGACCGCCAGGGGAGAGCGTCCCCTGCTGAGCCCCCACCCCGCTCCCCACAGCACAACGCACCCCACCAAGCCCCCCAGCCCCACTCCCCGCAGCCCCAGTGCCCCTGCAGCCCCCCACCCCGCCAAGCCCCCCCCATCCCACTCCCCGCAGCCCCAGTGCCCCCAGCTGAGCCCCTGCCCCGCTCCTTGCAGCCCAGCACCTCCTGCTGAGCCCCTCACCTCACCTTGGTGCTGGGATCTTTCTGGTCCAGCAGCCGCAGCTGCGCCAGCATGGGCAGGTCCTGGCCCTCAGCCTGCTCCGCCCGAACCTGCAATGAGAGAGGCCTGGGCTCAGCCGCGAGGCCCCCCCGCCCCCCCAAACCTCGTCCCGACTGTTCCATCCCTGGGGATTTAAAGGGACAGTGTGTCCCAATCACTGCCCCTCCTCCACTTCCACCCCCACCCCTCCAGCTCCCGGCACCCTGGGGGACAATTACCTGGGGTACAGCCGGGGGGCTCCAGCCGTGAACGGGGGCCCGGCCGTGCTGCTTCCAGATGTGGGAGCGGATCTGGCGGTAAAGGTCCCGCTTCTGCTGCTGGGGGGAGAGATTGGGGGGCTCCCCTGTGCTGGGGACAGAGACACACAGACACTAGCGGGCACAGCCCTCCGTCTGCCCTCCTCCCGTCGCTGCCCCATCTCCCCCGCCTCGCGCTAGGGGGTGCCGTCCTCCACCCCCTCCCCTGTCCGGCGCTTGGGGCCGCCCGTCCATACTCACTCTGTGGGGGAGGCGGGGAGGGGCAGGTACCTCACAGTGGAGGGCGCCCTGCCCCCGTTGCCCCTGTGCTCAGACACCGGGGGCGACGCCGGGACCCGCTCAGGGGAGTCGCTGGGGCTGAAGAGCCGGTCGAAGCTACGCAGAGAAAACAAGCAGCTCAGAGACCCCGTGAAGAACGCGGCGCTCGCCCGGCGGGGGGAATTGGGGGGGACGGGGCGGGGGGGGGCGGTGGCTGGGGGGGGGTCATGGACGTACAATTTCCAGAAGGATGATTTCTTCATCTGAGCCGCCTGGACCTCCCGAGATGCTCTGAAGGGAGGAAACAAAGTCGTGTGTCAGGGCCGTGCCAGGGGCTGGGCGGGCCACCGCCCCAGCCTGACATGAGCGGCTTACAAAGGAGTTGAAATAAGGACCCTCGAATACCCAGCCCCTGCCCCCCATCCCAGAGGGCCTGCATTCCGGCGCCGGGCGAGGGGTCCCCGGGTCCCCAGCCCCACCCGAGCAGAGGGGCCGCGTCCCGGCACCGGGCGAGGGGTCCCCGGGTCCCCAGCCCCACCCCAGCAGAGGGGCCGCGTCCCGGCGCTGGGTGAGGGGTCCCCAGCCCCCACCCCACCCGAGCAGAGGGGCCGCGTCCCGGCGCCGGGCGAGGGGTCCCCGGGTCCCCAGCCCCCACCCCACCCGAGCAGAGGGGCCGCGTCCCGGCGCCGGGCGAGGGGTCCCCGGGTCCCCAGCCCCACCCCAGCAGAGGGGCCGCGTCCCGGCGCCGGGCGAGGGGTCCCCAGCCCCACCCCAGCAGAGGGGCCACGTCCCGGCGCCGGGTGAGGGGTCCCCGGGTCCCCAGCCCCCACCCCACCCGAGCAGAGGGGCCGCGTCCCGGCGCCGGGCGAGGGGTCCCCGGGTCCCCAGCCCCACCCCAGCAGAGGGGCCGCGTCCTGGCGCCGGGCGAGGGGTCCCCGGGTCCCCAGCCCCACCCCAGCAGAGGGGCCGCGTCCTGGCGCCGGGCGAGGGGTCCCCGGGTCCCCAGCCCCCGCCCCACCCCAGCAGAGGGGCCCGTCTGTCAGGGTCTCCCACCGGAGCAGCTCCGTGCGCCTCACGGCGTCCTGCAGCTCCATCAGCCGCTCCTTGTAAAGGTTGCGCTCGGTCAGCACCCGCGCCATCTCCGCCCGCGTGAACCGCTTCCGCTGTGAGGCCGGGGCCTCCACCTGCCACAGGAGTCACTGATAACCCCCAGCCCCCCGCCCGCCCCGCTGCTAGACCCCACCCCCCTCCCAGAGCCAGGGAGAGAACCCAGGAGTCCTGACTCCCAGCCCCCCCTGCTCTAACCACCAGGCCCCACTCCCCTCCCAGAGCCGGGGAGTGAACCCAGGCGTCCGGCTCCCAGCCTCCTCTCTGCTGGCCTGCTCTGACCCACATGCCTCCCAGGGGAGGGTCCCCTTTGCCCACTTTCTGCCTTCCCAGGCGCCCAGCGGGCGGCCGATGACTCTGTGTCTCTCCCTAGCCAGTGGGAGTCACTGGCGCCCCGATTTACAACCCTCCAGCCCCGTCTCCAGGCGGTCTCCCCCCCTGCCCCCGCCCGGCCCGTGGGTCAGCTGCTAGGCCAGAGCAATGGAGAAGTGAGAGGGGAAGCTCACTGTTCTCCCCCATAGCTGCCCCCCCTGAGGGTTGCCGCCATGCCTGGGGTAGCAAGGGGATCCTATGCCCACTAGAACCATGGATAGAACCCAGGCATCCTGGCTCCCAGCTCCCCCCCCCCCCCCCCCCCCCCCACCAACCGCTAGACACGACTCTCCTCCCAGAGCTGGGGAGAGAACCCAGGAATCCTGGCTACCAGCCCTCCCTGCTCTAACCACTAGACCCCACTCCCCTCCATCTCGTACCTCAGCATCATCACTGTTTTGCTTCTTGATTTCCTCCAGCTCCTGCCGAATCCTAAAATGAGGGGAAAGAACAATTTGGGGACAGAGCTGAGAGTGGGGAGCCCAGGGCTGCGGGTCGGGAGTGAGGGGCACCAGCAGAGCTGTGGGGAACCCAGGGATGGGCTAGCCGGGGCTGCAGGTCAGGATTAAGGGGCAACGGCAGAGCTGGGGGGTGAGGAGCCCAGGGCCGATGTTGTCATATCCTGGGTTGGGGGGAGGGTTAAGATTATTTTAGGGCCCCCAAACTGGCTTTGGACAATGGGACGAGATCTTGGGTCCTCAAAACCCACCTGTACCCATCACCCCTTTAATGGGGCTCAGACCTCCCCATCCTGGGTCAGGAGGGGTCAGACCCTGGTGTGTACCCCCTGCAGCTGGACGTTGGGGGACTCGGACAAGAGGGGGCCCCAATCCAGGTTGGGCTGGGGGTCCTAGGCCTGCGGGCTCCGGGACACAGAGGGACATGGAGGAAGGCGGTGTCGTTGTGGGGGGCCCTGTGACACCCTGTACCCCAAAATGACACCCTGTGCCCACATATTCAGCAGTTCGCTGTGTGTGTCACTGAAATACGACGGGAGTCTGGGAAACGCCCAGACCGGGCTCGCTGGCGACAAAGGACCGATCTAGCCTGCGACGTGCTGATGGCCCACGATCCGCTCGCCCCACAGGCCTGCCCCACAGCATCTCAGCAGGGCCCAGCGACCCCGCGACCCCCGTCTGCGCCGGTACCTCTCTGCGCCCACGGATCAGGGCAGGGGCAGTCGAGAGGCTGCAGGACCAATCCGGACCCCCAGACGCCTTGGAGCCGACCCCAAAATCTTTTGCTTTACTTTTTATAATGACCCTGGGGAGCGGGTATAATAGGCCAGAGGAAGCCACGCCTCCCCGAACCCAGGCTGTGGCCCCGCCCACTCCGCCTCAAGGCCCCGCCCACTCCACCCCAAGGCCCCGCCCTCGCTTCCTCTGCCCCCCCGAAGGCTCGGGCTGTAGCCTGGAGCTCAGAGCCCGGCTGGCGGGCGGTTCAGGTTGGACCGGGGAGGCCAGCGGCCTGGGGCTCAGGGCAGGTGGGGTGAGCAGGCCAGTGCTCGGGGTTCGTTCTGCCTGGGGGCGCTCAGGACGCTGGCGGGTGGGGGGGGCAGAAGGGACAGTGTCGGGGCGGGGCCTCAGGCAAAAGGGGTGGGGCTGGGGACTAGCCTCCCCAACTGGGGGTTCCCACCCCGCCCACGATAATGATAATTACGATTGTTTTATTATTTTCTCCAGAATTTGGATTTGGACCAAGAAATTTGGCACCTTGACCACAAAACAATCAACTCCCCCTGGCCTGGGGGGTATAAATTGGGGTCTGTGACATCAGCCCAGGGCCTCTCTCCTGCCCCACCCACCCTGAAGGCAACGAGAACACTGGGGGGGCCAAAGACGTTGAGCGGGGGGGGGGGGGGTTCAGCCTGCGTGTGGCTCGTGAGTGGCTTAGCTGGGTGTGTCTCCACGTGCCACGGAGCCAGGAGGGGTCACCTGCTTGGCATGGCAGGAAGAGAGCCAGCCAGGGGGCACCCCAGGGGGTCTGTGTCCCCCGTCCCCGCCCCCACCACCACCCCAGTCTCACCTGCTCAGATCCTGCTCGGTCTCACGCAGACGCCCCTGGCAGCGGCTCAGGGCCTCGGCGGCCCTGTCCTGCTCCCCCTGCAGCGACTCCCGCTCGCCCGTCAGCTCCTCCACCCGGGCAATGAGGTGTCGGCGCGCAGTGTCCAGCACCAGCCTGCAGGGGGCAACAGTGAGCTCTGCCCGGGCCGTCCGCACCCGTTCCTCTCTAGGGGGCACCAGCTCCCATCCAGCCCCAGGGCAGGGACTGGCTGGCTCAGGGGGGTGGGGAATGGGGCTCGGGGCCTTTGCCTCTCTCATCTGGCCCCAGGACGGGGACTGGCTGGCTCAGGGGGGTGGGGCCTTTGCCTTCTAGGGGGCACCAGCTCCCATCTGGCCCCAGGGCCTTTCCCCACAACTGTGAATCAAGTTTGTTGGGTCTCCACTCAGATCCCCAGGGATGGGGCTTTCCTCTGGGTCCCCCACACAGTAAGAGCTGGGGAGGTGCGGAGGCTCTAACAGGGCTGGGGTGTGGTGGTTCAGGGGACTCTTACCTGGTATCCCGGAGCTCGGCGTTCTCCATCATCAGGGTCTGCACGGCGTCACCTGCAGACAGGGGGAGTCAATGTGGGGGGGCAGGTTTGACCACCCCAAACCCCCCAGTCCCTAGGGCCCAACGCCTCCCTTTGCTCTGCCACACGGGGGCACCAGGGCTGGATCCTGGGAGTGAGACCCGTGGCCTGGCGCTGCGGGCATAGGGGGGCCATATCCCAGCCTGGGAGTTGGGGACAGTGCCCAGCTGGGCAGGGCAGGACCTGATGCCCAGGAAGCAGGTGAGAGAGAGACACTGGTGCAGGGATGGGGAGGGAAAGGGGTCGGGGAAGGGTGGGCACCAGGCCCAGGGTCGGCCCAGGCTGGGGGGGGGCGTTGAGCTTACCCTGCAGATCGGCCCCCTCGTCCACGTCCCCCAGCAGTTCGAGGCTCAGGCCCGACACCTCAGCGAACAGCGACTCCATGTTGCGTTGGGGGGTTGGGGGGCTGCGGGGCAGAGACACCCCCAGTCAGAGCCGGGACACCCCCCCCCGGATCCTCCCCCGCAGTGGAGACAGTGCGCTGGGGGCCGGATGGATTAGAACCAGAACATGGCAAGGGGAGGATATTTCCCCCAGCCTGTGCCTCAGTTTACCTGCCCGGCTGGGAGGTACATCTGTGCTGGGGCTAGGGGGCTGGCCACGGGCTGTAAGAGCCGGCCACGCCAAGCCGGGAATCGGACACTGCTCATGCCAGATCCCAACTCCCAAACTCCCCAGACCCGCCCCAGGCTGGATCTTTCCCCTGCTTCACTGCAGCCCCACGAGCCCGATCTGGCTGCCTCCCGTGCTGGGGGGACAGGAGAGGGACAGGCACACACCGGAATGGAGCCATGGAGCGGAGACTGGCACTGGAAAGGGGTCGTGCCCGGAATGGGAGTACCATTGTGGGCATACAGGATGTTCTGGGAATTGGGGGCTCCCCCGGTGCCGGGCTCATGAAGAGAAACAGGGGCTGTGGGGGGGATGTTTTGGGGCCTGCCACAGGGCACATTAGCCCTCTTACCTGGCTGGCAGATCTGGAGTGCGGTCCAACTCCGGGGTGGAGCTCAAGATCTCGGCCAAGTCCTGGCACCTCTGCAGGGAGCCTAGAAACAGACAAGTCAAAACTGCTGGCTCCCCAATCTGCCAGCTACCCCCACACCCCCGAGACAGCCAGCCCCCCCCCCCCCCGCTGCCCCCTGGAGGGGAAAGGCCCCATTCCCTACCCCCCTGAGCCAGCCAGTCCCTGCCCTGCGGCTGGATGGGAGCCAGCGCCCCCTAGAGGGGAGAGGCCCTGGGCCCCACATACACACTCTCCGTACCGTCTCTGGTGGGCAGGGGCAGCTCCTGAGCCAGCGGGTGGCTGTTCCCGGTGGGGCCTGCCCCGTCCTGCAGGGGGTCAGGGGTCCCCTCCACCGGGGCTGGGCCCGGAACCTCCGCAGCGCCCTACACCCCCCAAAACAGACACAGACGGGGTGAGGAGCAGGCCAAGTCAGGGAGAAGGGACTCCCCTCACTGGATATTGGGGTGCCCCCTCCCCTTGCCCTGGGAGAAGGCCTGGAGCCAGGTCACCCTGGTGAAAGGTGCCAAGCCACCAGCCCCCCATGAACAACGAAGGAGCCCCTACCCACTACAGCAACCCCCCTCTGCCAAGGTACTCCCCAGGGGAACCCCCTAATCCAGGGCAACCCTCCTCCCCCCCCGCAAATGTATCCCCCCAGGAGAATCTCCCCCATAGCTCCCTTCTCTGAACTCCTCCGAGCTCCCCACTGCCCCATAGATACCCCCTCAGGGGGTAGAGGGGTCAGCCCAGCAGCCCATCTCGCCCTCAGCAACTCACTGCACAAATGCGGGGGACCCACCTTGGGGGGTCCGGGGCAGCCAGGGTCCGAGGTGCTGGGGAGAAACAGGGGAGGCCAGTGGGGGTTGGACGCAGCACTGGGGGGAGAAGTCAAAGGTCAGACATTCGCCACGGTACCCCCCCACACCCTGCCTGAGCCCCCTCCCTGTGGGTCGAGCTGCCCTCCCTCCCTGGTGCCTACCCCCTGAGCTCCCAACACACCCTGGCACCCCCACAGAGCCTCCCCAGCTTCCCAGTCCCCCCCCTCCAGAGCCCCCTCCCTATCACACACCGTCCCCCTCTCTCCCCGGCACAGCACTCCCCCCCAGACCCCTCCCGGCTCTCTGCAACCCAGCGCCCCCCTGCTGAGCCCCCCCTCCTCACAGCACAGTGCCCCCCCAGCCCCTTTGCCACCCCCTGTGACTAATACCTGCTGGGCTGGGGGGCCACAGGGGCAGGGGGTGGCACCGTCAGGGCCTTCAGCTCCTTGTAGCTCTGAACCATCTGCCAATGACAAGGGGGTGGGGGCTAGTGCCCCTCATGGACAACACGCTCGCCCTCCCCCCGACCCCACCCCTAACGTGACCCAATCCTGCGGGGCGACGTCCAGCCACAAGGGGGCACCAGGAGGGGCAGTGACGGGGGCGGCTGGGAGGGCCAGCAGGGGCAGGTGTAGGGATCCATGGGGGGCAGGGCTAGCATGGGGCAGCTGGGGGGGAGCAGCCAAGGGTGGGCCATGGGGCGTGGGGCCAGTAGGAGTCATGGGATCCCGGGACCAGCAGGGGGCAGCTGTGGGGATGGGGCCAGCAGGGGGTGGCCGTGGGGGCCGGGGGGGTCTCACCTTGCCGTGGGTCTGGGCCAGGGCTGACAGCTCCTTGAGCAAGGCAATTTTCTGTTCCTCCAAGCTGGCCACTGCCGGGGGTGGGGGGAAGAGAAGCGAGTGACCCCCCCCCCATCCTGAGTCTGCAGGGACCCAGCCCCCATTGCTGTCCCCTGCCCCCAGCCAGTCCCCATGCTGCCACCAACCCTCTCAGAGTAAGGGGGCGGGGCCAGTGAGGGGGCAGGGCCTCACCCTGTGCCTCTTGGCACTGGAACCCCCCCTTTTCTGACACAGCCCACACCCACCCACCACCCCGGTCTTGGGGAGCCGGAAAAACCCGTCGGGGAGACGCCAGGGCCCAAGCTGCTGCTGTTTGATCTCATCTGGTCTCAGTTACCGAGGCTGCTTTGTTATTGTAGGGTCTCCGGGGATCCCCGCTTTGTTACTGTAGGGTTTCTAGGTGGATGCTTAGAGCCCTCCCAAGTTCACACCCACGACACACGCATCACAGACTGTGAAATCTGGTCCCCCTGCGTGAAATCTGGTCTTTTGTCTGCTTTCACCCACAAAATTTATGATTTTAAAAATCCTATGACCATGAAATTGACCAAAATGGACCCTGATTTTGGTAGGGCCCTAAATATGCCGAGACACCAGTGGGGGGAGCCTCCCCCCAGAGTCCCCCTCCTGTTGATCCCACAGCCCCTTGGATGCCCCCCAGCCCTGGCACTGTCCCCCCCGGGCTCCCTCACCACCCTCTGTTTCTTCCCTGACCCCAGCCCTGCGACCCCCCAGCGCCTCCGGCCCGCTCTCCGGCCCTCACACTGGTCCGCGTAGCTTCGGGCCTTGTCCTCCAGCCGCCGGCTCTGCCCGTCCAGCCGGCTCAGCGCCGCCCTGTGACCCTTGCGCTCCTGCTCCACCGCGTCCTCCAGCTCCATGTAGCGCTGCAGAGAACAGGCCACTGGCAGCGAACCCAAGAGTCCGGGCGCCAGACTGCATCGGAACCAGGGGCGCCGTGCAGGGGCGGGCTGCGGGTCAGGATCCAGGGGCACCGTACAGGAGGGGGCTGCGGCTCGGGATCCAGGGGCGCCGTGCGGGGGGGGGCTGCGGGCCGGGATCCAGGGGCGCCGTGCGGGGGGGGGCTGCGGGCCGGGATCCAGGGGCGCCGTGCGGGGGGGGGCTGCGGGCCGGGATCCAGGGGCGCCGTGCGGGGGGGGGCTGCGGGCCGGGATCCAGGGGCGCCGTGCGGGGGGGGGCTGCGGGCCGGGATCCAGGGGCGCCGTGCGGCGGGGGGCTGCGGGCCAGGATTGAGGAGCTATGTGGGGGATGGGGTGGAGGGGCTGCAGGTCTGTATCGAGGGGCACCATGCGGGGGATGGGGTGGGGGGTTGTGGGTTGGGACTGGGGAGCACCACACAGGGGGGCTGCGGGTCAGGATTTAGGGGTGCTGGTCAGGAGACGGGGTGGGGGGCTGTGGGTCCAGATCAGGGGGCACCATGCTGTGGATCAAGATTGAGGGGCGCCATGTGGTGGATGGGGTGGGGGGCTGCGGGTCGGGATTGGGGGACGCTGGGCAGGGGATGGGGTGGGGGGCTGCGGGTCCGGCTCAGGGGGCACCTCACCTCCTCGGCTCTCTTGCGCCCGGCCCGCTCCCGCTCGTACTGGCCCAGGAGCCCGAGCTGGTCGTCCCGCAGCAGCTCCAGCGCCTCATCCCGCTCCCGGATCTGCCCACCGGCTCGCTCCAGAGCCTCCAGCACTGAGACCAGCTGGGGCAGCAGCCCGGCCACTGCCCCCCGCCCGTAGGCCCCCACTAGCCGCTCCAGCTCTCCATACAGCCCCGCGGCCAGCCCCGAAACCAGCTCTTCGCAGAGCGCAGGGGAGGCCGACTCCCCTTCCTCCCTGAAAATCTCCTCCATGCCCTGCTCCCCTCCCCTGGAGCCCCCTTCCCCCGTCTTCCAAAGGCAGCCTGCCCTCTTGCACCCCAATCAGGGGATCCAGGCACCTCCCCTCTAGCTCTGACCAACGGGGGACCCCTCTGTTTCCCAGGCTCTTAAACACCCCCCCACTGCCCCCAGAAGGGGCCAAAGCCAGAGGTGGGGCACCCGGGGGCGTGAGGGGAGTCCTGGGGCGGGGGGGTGTGTGGAAGTGTGATGGGGGGGATCCTGGAGAATGCAGGGTATCTAGGGGAAAACGTTTTTTAAAAGTTTTCACACACCCCCAAATTGGGTTATTTTGGGGGGGGCCAAAGTTTAAAAAAAATCAGCGATTTTAAAAAATGGGGGGCAGCGAGGTGGGGGGGGTCAGGTTCAGTTAACTGGATGGGGGGGTTCGTGAGAATCAAAGTCACTCACCAGACCTCTTTGAGGGAGCTCAATAGGGGGCAGAATTCCTGATTTCCAGAGGTCTGGGGTTGGGGGGTTCAGGGTGTGTGTGTGGGGGGGTCCCAACTGGATTTCTGAGTGGGAACGTAACGGGGGGCCTAGCCGCTCCCTCCTGCTCCCTGCCCTCCCACACTTCCCCTTTTGATTCCCAATGCGGCGGAAGGGTTACAGTTGAACTCCCCGCCGCCGGACTGGACAAGGGGGGACGGGACACCCCGACTTTATAAATTCGGGAACCCCTCCACGTGGCAACCCCGCCCCCGAAACACGGAAGTTTCCACCTCGGAGATCAGAAGGGGAGAAAAGTTTTCTCTCCCCGCCCCCTGGGAAATGGGGGGTGAATCTGAGGTGTGGGGGGTAGATCCCAGCCGGGGGGGCAGATCTGGGAGACAGTGGATCCCCCCACACCCTCCTCTGCCCCCCACACCCAGCCCCCCACACGCCGGGGAGCTAAAGCAGATGGGGGTCGCTCCCCAACACAGGAAGAGGTTTAGGGTCAAGGATTCCCGCCCCCCAACCCAACCCAACCCAACCCAACCCCCTCCCCGGCGCCCCGCCCCGGCACCGGGCTCTGTCCGTCGCTCTGTCCAGGCGCCCCCGACCCACGTGGGGGAGCTGCCAACTACCCGGCTCCAGCTGGTCTCAGGGTTCTAGACCCGCCCCGCGGACCCTTGGGGGGTGAGAGGGCGGGGCGCAGAGGGCAACGGGCGTTCGGAGTGGCCAATGGGGATTGGAGGAAGCGCCCCGGAAGGCCAATGAGGAGGGACCAGCTCGGAGGGGGGGGGATTAACCTTGGATCATATGATGTGGGGATCACATGAGCCTGCGGCTGGGACAACTGGAGCTGCGGGGAGAAGTGGGGCTGGGTTGCTGGAAGGTCGAATGGGGGGATGGGCAGGGGGCAGGTGGGGGGAGGCTCGGGGGGATGGGCAGGGGGCAGGTGAGGGAGGCTCTGGGGGGATGGACAGATGGGGGGAGGTTCTAGGAAAGATGAGCAGGGGGCAGGTGGAGGGAGGCTCTGGGGAGATGGGCAGGGGGCAGGTGGTGGGAGCCTCTGGGGGGATGGGCAGGGGGCAGGTGTGGGGAGGCTCGGGGGGATGGGTAGGGGGCAGGTGAGGGAGGCTCTGGGGGGATGGACAGATGGGGGGAGGTTCTAGGAAAGATGAGCAGGGGGCAGGTGGGGGGAGGCTCTGGGGGGATGGGCAGGGGGCAGGTGGGGGGAGACTCTGGGGGGATGGGCAGGGTGCAGGTGGGGGGAGGCTCTGGGGGGATGAGCAGGTGGTGGGAGGCTCTGGGGGGGATGAGTAGGGGGCAGGTGAGGGAGGCTCTGGGGGGATGGGCAGGTTGGGGGAGGTTCTGGGGGGTTGGGTAGGTGGGGGGAGGTTCTGGGAGGATGGGTGGGGTGGGGTTGTGGTTTTTCTCCCTGGCTCCTAGCGGACCCCTCCCAGCTCAGTACCGGATCCGATCCTCCCCCCTGCAGGTCTGCAGACTTTCCAGCCCAGCTCTGGATTTCCCAGCTGTTCCCTGGCTCTGCAGTGGGTCAGAACCAGGCCCGCCCCAGCTCCGCCCTGCCCCACCCGGATCCCTGTCTGTATTCCGGGCCAGACCCAAAACTTCCCTGGCTGAAGCCCCTGATGCTCCGGCAACACCTGATCCCTCCCTATGTACCAGGCTGGAACCAGATCCCCAGGTCCAAAAACTCATTAGCCCGGCTCTAGACCGGGGGGGAGGGGTGTCCCTAGGGCTATGGAGCAGGAGTCTGTGCCAGCGGTTGCCCCCCCAACCCTCACCCATGAAGATGCAAGAGCCCCCCTTCCCGCCCAATCAAGACACCGGCATTCCTTGTCCATCCACTTAGGATTTTATTTCAAAACGGTATTTCTTTTCCACGTTCTTTTTCTTTTTAAAGCTTTTTTAAAAAAGGAGTAAATCGCTGGCTCAATAAATAAGGTGAACGTGACCCAAATAATAACAATAATTAATAATTAGCCAAACAACCCAATCTTGGCATAGATAATAAATTAAATAATTTAAAACAGCAACGTCCAATGGATTTATAAATAGCGTGAGGGTGGAGTGACCCAAAGCAAGGGCATAAATACAGAGATGGGGGGGCGGTTATATGGAAATACGGCCCAGCTACGGGATCCGGGATGGTAGGGGGTAAACATCTGTAGGGGAACTTTGTGTCTGGGCAGCGCCCTGGCCTGATGGGACCCTGATCTCAGTGACTTTGTGTCTGGGATCTCCCCTCCCAGAGCCAGGGAGAGAACCCAGGAGTCCTGGCTCCCAGCCCCCTGCTCTAACCACTGGACCCCACTTCCCTCCCACAGCTGGGGAGAGAACCCAGGAGTCCTGCTCTCTTCTGCTTTTTCGCCATTAACTCTGCAGGGCCAGCAGTATCTGTGACTGTGGTGAACTTCCGGAGCACAGTGCCGCAGGCTTTCCAGGGCCGGCTCAGGCATGAGAGCGGCTCTTGCGCTGTCCTCACCCCGGACAGCAATAAATTCCCCCCCCCCACCCGCCCCCCATCAGGAAATGAAGGATGGACCGTCTGTAATTACATAGCCCAGGGGTTGCAGTTCAGCAGCACGGCCATTAGGAGTCACTGCTGCCCTAGGAGGAGAGAAAGAAAGGATGATGAAAGAAGAGAATATAGAAAGAAAGAGGGAAAGGATGGGAAAATCAGAGAATAGAGAGAGAGAAGAAAGAAGGAACGAGTGAACAAAGGAACAAAAGAAGGAAGGCGCAAAAGAGCAAACGAAAGAAGGAGCAAAAAACAAAAGGAACGAAAGAAAGAACAAGCAAATGAAAGAGAGGAGAGAGAACAAAAGAGAGAATGAAAGACAGAAGGAGCGAAAGAAAGAAGGAGAGAAAGAACAAGTGAAAGAGAATGAGAAAGAAGGAAAGACAGGAGAGGGGGAAGATGGAAAGGGGGAGAAGCAAACAGAGCAGGGTCCCACAGAAGGAGGGGCTGGGACAGCCCCAGTGCGGTAGGGATAGGAGTGAAATGCAGGGGGAGGGGGGATGAGACTCTCCTCCTCTAGCCCCACTTCTCCATTCCTTGGCTTGAAGGGCCTTGATAACCCCCCCTCAGATTGAGGGGGGAGGAGAATTGTAACAAGAAATGAATACAAAAAAAGGAAAAGGCTAACGAGCCCCCTTCCCCCCCATCTCCTACTGTAAATAAATAAATAAATAGTGGGTTGCATAAATAAGAGTTTGCTACATCGGGGGGGCTAGCCAACAAGCACCCCCTATTGGTGTGGGGGGGCCCTATGGGTGCCATGGCTGGGGGCAGGGTCCCTGCACCCTCTATTGGTGTGGGGGGGCCCAGTGGGTGCCACAGCTGGGGGGCAGGACCCCTGTGCCCTGGAATGCTGGATGGGGGACCCCAGGTGTCCCCGGGGCAGGGCCCCCCACCGCGCCGGTCGTCACAGCTTGTTGCGGATCAGAACCAGGGCGCGGGCGGCCCAGTCCAGGTAGAGGTGCAGGCTGTGGAAGAGGGCATGGCCGGCCTGCACCACCGCCCAGTGGGTGCCGTGCGAGGGCAGCACGGGCAGCGGGTCGCTGGGCCGGGGCAAGTTCAGCCTGGACATCTGTGGGGGGGAGGGAGAGAGAGAGAGAGTGGGTGTGTGTCCAGCCCTGCCCCCTGCTGGGGGGTGTGTGTGTGTGCACCCAGCCCTGCCCTGCCCCCTGCTGGTGTGTGTGTGGGGGGTGTCCAGCCCTGCCCCCTGCTGGGGTGTGTGTGTGGGGGGGTGTCCAGCCCTGCCCCCTGCTGAGGTGTGTGTGTGGGGGGGGGGTGTCCAGCCCTGCCCCCTGCTGAGGTGGGGGGGGGTGCCCAGCCCTGCCCCCTGCTGGGGTGTGTGTGTGTGGGGGGGGGTGTCCAGCCCTGCCCCCTGCTGAGGTGGGGGGGGTGTCCAGCCCTGCCCCCTGCTGAGGTGTGTGTGTGTCATGCCCTGTCCCCTGCTGGGTGTGTGTGTGTGGGGGGGTCCAGCCCTGCCCCCTGCTGGGTGTGTGTGTGTGTGTGGGGGGTGTCCAGCCCTGCCCCCTGCTGGGGGTGTGTGTGTGTGTGTGCACATGCGTGTGCAGTGCTGCCCCCTGCTGGTGTGTTGTGTGTGCAGCCCTGCCCTGCCCCCTGCTGGTGTGTGTGTGTCCATCTGTCCAGCACTGGCTCCAGCCCTAGAGCCCCCCAGGCCCCGCCCCTTGCTCCCAGCCCTGCCCCCACCACTCATGCTGGGTGTATTCAGGTGCTGCCCCACCCTGTACCCGCTGCCCCAGGCCCCGCCCCCCATGCTAGGTTTGTCTCCCCAGGCCCCGCCCCTTCCCCCAGGCCCCGCCCTGCCCCAGGTACCACAGGCCCCATCCCCCAGGACAGGTGTGTGTCCCCCCCGCCCCGTACCAGGTGCTCCAGGCGCTTGACCAGGCGCTCCAGCCGGGCGTGCAGGGCTCCCAAATCCTGCTCCAGGGGCCGCAGCACCGGCCCCGCCCGGCGCAGCCACTCCAGGTGCTTCTGGTAGTTCAGCAGGTCCGCGCTGAGCCGCGCCAGGCCCCCGGGCACCTGGGGCAACGAGGGGATGAGCCACGACCACGGAGCCCCCACACTGGCGAGCCCCCGGGGCCTGCCCCGAAGATCTGCCAGGATCCCTGCCCAGCACCTGCTGGGATCCCCCTAGACCTGAGCCTCCCCCCAGACCCCCACACCGCCCCATTACACCCACCAGGATCTCCTACGATCAGTGGCTGAGGCCCCAGTGGGGGAGAGGGGGGTGAAATGCGCATGGCCACTGGGGGCACTGCAGCCCCACTACGTGGCCAAGCATCTTCCCCCCCCCCCAGCCCTGGTGGGAGTGGGGCCGGAGAGGTGGGGGGGCCTCAGCCCCTCTATATATAGATGTAAAGGGACATAAGCTGAGGATAGAACCCAGGCGTCCTGGGTCCCAGCCCCCCAACCACTAGACCCGACTCACCTCCCAGATCTGGGGTAGAACCCAGGAGTCCAGGCTCCCAGCCCCCCCTCCCCTCGACCCCCCTCCCCACCTAGATCTGGGATAGAACGCGGGGGTCCAGGCTGCCAACCGCCCCCCACAGGGTGTACCCGCTCACCTGGATGTTGGCCAGTTCCACAGCGCTCATGGACAGCACGGGCAACGTGTCCATCTTGTGCTCCCCCTCGGCTGGGTACCGGGATTTCTGGAGAGAAAGGAGGGGATCGGATCTGGTCCAGGCCGTTCCACCCAGCCCCCTCCCCTGGGAACGGCTGTGGGGCTGGGAGAGCCCTGTGTATTCTCACCAGTCCCTCCCAACACCAGTCCCATAGACTGAAAGGAGATGGCGGGGGCAATACCAGGGTAGATGGACCTGTGGCCTGGGGTGGAGGAGGGAGGCCAGGGTAGCTGTGCCCAGGGTCTGATCCGGGCGTGGGGGCAGGTCCCAGGGTGGCTGGGGGAGACCCGGACGTACAAAGTGATGGAACAGGTGTTTGGTGTCACTCAGCAGGTTCTTGGCCAGGCTGATGATGGAGTCGAAGTCGGCCCGGGGGTCTGAGGGCTTCAGGCGCGGGGCAGGGAGCCCCCGCAGCCCTTCACACAGACTCAGCAGCGCCACCAGCAGCCGGCACACAATGCCTGTGGGGGGAGAGAGAGAGGGGTTAAGGGGGGGTCTGGGAGCCAGGACTCCTGGGTTCTCTCCCCAGCTGTGGGAAGGGAGTGGGGTCTAGTGGTTAGAGAAGTGGGGGGCTGGGAGCCAGGACTCCTGGGTTCTCTCCCCAGCTGTAGGAAGGGAATGGGGTCTAGTGGTTAGAGAAGTGGGGGGCTGGGAGCCAGGACTCCTGGGTTCTCTCCCTGGCCAGCTATTAGCACAGATAATACATTTATGGTGGCTAAACCCCTGCCCCCCTCCACCACCCCAGACATGCTGGGTGTGCATGTCCAACAGGTTGCGCTGCCCCCTGCTGGCCCTGCACACTGGCTCTGGGGTGGGGTGCTCCGCCGGACCCCACACAGTGCGCCCCCCCCCCCCTTCCCGGGGGCCGCTGGTTCTCCTCCGGCGGGGGCCGGCCGCATTCCTGGGACCAGACGGGCCGGCCGGATTCCGCGCATTCCCGCCGGCCGGGACCAGCCCATCGCCCACGGCTTCCGGCCCTCGCCTCCCAGCCGGGCCCGCTCCCTCCGCCTCCGGCCTCCTCGCTCTGCCCCTTTCGCCGGGATCTCTCTCTGTCGCTGTTTCGCCGTCGCCCCTCTCGCTTCCTCGCGCTCACCCTCTGTCTCGACTGAGCCCGGCCCCGGCCCCGGCCCCGGCCCCGGCCCCGGCCCCTTCCGCGGGAACGGGGTGGTGGGCTTGGCTGGATTTTTGTCCTCGCTTTCTGTGTGGATGGGGTCGTTTTGTCCCCGTCGGGCATCGTCTTTTATGGGATGTCAGAGGGATAAAGGTCACGGCTCTCGCTCGCTCGTCCTCTCCCTGTTTTCCCAGGACCCCTGCGCCCCGCCCTGCCCCGCGCTGGCTGGCTGGCTGGCGGGATTCTCCGGCCCTGACGCGCAGCTGGCAGGGGCTGCTGGAGAAGCCAGCTCAGCTGTGGCCGGAGAGCTGCCTTTATCTCTCGTCTATCTCCTGCCTCCTTCCCTGGCCGCTTCCTGTCTGCTGCTTCCCTCAGCCAGAAGGAATCTGGGCCCTTCCCTTGCGCTATGAAGCTGGGCACGGAGGAGAGGAGACCCTACAATAATCAATTGGCCTGCGCTTACAAAAGACCCTACAATAACAAACCAGTCAGTGTTTACGGGAGACCCCACAACAAGAAACCAGCAGGCACTTGTGACAGACCCTGCAATAACAAACCAATCTGTGTGGACAGGAGACCCTACAATAACAAACCAGTCAGTGTTTACGGGAGACCCTACAATAACAAACCAATCTATGTGGACAGGAGACCCTACAATAACAAACCAGTCAGTGTTTACGGGAGACCCTACAATAACAAACTGGTGTGCGCTTATGAGAGACCCATGATAACAAGCCGGTGCACCTTCATGAGAGACCCTACAATAACAAACCAGCACGCACAGCCCTGGAGTTCACCAGAGTCCCCCCAGCCTCATCCATGCCAGTTTGTTATTGTAGGGTCTCTCTGGGAAGGGGCTGTTATGATAGGGTCTTTTGCCCAGTTAACTCGGGACTCCTCCACCAGTTCCAAACCCAATGTGGCTGCCTCCCCCTGCCCCCTCCCCGCCCTACATCCTGCTTGTTGTAACCAAGAGTCACTTGGGGGGGCCACCAGCCCAGAACTGGGTGTGTTTTCACAGAGGCCCTGACGCTGGGGGGTGGGGAGGGGCAGTCCTGACCTGTAGAGAGGCAGAAGGGCCAGGAACAACCCTGGACCACCCTTCCTCGAACCCCCAGCTGCATGGAAGAGGCAAATCCCAGGTTCCCAATGGGGCACGAAGGGGTTAAAGTCCCCCCCAGCCATAACTGCCCCAGGCTGGGGTTATTGGCGGTAACCCCCTTGTGTGCCCCTCCTCCATGCAGACCACACAGCTGGGCCATTCTAGTCCCCTCCCTCCACCCCTCAAACCCCCCTATGCTGGGATCCCCCTTCCCCCTCCAGCCAGTCCCTGCCATGGAGCCGGATGGGAGCCGGTGCCCCCTAGAGGGGAGACACCCCGGGCCCCATTCCCTGCCCCCCTGAGCCAGCCAGTCCCTGCGCTGGGGCCAGAGCAAGTCCGATCAGTGTCCCCTGCAGCCGAGCCCCCAGCTCTTCCCCCCCCCCACTTCCCCCGCTATGGTGGGATCAAGTGTCCTGCCTGGAGCCTGGGGGGCTGCTTTAGGTCCCTGCTTTGCTCCTCCAGCTACTTCAACCCTCTGTCCCCACGGCCTCCGGAAAGCAGCTTCCAGGGTCCGAACCCCGCTATGCCTGGATGGGGGCAGGGGGAGGAGGAGGAGGAGGTGGGGGGTGGAGGCAGGGGGGAGGAGGAGGAGGTGGTGGGAGATGGGGGCAGGGGGGAATGGGGAAGGGGAGAGGCCGGGGGGGGGGACAGGGAGAGTGCATGGGGACAGGAGGAGGAGGGATGGGGGCAGGGAGAGGATGTGGAGGGGGGATGGGGATAGCTAGAAGGATTTACCAGTACTATAAATGAGGGTGATCCGTCATCCGCCCCCCCCGTGCATCCCCCCTCCCCTGGCCCCACCCCCTGCCTGCCCAGCCACCCCTATCCATCCATCCATCCCCCCTCCACTGCTCCCCACCCCCTACCTGCCCAGCCACCCCCATCCATCCAGCCATCCCCCCTCCCCTGCCCCCCACCTGCCCAGCCACCTGCCCCCACCCCTGGGAAGCTGACCCAAGGGCCATGCCGGGCCTCACCCCAGCGCCTGCCGGGACCTGCTCCCCCTGAGTCACTGCAGAACACCTGGCCCAGCCCCGGAGGGAGGGAGGGGCAGGGTGGGGCAGGGCCTGCCCGTGGGCTGCAGGGTGGAGGGGGTGGGGCAGGTGGCTGCCCATGGGGTGCAGATGGGACATCAACCGGGGCAAAAGAGGAGCGGGGTGGGCGTAGGGGGAAGAAGGGGAGGGGGTGCAGGAGAGGGGAGGGGGGTAGATTGGGGCACGGGGTGCCTGTGGGATGCAGGGGTGGGTGGGGGAGGGGCATAGTTTGGGGGGAGCCTGGGGGGTGCCGGGGACAGGCGGGGTAGGTGAGTAGGGGTGGGAGGGTGTGGGTGGGGGCAGTAGGGGAAGGGTGGGGTGCCCCATGGAGCGAGATGGAGAGTGCGCAGAAGGGGGGAGGTTTGGGTCCTGGGGGTGAAATGCTCATGGGGTGCAGGGTCTGAGAGGAGACAAGTCAGGGAGTGCTGGACTGAACCCCAATGCTGCCCCCTCCCGCTGCTTTTCATTGGCCAGAGAGGAGAGGGGAGAGGGAGATATTGTGAGATGGGGGGCTCCCAGCTTGGGTCTCACACCCCAGAGATTGCACTGGGGCGGGGGGGAGCCCTCAGAGAAACCCAGGAAATGGGGGGAGGGAATGGAATGGAAAGGAAAGGAAGGAAAGGTGGGGGGGGGTTGTTAGGGCCTGATGGGGACCCCTCCCGTCAGACAAAGACACCTGCCACCTAGCAACGCAAGAGTTAATGGCAAGGGGCTCCAGCCCCCCAACTTCCAGATACTCCCTCCCCCGTCCTGCGCAAACAACCCTGAATTCCCCCAATCCTGCCTGTACACCCCCGCCCCAACCCCCCTGTATCCCCAAATCCCACCCTGCATCCCCTACCCCCAGGAGCCACCCTGCATCCCAGACCCCCTGCACTCCTCCAGTCCCCCTGCACCCCCACGGTCCCCCTGTGTCCCCACATTTCCCCTGCACCCCCATAATCCCCCTGTGTCCCCACAGTCCCCCTGCACCTTCACAATCCCCCTGCGACCCCACAGTCCCTCTGCACCCCCACAGTCCCCCTGCACCTGCACCATCCCCCTGCACCCCCATAGTCCCCCTGTGCTCCCACCATCTCCCTGCACCCCTATTATCCACCATCCTCCTTTACTTTCCAGCTGTCTCTGGTGGGTAACCAGCCCCCAGGCCCTCCGTTTTGCTCGGCTTGGATGCTGCTGGCTGTGGGAACCCTGCACAGACCCCGCCACCTCCCCAGCATGTGGGGGCTGTTCGGGGCCCCCCACCCCACAGAGCCGGCAGCGCATGGGACCCCGGGCCTGGATCCTCCCGGCAGAGGGGCTTGGTCAGGGTCTGGGTTGTAAAGGGATTTGTAGGGTCCACTGGCTCGGGGAGTGCCATGGGATAGGAAAGGGTTAAACACACCCACGCACACACCCACCCCATTTGTGTAAATCAGCACAGCTCCATTGACTTATAGCAACTGTCCCCTCCCCCCACAGGTCTACACACACACACTCACAGATGTACACAAGACCACACACACAAAGCTCTACACACACACACACAGATCCCAGATCTACACACAGAGATCCACACACACATTTGCACACAGCTCTAACACACACAGATCTACACACACACTCACAGATCACAGATCTACACACACCCAATCTCAACAAGAGCATGCAGAGATCTATACACAGATCTACACACACAAACACAGATCTACATACTCAGATCTACACACCGTTTTACACACATCTCTAACACACACACACACACACACACACATTCACACACACGTCCCAAGTACCCATCAGCCCCCAGGCTCTCCCAGCACTGTGGGGGTTACACAAACTCATGCTGCCCCCCCACCCCTCCATCCTTCCCCTTTACGCCCCTCTCTCTTCTGCAGCCCCCCGAGCACCCTGCCCCTGGAGGAGCCCAGGCCCTCACCCCCCGCATGTAACACCCCCTCCACCCACAGCTGAGACCCCTCCAAACTTCCTACACATGTCACAGCTATCTGGTGGGGTGGCCACTAGGGGGCACTGGGAGCAATCCGGCCTGGGTCAGCCCTGGGCAGGGGAGGAAATCCAGTCCAGGCAGGCCCTTACTAGCCCCTCCTAAGGCACATAAGGAGACAGAAGCCCCACTCCCCCCCACACCCCAAGTCTCCCTCTTCCCCCAGCGCAGGCCCAGAGCCTGGCCCGGCCAGAGGGCTACAGATACACCTAGCACAGGGGTGGGCAAATTATGGCCCGTGGGCCGTACTGCCGTTTTAAGCCAGCCCGCGAGCTGCACCACGTGACTTGGCCCCACTCCGGCTCTTACGCGCTCCAACGGGAGCTGCAGGGGTGGTGCCTGCGGACGGGGCAGCGCACAGAACCGCCTGGCCGTGCCTCCGCGTAAGAGCTGGAGAAGGGACACGTCACTGCTTCTGGGAGCCGCTTGAGGTAAGTGCCACTCAGAGCCTGCACCCCCTGAGCCTCTCCTGCACCCCAACCCCCTGCCCCAGCCCTGATCCCCCTCCTGCCCTCCGAGCTCCTCGGTCCCAGCCCAGAGCACCCTCCTACACCCTAAACTCCTCATCCCAAGCCCCACCCCAGAGCCCGCACCCCCAACCAGAGCCCTCACCCCCTCCCACACCCCAACCCCAATTTCGTGAGCATTCATAGCCCGCCATATGATTTCTATTCCCCAGTGTGGCCCTCGGGCAAAAAGTTTGCCTACCCCTGGCCAAGCATGTCACTCTGGGCACGTCCACACTGCCAGACACAGCCTGCGGCTCCGAGTCGGAGAGCTGGGGGTGTCGGAGCTGGGGCCCCGGCCTGAGCCTGCCCATCTCCACTGCAATCCAGAGCCTGCGAGCCCTGATTCCTGATCTGGGCCAGCCGCAGGGCTTCCATCACAGCATCAAGCCACCTGCCCTGCAGGTTTGCCCCACATCCAAAACAGACAAGATTGTATGTGGTCAGTATGTGGTACCAGCCACACAGGGGCAGGGGGTGTGTGGGGATAGATAGATAGATAGAGAGAGAGGGTGGCTGGGGATAGATAGATAGATAGAGGGGTGGATGGGGTGGGTAGATAGATAGAGAGGGTGGATGAGTACGGATAGGGGGGTGGATGCGGATAGATAGATAGATAGAGGGGGTGGATGGGGATAGATAGGGGGTTGCTGGGGATAGATAGATAGATAGAGGGGTGGATGGGGTGGGTAGATAGATAGAGAGGGTGGATGAGTACGGATAGGGGGGTGGATGCGGATAGATAGATAGATAAAGGGGGTGGATGGGGATAGATAGGGGGTTGCTGGGGATAGATAGAGGGGGTGGCTGGGGATAGATAGATAGATAGATAGATAGATAGATAGATGGGGTAGCTGGGGATAGAGAGAGAGAGAGGTGGCTGGGGATAGATAGAGAGATAGATAGAGGGGTAGCTGGGGATAGATAGATAGAGTAGCTGGGACAGCTGGGGAGAGAGAGAGAGAGAGAGAGGTGGCTGGGGATAGATAGATAGATAGATAGATAGATAGATAGATAGATAGATAGATAGATAGATAGAGGGGGTAGCTGGGGAGGGGGGGGTAGCTGGGGATAGATAGATAGAGGGGGTAGCTGGGGGGGGTAGCTGGGGATAGATAGATAGAGGGGGCAGCTGGGGAGAGAGGGGGGGTAGCTGGGGATAGATAGATAGATAGATAGATAGATAGATGCCGACAGGCGTATGTGGGGACGGATAGATGGAGGAGGTGGCTGGGGATAGCTAGCTAGATGGGGGGTGTCAGGGGACAGATCGATCAATAGGGCTGCACGTATCACTCGAACACAAGCACCTAGTCAGCAAGAAACCCCTCCCCAGAGACAGACCGGGCCAGGTCCCCAGCCGGAGGCACTCGCCGTGGCTTCGTTGGCTCCCTCCGGCCGAGGGGCTGGTCCGTTATCCATCCAGCTGTGAGCCGCGTATCTGCCCACCTTGGTACGGCCCGAGCATTTCCCCAGCCTGCCCCACAGCGCGAGATATGGTCGCAGCAGGCTACTCCATCAACGCGCCACCTGGGGCGTCCAGGGCACAGACATGCCCCTCAGTGAGCCAGCCGCATCTATGGGGCAAGAAACTGACCCACTGCGCGTGACCCATAGATCAGGTCAGATATGTAGGGCATGGGCATGCAGACATACATATACGCAGCCGTCGATAAAGGAGAAGAATCTGTCTACGCATTAAACACACTCTGAACCGTACAGAGGAACTAGAGACCCACCAGACCCACAAAACATGCTGGCAGTAGCATTGCTATAGACCGGGGTGGGCCAACTTTTTGGCCCGAGGGCCACATCTGGGTATGGAAATTGTATGGCGGGCCATGAACGCTCACAGAATTGGGGGTTGGGGTGTGGAAGGGGGTGAGGGTTACAGCTTGGAGTAGGGGCTCTGAGGTGGGGCCAGAAATGAGGAGTTCAGGGTGCGGGAGGGGGCTCTGGGCTGGGGGGGTGAGGGCTCCAGCTGGGGGGTGCAGGAGGGTGGGACTGAGGGATTCGGAGGGCGGGACGGGGATCAGGGCTGGGGCAGGGTGTTGGGGTGCAGGAGCGGGTCAGGGGTGCCGGCTCTGGGTGGCGCTTACCTCATGCAGCTCCCGGAAGCAGCGGCACATCCCCGCTCCGGGTCCTATGTAGAGGCGCAGCCAGGAGGCTCTACGCCCTGCCCCATCCACAGGCACCACCCCTGCAGCTCCCATTGGCCTTGTTTTCTGGCTAACGGGAGCTGCAGGGGCGGTGCTTGGGCCGGGGGCAGCGTGCGGAGCCCCCTGGCTGTCCCTACACATAGGTGCTGGAGTGGGGACGTGCCGCTGCTTCCAGGAGCCGTGCGGAGCCACCCGTGACCCCGCTCCCCGGCAGGAGCTCGAGGGCCAGATTTAAACGTCTGTAGGGCTGGATGCGGCCCCCGGGCCGTAGTTCGCCCACCCCTGGACAGCTGCAACTCGCTGGGCACTGGATATGCACCTAAGTGCAAGCAATAGACGGATTGCAAATGATCAGTATCAGACAGACACAGTATGTAGGTGTCTCTGTAAATATACACGCACACAGAGCAGAGTAAGCTATCTGTGCATGCAGTATATATATATATACACACACAATTATGTGAGCAGCATCTATCTCTGCATTAAATATTCCTAGGCTTGGCAGCTTGCAATTTCTATTTTCATCGTTTCGACAGATAATTCAATGTTGAAGCTCCCCGCCCCCCTTAAATTTGCACGCTTGTGCACAGCAATGGGGCCTAAGCATCTTTTAAATCCGTTTCAATGCTCCCAATTCCCAGGTGGAGGAAACTCCAGGGGGAAGGAGACACTATAGACTTGAAAAGAGAGGCCTGTGGGATCTAAAAAGTGATCACGCAAATTGTCCAGAAAAATAGCCCCAGAAAATACCCTTACATCCAACTCTGATACGTTCCCCAGCCGCAGTTTGCCGACTTTGCTGTCCATTTCAATGGCTGCGAATGGGACCAGTTGTTTGTTAGTTTGTGCCTGGGCGGTGAAATCAACGGCTGGGGCATTTACTGATAACAATCTCATCCTTCCAAGTCTAGGCAGAGACAGACTGCAAATGTAAAGCAACAAACCACAAGGTCCACACATGTCCTGCCTTCAACATACACCGTATGCTGATAATCTGCATCTAGAGAGACAGAAGCATCCATCTGTGCATTAAATATCCACCTACACATTGCAAATGATCAATACAGCGCCTGCCCCAGACACAGCCTGGGGGCATCAACACACACACTTCTGCATAAGCCACGACATCGAGCTGTACAGCAAGACAGAAAGCAACCGTAACCGATCCGCACAACACGTGAAACAGACAAAGTACATGCAGCGTGCAAGTTCTAAATCCACGTGTGCAGGTAACTCTCCATGCACACACAGGGTCCAGTCACACGGCGCGGGCTAGAAAGAAAGAGAATTGCAAAGGAAGAAATTACTTCACGAAGCAGGGGGAAAAAAGAGCAGTAACATTTTTGGAAATTTAGGCAAAAAGGAAAAAAAAAAGAGCAAAAAATCAGAACTTACTTTTCATGGTTTTAGGGTTGGCTGGGGCTGAGTGGCTCTGAGGCCAAGGTAATTTTGTGGGGTCCCTGAGTTTTAACTCTTTCTTCTCCTGCAATATTTTGTCCTTTCTTCTGGTTTGGATTTTAAAGTTTGTGGGTTGCTTGGCTTGGCTTTTTTTTTTGGTCAGTTGCTTTTTGAGTTTGTTTGGACAGTCGGGTGATGGCTTTTTTTTCTCTCTCGCTCGCCCACTTTTGTTGGGTTTTGGGGGGCAAACGTATTTTCTTCGCGGCCACCTGCTTTCCAAAAATCCCTGGGCTTTTTTGGATTACTTTTTTGAGGTAGATGGGGGTGGGGGGGAAGTGATCGTTTCCCTAGGCTTTCTCTACCGACACACTCACACTCACACACACACACACACAAAAATCAACACACGCACACTTCCCACCCCGCCCACCCCCCCCGCAGGTGAAAAAAAAAAAAAGTGCCACACAACCTCTTCACTGTACTTTGTGTGTGTGTGCGTGCATGTCACACCACTACAAATTGCTCTTTATATACCAGGCGCAGGGCCCTCTCTGTAAGTGTGTGAGTGTTTTTTCAAAGGATGACACATCTTGACTCATTCCTTTTCCATTCAGAAAAAAAAAAGGCAGCGCAAGAGAGAGAGAGAGATCACCACTCGAAAATCTCTTCCTCTGACTTGCCGTGCACGTTTTGAAGTGGGTGGCGTGCAATAGGGCAAGAGATGACACACATCTCTAGAATGCATTGCCAGTCGGTGCGCTCTCCCTTTAAAATTTTCTTGGGGGGAGGGAAAGGGTGATGAAGTCATGCTCTAATCCCACCGCTGCCACCACCACTACCGCTGGTGTCTCTGGGAGAGGCCTCACCCCCCCGCCACACACTCACACACACACACACACACACCGGTGACTTTCTTTTCTTCCCCTTCACGCACACACCTGAGAGGAGAGCTGGCTGCTGGGGAGACTTTGGGAAGGGTAAAGGGGTATGAAAAAAGAAGGTGGGGGGGAAAGGTTATTGAGAGAAAGAAAGAAAGAAAGAAAGAAAGAAAGAAAGAAAGAAAGAAAGAAAGAAAGATGCAGAGGACCCGCAAGAGAGATGGCTGTCGTGATAGATAGTGACTGACACAACGGAGATCTGGCTGCTCCCCGTTGTTTTAAATCCGGTCTAGTGGGTCCACAGTGGGGATCAGGCCCTGTATCTCTGGCACTCTGGGGAACCGACTGACCCAGTGCCGCTGGGCGCCCATTATTGGCTGGCTGGGAGACGTGCGATGTGCTGGGCTTGCCTGCGGGCATGCTGGCTGCGGTCACTGGAATGCAGTGAGGGTGGGGGGTGAGATAACCTTCCCCATAGCCCCAGAGGGACAGCAGTGAGATCCATGACCTGTGTCCTTGGGGCAGTTCCGCAGCAGGAGCCATCACCCCATCTCCACTGGCAGTGACTGGCCTGTCACTGGGGCACAGTGGGGTCCTTGTGCCGGGGCTCGCACTGCGTCACTGGGGCAAAGGAGGATCCCCGTGCCTGGGCTCACACTGCGTCACTGGGGCACAGCGGGATCCCAGTGCCAGGGCTCGCACTGTATCACTGGGGCACAGCGGGATCCCCGTGCCTGGGCTCACACTGCGTCACTGCGGCACAGCGGGATCCCAGTGCCAGGGCTCGCACTTTGTCACTGGGGCACAGCGGGATCCCCGTGCCGGGGCTCGCACTGCATCACTGCGGCACAGCGGGATCCCAGTGCCAGGGCTCGCACTGCATCACTGTGGCACAGCAGGATCCCAGTGCCAGGGCTCGCACTGTGTCACTGGGGCACAGCGGGATCCCCGTGCCTGGGCTCACACTGCGTCACTGCGGGATCCCCATGCCGGGGCTCGCACTGCATCACTGGGGCACAGCGGGATCCCAGTGCCAGGGCTCGCACTGCGTCACTGCGTCACAGCGGGATCCCCGTGCCGGGGCTCGCACTGCGTCACTGCGGGATCCCCGTGCCGGGGCTCGCACTATGTCACTAGGGCACAGCGGGGTCTCTGTGCCGGGGCTCGCACTGCATCACTGGGGCGTGGAAGGGTCCTCATACTGGGACTCGCACTGCATCACTGGGGTGCAGCAGGGTCCCCGTGCCGGGGCTCACACTGTGTCACTAGGAACCGGAGTTACTTCTCCCCTGGGTCCAGCAGGGGAATTCTGGGGAAATCTCCTTCCTTGTTTGCCTCTTAAGCAAGAGCCAGGCCCAATCGGTCCTCCCACACGTTCGGCTTCCCTCCCCCCCACCCCCACCCCTCCCGCCGATCTCCCCCCGCTCAGGGGATGAACGCAGGACAGCAGCCCGGGCCTGGGGGCACCAAAACGCTTCCGAAGGCTCTTAGGAGCAACCAATGCAGCCACCTGTGGGTTGGGGCACGGCGGCTGGTCATACAGGGACCCCTCGCTCGGTGCTGAGTTGCGGCCCCCCTGGGGGGGCTGTTTAGGATGCAGCAATGCACTGTGGCATGGGGGCCAGCACTGCCGGCTAGGGGAGAGCCCCTCCCTGCTGAGACCCCCCCAGCACAGCACCCCCCCTGTAGAGCCACACTGGAAAAAGCACCCCAAGACCTGACTCCCAGCCCACTCTAACCACTAGACCCCAGGGCTTTCATGGGGGGTCTAGACAATCGGGGGAAATCTCACCCCTAGAGCCCCAGGTGGGGTCACTGCGCTGAACTGAAAGTTGGGCTTTTCAGGGTTAAAAGGATTTTTTGGTTCCTTCGTTTCCCTCATTACATGTGGCAGTCTGGCCCCAAAGCCACCTCGGAAGGGGAGCCAGGACACCTGGGTTCTCCCCAGGTCTTGGAGGGGAGTGGGGTCTAGTGGTTACAGCGGGGAGGCTGGGTGCCAGGACATCTGGGTTCAGACTCAGCCCCACGTAAGAGCCTGAGTGGGGGGGCACCCCCCAGGTCCCTCCCCAGTGCATTGTGGTCTGGTGGCCGGGAGATGAAAGCTTTGGCCTTCTGCTGGCTGGGGAGACGCTGACTGTGCGGCCCGGGGCCCTGGGTGGATTTCACAAGCCCCCCCCAGCCCAGGTGTGTCCCCCCGCCGGACTGAGAGCTGAGTCAAAGCCACGCTGGTCGGTTCGGAGTCACCCCTGGAGCCGCAGCTGCCGTCAAACTGGGCTTGACACGCTCCGGGCCCCCTGGCTTCCGGCTCCTCTGCGGCTGATGTGTCAGCCGGCCCTCCCCGCTCACAGGCACCATCGCCTGGGGCCCCGACTCAACCACCAGCCCCCACGCTCCTCCCAGAGCCGGGGAGAGAACCCAGGAGTCCTGGCTCCCAGCTCCCCCCCCCCACCCCAACCACTAGACACGACTCCCCTCCCAGAGCCGGGGAGAGAATCCAGGTGTCCTGGCTGCCACCTCACCCCCAACCACTAGACCCCACTCCCCTCCCAGAGCTGGGGAGAGAACCCAGGAGTCCTGGCTCCCAGGGTCCTGCTCTAACCACCAGCCCCCACTCCCCTCCCAGAGCCGGGGAGAGAACCCAGGAGTCCGGCTCCCAGCCTCCCCTCTGCTGGCCTGCTCTGACCCACATGCCTCCCAGGGGAGGGTCCCCTTTGCCCACTTTCTGCCTTCCCAGGCGCCCAGCGGGCGGCCGATGACTCTGTGTCTCTCCCTAGCCAGTGGGAGTCACTGGTGCCCCGATTTACAACCCTCCAGCCCCGTCTCCAGGCGGTCTCCCCCCCTGCCCCCGCCCGGCCCGTGGGTCAGCTGCTAGGCCAGAGCAATGGAGAAGTGAGAGGGGAGCTCACTGTTCTCCCCCATAGCTGCCCCCCGTGAGGGTTGCCGCCATGCCTGGGGTAGCAAGGGGATCCTATGCCCACTAGAACCATGGATAGAACCCAGGCATCCTGGCTCCTCCCCGCCCCCAGAGCTGGGGAGAGAACCCAGGAGTCCTGGCTCCCAGCCCCTCAGCTCTAACCATTAGACCCCACTCCCCTCCCAGAGCCAGGATTGAACCCAGGAGTCCTGGCTCCCAGCCCCTCAGCTCTAACCATTAGACCCCACTCCCCTCCCAGAGCCAGGATTGAACCCAGGAGTCCTGGCTCCCAGCCCCTCAGCTCTAACCATTAGACCCCACTCCCCTCCCAGAGCCAGGATTGAACCCAGGAGTCCTGGCTCCCAGCCCCTCAGCTCTAACCATTAGACCCCACTCCCCTCCCAGAGCCAGGATTGAACCCAGGAGTCCTGGCTCCCAGCCCCCCGACTCTTCTCAGAGCTGGAGAGCGAACCCAGAAGTCCTGGCTCCCAGCCCCCCCCCACCCCCCCCAGCTCTAACCACTAGACCCCACTCCCCTCCCAGAGCCAGACATCCAGCTGGCCAGGTCCGGCCCATCCATGACCCCGCTCTGTGGGAGCCAAGCTCCCAGCCCACAAGCCCCACTGACAACCCAGCAGTATAAGGGCCCCACTTCACAGCTGCTGGGAAGGGGCCCCCCTCAGCCTGCTGGGAAAGCCAGCCTGGGGCCAGGGGGGAATATAGGCCCCATTGTGTCTGGCCCTGACCTCATAGGTCCATGGCCCCCACAGGGCTATCAACTGTGTGTGTGTGTGTTGGGGGGGGTGCTCCCGGGTATCCCAGCCCCTCCTTTCCCAGCAGGGGGCACTGTGGGGCACGGGATGGGGGCTCCAGCTGGGGGGGGAGGTTTCCTGGCTACCCCAGCAACTCCTTTCCCAGCAGGGGGTGCTGTGGGGAGTGGGGTGGTGGCACTGGCTGGTGGGGTCCTGGCTACCCCAGCCCCACCTCTACCAGCAGGGGGCGCTGTGGGGCACAGGGTGGGGGCTCCAGCTGGGGGGTTCCTGGCTACCCCAGCGTCTCCTTTCCCAGCAGGGGGTGCTGTGGGGAGTGGGGTGGAGGCGCTGGCTGGTGGGGTCCTGGCTACCCCAGCCTCACCTCTGCCAGCAGGGGGCGCTGTGTGAGCCTGGAGTAGCTGGGAACTGCCCCCTGCCCCGCTCCCTCCAGCGCCCCCTGGTGGGACAGGCCACCCTTGCAGCTGCTCCAGGGCGGTGGGGGGGGGAATGAGCCTTTTCTGCGTTAAGCAGCAGCGTATCCGGCAGGCCCGCGGCCTGGCCGGCGTGTGAATGGGCCCAGTGTGCGCCGGGCTCGCTGCCAGGTCCCTCGCCATAGAAACCCCCGGCCGCAGCCGTAAACAGGCCATCAGATATTCCCCTCCCGTGCCCGGTGGCGGGGGGGGGGAGGCAGCGCGAGCCAGTGGAGGGAGCGGGGAGAACACGAGGGAGGGTGAGGAAAGGAGCTGCCGGGGGGGGCGGCACTGGAGGGGGCCGGGCTGATGGGGGTGGGAGGACGGGGAGATGCCCCCAGAAACCAGCGACCAGGCTGAGGTTCAGCCTGCAATATCTCAGCCCAGCGCTAGGGGGCGCTGCCCTCCATTCCCTTCCCCCCCCCCCCAGCCGTGCCCAGCCCCATGCCAGGGGACTGGGGGGGCGGACACGCTGCTGCCCTCTGCAGGAGGCACTGAGAACTGCCCTGTCAACCCCTCCTTAGCTCTCCGACAAGGTTCCCCAAACCGTGAGGTGCAAAGGAGCATTCGGGGGGTGGGACACGGCTGGGGCCCAGGCCAGCCCCCATCAGGGATGGGGAGGGAGCACCACCCAGCCCCACCCCCACCCTCAGTCCCTTTACCCCACCCGCGTCTCTCCCCCATGGCGCGGCAGCCCCACTCCCAGGCCCGGCTGCAGGGGGTGGCGGGGAACTCGGATAAGGGTAAGGGCGGGAGTGTGACCCTGAAGAGTCTGGGGACCACTGCGCTAAGAGCTGGGGAGAGATATAGAGAAAACTGTTTTACCAAAGACCGGGAAACTGAGGCACAGAATAGGGAGGGTGATGGACTAAGGTCACACAGCAAATCAGAGGTAGAGCGAACCCAGGAGCTCCTACGCCCCTGCTCTAGCCACTAGACCCCACTCTCCTCCCAGAGCTGGGGAGAGAACCCAGGAGTCCTGGCTCCCAGCCCCCCACCCCTACATCAGTGTCTCTGGCACAATGGGGTCCCACGCTCACTTGGGGCCAGGAGCTTGTTTCGTGATCCACTTCACACGGACATTTAATATCTCAGGAGTGAAAATCTCTCCTGATTACTTGTTTTTATTCTCTCTATTAACCTGGGAACGTTAACAGCAGGAAGGGGCAATATTCTTCTCTGGTATGGAGCCAAGGGCTAAACGACTGGGGTAGATGGGCCCAGGGGCTGATCACGGGGGAGGGATGGGAGGAGGCAGGATACCGGGGTAGATGGGCCCGGGGGCTGATCATGGGCGGGGCGATGGGAGGAGGGGGATACCGGGATAGATGGGCCCTGGGGCTGATCACTGGGGGCGAGGATGGGAATGGGAGGATGGGGGATACCAGGTTAGATTGGCCCAGGGGCTGATCACGGGGGCGGGATGGGAGGAGGCAGGATACCAGGGTAGATGGGCCTGGGGGCTGATCATGGGGGGATGGGAGGACGGGGGACACCAGGGTAGATGAGTCTGGGGGCTAATCATGGGGTGGGGGGGCGGGATGGTAGGAGGCAGGATACCGGGGTAGATGGGCCCAGGGGCTGATCACAGGGGGGTTGGGAGGAGGCAGGATACCGGGGCAGATGGGCCTGGAGGCTGATCATGGGGGGGGATGGGAGGAGGCAGGATACCAGGGTAGATGGGCCCGGGACCTGATCATGGTGTCGGGGGGCATAGGGGGAAGTTTCTCAGCTGGTTCCCTGCCAGGGTGATGAAATTCTGTTATTTTCAGGGACAGCCTCTGCCGGTCAGTTCCTGTCCCCCCCCCCCCCAACCGGTTTGCAAAACAAACACTTGGAAATCCTGACCCACGTCCAAGACAGGAAGGTCAAAGGGGGGGCTGCGGTGGGGGCGGGCTCGGGGCCGCGACTCACGTCAGCACCTCATTGTAATGGAAACCGAACTGGGCCTGCAACCACCACAGACTACGGTGGAATAACATCCCCCCCCCGGCCAGTGTCCCCCCGACAGCCACTGCTCCCCCCCTCCGGCCTCCCAGCCAATGCCCCCTCCCCTGCCCCACAGTGCCCCCCATCCCATGGCCAGCACCCCAACTCCATACCCTGGGGGAAAGGGCGGGGGGGGGGTGTTCAGGGCTGGGATGTGTATCCCAGCTTGGGGGTACAGGGCTGGGAGGGCACAGCATGGGATGTGTTAACCCGCGGGGGAGGGCTGGGGGTGCAGGGCAGGGGAATGTGTATCCTGGCTGGGGGGTACAGGGCTGGGTGGGGGACAGGGCAGGGGATGTGTATCCTAGCTGGGGGGTATGGGGCAGGGCTGGAGGGGCAGGGCAGGGGATGTGTATCCCGGCTGGGGGGTACAGGGCTGTGGGGGGCAGGGCAAGGCAGGGGGGTATGGGGCTGGGGGGGAAAGGCCGGGGGACGTGTATCTCAGCTGGAGGGTAGGGTTAGGGGGGCAGGGCAGGGGATGTGTATCCCGGCTGGGGGATACGGGGCTCGGGGGCTGAAGGCTGGGGGACGTGTATCCCAGCTGGGGGGGCAAGGCTGGGGGGGAAGGCCGGGGGACGTGGATCCCAGCTGGGGGGCAGGGCTGGGGGGCGAAGGCTGGGGGACATGGATCCTGGCTTGGGGGGCAGGGCTGGGGGGCGAAGGCTGGGGGACGTGTATCCCGGCTAGGGGGGCAGGTCTGGGGGGGAAGGCTGGGGGACATGGATCCCGGCTGGCGGGCAGGGCAGGCGGGGGAAAGGCCAGGGGACGTGTATCCCGGCTCGGGGGGTACGGGGCTGGGGGGCTGAAGGCCAGGGGACGTGGATCCCGGCTGGGGGGCAGGGCTGTGGGGCGAAGGCTGGGGGACATGGATCCCGGCTGGGGGGCAGGGCAGGCGGGGGGAAGGCCGGGGGACGTGGATCCCGGCTGGGGGGGGCAGGGCAGGGGACGTGGATCCCGGCTGGGGGGCAGGGCAGGCTGGGTGTGGTTGTGCTGCCCGGAGCCAGGACTGTCCCTCCCTCCCCGTCCACACGCAGACAGACAGACGGACGGTTTCCCTGCGTGACTCAGGACAGACCGACTGTCTCAGCCCCCGCCAAGGTGTGTGGTGGGGGGAGGGGAAGAGGGAATCGGAACGTTGGGATCAGCTGTTCAGTCCCCCCCCCCGCCCCCTTCCCGGGGAGCTCTGAAATCATGGACGGGTCAGTGGAGAAACCCCCTGGCCGGCCTCTGAGGGGCGCTGCGGGTCACTGTCGCCGGGGATGGGGACCAGAGGCCCCCGGTGTATCCCTGGGGGAGGGGGCCAGGGATCGGCTGAAGGCAGGGATTGGGGGTCCCCCGTGTATCCCAGGGTGGGGGCAGGGCTGGGTGGGGGGCGAGGATCAGGGTCCCCCTGTGTATCCCAGGTCAGGGCAGTGCTGGGGAGCCAGGGTTCAGGGCCCTCTGTGTATCGCAGGGCGGGGGCAGTCGGGGGGCAGGGATCAGGGCCCCCTGTGTATCCCAGGGTGGGGGCAGGGCTGGGGCGGGTGGGGATTGGGAGCTCCTGTTTATCCCAGGGCAGGGGCAGTTGCGGGGGCAGGGATCGGGTCCCCCTATGTATTGCAGGGTGGGGGCACTCAGGGGGCCAGGGATCGGGTCTCCCTGTGTACTGCAGGGCAGGGACAATCAGGGGGGCAGGGATCGCGTCCCCCTGTGCAGCGGGGTTGCTGGGAGGCACCGGGGTGGGGCGGGGCGGGGGGGGGCTGCCAGGCTGGGATCTGCCTGCGTGGACAAGTAAAGACAAAGCTGGGGAAGGAATGTGGGGCGGGGGGGTGGGGTGGGGGGGCTTGCGGGTGCCAAGGAAAACAGCCGTTGGAAGGGTAAATATTTAGCTCCAAGGTGACGGGGGAAGCGGCTGGGCCCTGGCTCCCCGCCCGAGGCCCTGTGCAGCCTCACCTGACACCGGGCTGGGGAAGGTGGGAGCGTTGCAGCACCAGGCGGTTCCCCTGCCCCCCAGCGCCCCGGGGCCGACCGCATGCCTGCAGCTGCCCCCGGGCGGGCGGGCGGGCGGGCAGGGCTGGAGACTGGGGCACCGGGGACAGGGACGCACGGCTCGGGGGGCTCGCTGAGCAGTGGTGCACCCTGTGCAGTGAAGACGTACACTGCACGGCTGCACACACGGCATAGATGCACTGTAGGGCTACACACACCGCATGCGGCTATAAACACTGCACAGATGCACTGCGTCATTTTGCATACTGCATTGTTACATTGCAGGGCTATGCATAATGCACACTGCAGGG